>NW_011888793.1:3137758-3146038 GCF_000151845.1 Pteropus vampyrus | reverse complement strand
TCTTCTCCTACTCCCAACCCCATCTTCTCCATGATGTTCACCCATACCTAATTGGTGCACCCACCTTCTAATTCTCTTTAACTTTTTAACAATAAAAATGTTAGGCGCTCGAAAATAACTCAATTTAAGCAATTAGATAAAATGGAAATCACCTTCATGTCAATTTCTATTTCTTCTCTTTCTTTCCAAAGGTAACTAATATGCTTATTGTAGCATGTTTTATTTATGCATGTTTTATTTCTGTGCTACATATCCATGACTCAAAATTACTTACAGTGTTATAGTTTATGTTTTTAAACTTTATATAAATGCTGCCATGGGCTCGATATTATGTTTTTGAAGTTTAGCTGTGTTGGTATATGCAGTTCTAATTCATTTGTTTTCAGTGGCATAGAGTATTCCATTGCACAACTATGACACAGTTTGTTTATCCATTTGTCATTTGATGGACATTTACTATTTAAACAGTGCTATGGTGAACCTTCTTATAATTGGCAATTTTGTGCTAGTATTTCTAGTGTACGCATCTAGGAGTGAAACAACTGTTTGGGAGTGGGAGTTGAATACTTACAACTTTCTAGTATACCACCAAATTGCTCTCCATTGTGGTTTTACCAATTTATACTCCCAGCGGTCATGTGGGAGAATTCCAGTGGCTTTATATCTTCACCAATGCTTATTTGTGAAGTTTTTAAAGTTCTTGTCAATTTAAGATTAAAGTTCTTGTCAATTTAAAAATTGAAGATTTTTAAAGTTCTTGTCAATTTAAGTGAAACAGTATCTGATTGTTGTTTAAATTTGCACTCCCTTCATTATCAACAAGGCCAACCTTTATTTTTATATGTTTATTTGGTATTTGCCATTTGGATTTCCTCTTCATTAAAGTACTTGTTTATGATTTGGGTTTTTTTTTTTATTTCCTTCCATTTTTCTAATGAAATTTAACAATTTTTTAAATTAATTTGAAGAAGTTTTTTGGTATATTTTATACTAATCCTTTGCCACTTATGCATATTGCATATTTCTTACTGCAAATGTAGGTTGCCTTTCACCTTTTATTATACTAAGTATTGGTATCTGGTAGGACAGATATTTCCAATTCCTTCTTTAAAATTGTTTTGATTTGTTTTTGTTCTTTAACAATTTTGTATTAGGTTTCTCAAGTTTCATGAATAATTTTGTCAGTATCTTCACTGAAATTGCATTTGGTCTATAGATTAATTTAAAGAAAATTAACATCTTTATGGTACTGTCCTATCTGTAGATACTGTATAGCTACCCATTTATTTAGGTCTTTTAAAGTATCTTTTAATTAAGCTTTATAATTTTTCCTTAATGATTTTGTCATATATTTTTTCGATTCATAATTTATATTTTTTAGCTGATTATAAATAAGATCCTTTGTAAAATTATATTTTCCAACTATTTTTTCATGTGATCATAATAGAAATAACATTTGTGTAGTGATCTTATATCCAGTAAACTCACTCAACTCTCTTTTTCATCCTAATAATTTGTCTATAATTTTTTTCATTTATCCAAAAAATATATTAGGCATCTTCAATGTGCCAGACACTGTACTAGATGCTGAGGATACAGGACTGAGCTAAATAGACCAAAAAAAATCTCTGCCATCATCCATTTAATTGAGTGAGACAGAAAGTAAACATAACAAATAAGGAAAATACATAGCATATTAGAAGAAGATAAGTAAGAAGAGGACAAAGAATTAGAAGCCTGAGATTTAAATGGGCAGAGGTGGTAGGACATACTGAGAAGCTGACATTTAAACAACTTGAAGGAGATGAGGGATTAATACTTGTGAATACCTGGAGGAAATCATTTCAGGCAAAAGAAACATCCAGTAGAAAGGCCCTGAGGTTAAGGGAAACCTAGAGTTTTTGAGAAACAGCATGGAAGTCAGTGTGGCTGTAGCAGAGGGAGCGAAGCGTGAAGGTCATAAACAAGTCAGAAGGGAAGTAGAGGCTGGATCACGTAGGGCCTTGTGCAGCCATTGAAGAGTCCTGACCAGAGAAGGAACAACATCTGACTTTCTTTTTCCTATGTTGAGAAGAGTCTGTGGAAAGGCAACGGTAAAATCAGGGAGACCAATTAAAAAGCTACTGCAATAATCAAGATAAGAACAGAGACTGACCATTATGGAGCAATGGAGTTGGTGAGAAGTGTTCAGATTCTGGATATTTTTTGAAGGTGGAACCAACAGAATTTGCTGATGTGGTATGTAAAGAGAGGAAGAAGAGGAAGGTGAGAGGTGGGGGTGAGGAGAGAAAGAGAGAGAGAATTTCAAAGATTATTAGCCTGAAAAACTGGAATGATGAAATTGTCATTAAGTAAGATGGAGAAGACTGAAGGAGGAACAAATCTGAGGAGGAGAATAAGAAGGAATCAACAGTTCTGCTGAAGACATGTAAAGTATGAGCTGTCAGATGCCTAAGTAGAGACATCATGAAGATAGTTGGATATATGAGTCCGGAGTTGAGGAGAGAAGCCTGGGCTGGACAACATCATCTTGGAACTCATCAGTCTTGAGACTAAATGAGATCACCAAGGGAGTGAGTATAAAAAAAAGTAAGAAATCCAAAGACTGAGCCTAGTGCTCAGAGGTCAAGGAGATGATGAAGGAACAGTAAAGAATGGAGAGAAAGTCTGGTGATGGAAGAAGAAAGTCAGAAGAGCATGACATCCCAAAAGCCAAGTGGAGAAACTGTATCAAGGACAGAGAGATGTCAAATGCTGCTAATAGGTAAAGTGAGATGAGGACTGAGAATTGACCATTAGATTCAGTCATGTGAAGGTCATGTGATGTGACAAAAGCCATATCATTGGGTATCTGGAGTAGAGTGAAAGCTGGAGTAGCGTTAGTTGAAGACAGAATGGAAGGAGAAGACTTGAAGAAAGTAAGCAGTGATAACTCCGGGCATTTTTCTATAAAGAGGAGCAGAGAAATGGAGCAGTAATTAGAATCAGGGAGTCTAAAAAAAATTTTTTTTAAGATGAGAGAAACAGTCTTTAGACGTTTTTATGTATACAATCATTGTCTTAAAATAATGATGGTTGGAGTCTTCTCTTCCAATCCTCTGCCTTTTGTTTGACTTCACTATCTCGTTGTCCTGTCTAGCACTCCAGAATAATTTTGAATAGACTGGGAATAGCAAGAATCCTTTTCTCATTCTTTAAAGTGAGTTTTCTGACTTTTCAATATAAATATGATGTTTGTTCCAGGCTTTAGTTTAATGCCCTTTATCAGACTAAGGAGGTTCCCTTTTCTTCCTGTTTTTCTAACAGTTGTTTAATTTTATCAATTGCTTTTTCTGCTCTTCTGAGATAATTCTATTTTGCCATTTAATTGTTAATGTGGTGAATTACAGTAATAGATTTTTAAAATATAAAACTATTATTGCACTCCTGGAGTAAAATGAAATTTGACATTTATTTTAATATATTTCCTAATCGTGTTTGTGATTTTTAAAAGAATTTTTGAACTATGAGATTGGCCTATGATTGTCCTTTCTTCCATGGTCTTTACCTGGTTTGGGATCTAGTTATACATATTAGCCTCATAGAATGAATTGGGAGTTGTTTCCATTTCTATTGTCAATAAGAGTTTTATAAGATTGTGATGACCTGTTCTTCGATTTCATAGAAAGCTGTAAAAACCTTTGGGTACCATGAGGTGTTTTTGGTTTGTTGTTTTTTTAAGTATATTTTTAAACTACTGATTGAATTTCTTAAAAGAAAATGGGGAGGGGGTTCTTTCATCACTTTTGGTAAAACATTTTCTAGGAAATTATGCATTTTATCTGAGTTTTCAAATTTATTGGCATAAATTTACTTGTATTATTCTTATTTTTGTGTTCTACTGCATCCGTATTTAAATTATCTTTTCCACTGGTATTTTCTTTTATCAGTATTTTCCAATGGTATTTTCTTTTATCAGTATTTTCAGAGCTTTGTCTCTTTTAAAAAGCTTTTAGCTTAATAATTAGAGTATAGGGTATCTTTTTTCTTTCATTAATTTTTTTATAATAATTTTTTATTTTTCAGTTATACTTGGCATACAAGATTTTAGTCTGTGTCTTTTAACCTGAAGTGAGTCTCTTGTAGGCAGCAATATGCAAGGGTTCTGTTTTCTTATCCATTCAGCCACACTCCCTATTGATTGGAGCATTTAATTCTTTTTCATTTGAACTGCTTGTCAATAGATATGTAGTTATCTTCATTCTTTATTCAGATTTTTGCTACATATTTTTTATGTAAAAAGAAGTCCCTCCAACATTTCCTGTAATACTGGCTTGGTGCTGATGAACTCCTTTAGCTTTTTCTTATCTGGGAAGCTCTTTATCTGTCCTTGGACTCGAAATGCTAGCTTTGTTGGAAATAATCTTGATTGTAGATCCTGGGTTTTTATCACTTTGAATATTTTGTGCCAAGTCCTTCTGTTCTGCAAAGTTTCTTTTGAGAAATCAGCTGCCAGTCTTATAGGTGCTGCCTTGTAGGTAACCAGTTGCTTTTCTCTTATCGCTTTTAAGATTCTCTTTGTATTTAACCTTTGGCATTTTAATTATGATGTGTCTTGGTGTGGGCCTCTTTGGGTTCAACTTTTTGGGGACTCTCTGAGCTTCCTGGGGTTGTATGTCTATTTCCTTCACCAGGGTAGGGAAGTTTTTTCATCATTATTTCTTCAAATAGGTTCTCAACCTCTTGCTCTTCTTCTCCTTCTCATGTTGTTGCCATTCCAACTGAATTAGGTGTGTTGTTACCACAAATATTGAATTAAATATCAATTTAAAATGCTTTCAAAAACTTATTGGCAATGCATAAAGGCATGGAAAGAAAGCACCAGAATATAAATTTTATATTAGTGAACCAAATATTCATTATTGAGGGGAATGACAGAAATTCCACATTTTCTTGCAAAACAACAACTGAGAGCTTTATGAAGACTAAAAGAGAACTTCCTCTTTTGTGACCGAGATATTGGTCAAAGACTGTCTTTACACTACAGTAAGTAATGCAACTAAAGAGGAGAAACAGGCAAGTCCCTTGTAAGAGATGAAAGGAATTTCAAGGAAATTAGAGGCTAGTACCATCATTTAATGTCTTGCATAGACTTCTCTTTAAGGAATGATGTAACTCACAATTTAATTGGCATGGCAGTCTTTTTTCTTTCTTAAAAATGGAAGATCTTATATTTGACACCTTCTTACATTTGTAGAATTATAATAACTATGTCTAAAGTTATTCAATAGCTTTATTTTCCTCCTATTACCATAAAAACATTGGAAGGCTTTAATGCCTGTCTTATATTATTACTAATCAACACTTTTATTTCACCTTGTTTAATACCACCAAAACTATTTCAAATTACTGACTTTTTAAAAATTCAGCCAGTGTTTACTTTGGGTACCAACTACTTCTCTTTTTCTTTTCTCATTGTTCTTTAATTTCATTGTCATCTTTTTTTTTCCTTCCGTATCCAAGTGTCCACTTTCTGAAGGATACATTTTAAAAGTCCTTTCAGTGGAGATCTATTAGTGATAAACTCTCTCAATGTTTGTTCTTTTTTCTGAAAAAGTTGTTACTTTGACTTTAATTTTGAATTTGAATTACCTAGATGTAAATTTCTAGATTGGCCGTCTTTTTATTTCTCAGTAATTTTTACTATTGTTGCTACTAAATCTGCTGTCAGTTTGTCATTCTTTATACCTAATCTACTTTTTCTCTGTATCTTCGGCGTTCTGTGGTTCTATTATGTGTCTAAAAGCGGCTTTATTTGTATATTCCTACTCAAACCTCATTGTATTTTGTTAGTTTGAATTTTTACCTTTTATCAATTTTGGAAAGTTTTTAAATATTGTATCAAATATTGTATTTTCCATCTAATCTCTCCTTCTGGAAATATTAATCTTATTTATTCACTCATTTATGGATTATATAAATATTTTTTAGTATCTCCTATCTTTCAGCAATATTCTAGGCATCGGTAATGTAATACTAAACTAAGCAGATAAAAATCATTTCCTCTCATATCCTTCATATTCTATTCTATTTTATCCTCCACATCTCTTAACCTTTGTATTTTCCATCTTTATGTGATACATTATGTTTTAATTTCCTCGGCTCTGTATTTTAATACACTGAGTCTTTGTTTAGCTGTATCTCATCCACTAATTCATCCATTCATTGAAATTTTCATTTCGAAAATTTCATATAGTTCTTTTTAACATTTTTCTGGTCCTTTTAAACATGATTTGGTCTTTGTTTATATAAAAAAATAATTTTTCTTTATACATTAAATCATTTTGAACATATGATTGCATAATATAATCAATAATTACATTACCTGAAGTTATTGAATATCGAATCTATTCTAAGTTTCATCTGCTTACATGTGCTCATATTGGCTTATTTCCTTGTGTGTTATAATTTTGGATTTTTGAGTTCACTTTAAATAGAATTTTACCATGTCAATACTGAATGGCTGGAGTTGAGCATTTTGCCCCTCAAAGTAGTTTGCTTCTGCTGGAAACTCCAGCAATATTATTGGCTCCAGGACAACTTTTATTGTTGTTGCTGCTAGTATTGTTCATGTCTTGACTTTGGAGAGTCTTAGAATGATAGAATAAATAAGTGTATATGTATGCTTTTGAAAGTGGAAAAAGTGATATAAATATAAAGAATTATTAGCAGGGATGCCAATATAGAATGTAACAATAAGAAGGGAGTAACTATGTGGTCTTTTGTGTTGTACAGTATTAAGTGGTTGTGGAATAAATGTGTAAAAATTATAACTACAGAAGGAAATATATGTAACTCACTGTGTGTTATAAAGATAAATGCTACATAGCAGGATCTTGTTCTGGTAAAAGTAATAATTCTGCTGCATTAAAATAAAGGATACACTCACCAACAAAGGAGGGAAGTAAAAACAAATATACTAAAACAGTTCATCAAATTTAGTGTTGTCCATTCTATGAATGGGAAGGTGGATTAATATCTGGAAATTTCATCTAAATAGTAATATAACGCTTCATATGCATAAACCAGATTTTAAAAAAATGGTTACCTACATAGATGCTAAAAGGGCATTGAAAAAAAATTAAAACAAATATATGAACTTTGAAAATAGAAAGTGATGCATCCTATATGATATAAAACACTTACAGTATTTTCCTGCATTCGACCATAAATTTTTCTATAAAAAAATGAGAAACTAAAATCAGAAATTAAACTAGTATTTTTGCTTTTATCACTCTTATGTGAAATAGCTTAGGAAATTACAGCTGATTCAATAAGCCTTGAGATATATAAAAGATAGAGATACAAACAGAAATCTTTCTAGAAAATCCAGGAGAATGATCTGAAAAATTATCAAAATTAGGAAGAGTGGAGTTAAATATCTGTATATAAAATAAATACAAAAAACCTGTAGGTTGACTTAATTAGCAATAACTAAAAGTTCTAATGAGGAAAAAACAAAGATTTTATTGAAAAAAAACAGTAAATACATGCAGTATACTAGTAAAGACTTTCAAAACTTTGTGGAGCTTATATTAAAAAATGGCAAAATTAGTATTGTAAAAGAATTGAGAAATGGAACAAGCAAACAGAAAAAGCAGGCTTGAAATAGAATCTGACATGTATAAAATAATTACTAGGAAATGAATTATTCAGTAAATGATGGTGGGAGAATTAGATTAGCTATTCAGAATACAGTGTACATTTTTACTTACTTCCATAAATACCAGATAGATTTAAGAGCAAAGTGAATAGTTAAGAAATTAATTTCTAAAATAACAAATATTAAATGTTTTGTCAAGTTTTTAATCTAGAAAAATAGAGGTAAATTTTTATTAAAACTTTGATAAGGAAAAGGTGATGTGGGGAAAAAAGGCTGCAATAGGAATTAAGGAGAAAAAAGTGAATGTGTAGATGGATATTTGCACGCATTTGGAATGCCTCTGTCAAGTAGGTGAAAAAATGATGAGCCTGGTTTCCCCTAAGCAAGGGAACTGGGCTGAGAAGGAGACTCACTTTTCACTGAGAATACTTTCTTTGTATCTTTTGAAGTTTTATACCATGTCCATGGATTTCATTTTCAAAAAATAATGATTTAAACAGCTTAAATTTCTAATTTAAGAAAGAAAAAACAATTAAATCCCCAAAAACCAACCAATTTTACTATCTAAAAATCTATCATGTCAATAAATAGCTGTAAAAAGTACAACTAAAAATAATAGAACATGGAGACATATTTGC
>NW_011888793.1:3096429-3136445 GCF_000151845.1 Pteropus vampyrus | reverse complement strand
ACCAACCAATTTTACTATCTAAAAATCTATCATGTCAATAAATAGCTGTAAAAAGTACAACTAAAAATAATAGAACATGGAGACATATTTGCAAGCAATATGCGAAATGCTAATTTAAGAGAAAGAGATACTACACCAAAGGAGGACCAAAAAATGAAGTCATCTAAGGAAAAATAGACATAAGATACAATGAGCAATTCCCAAAGGAAGAAATACAAATGGCCAATAAACATGAGAAAATATTCAACCTCACTTCTGATCAAAGAAATTCCAAGTAAAACAGCAATGAGATATTGTTTTTCGCTGATCGAATTAGCAAAACAAAAATACTTTGTCCTTGCAAAGGTACAATGGGCAGAGCATGTTTTCACCCAGCTGACGAGAGTATAAATCGGTAAGATCTTTCTGGGAAACAGTTAAGCAGTTTTCACGAGCTTTAAAAGTGTTACTGTCCTTTGCCTCAGAAATTTCCACTTCTGGAGAATCTGGGCTCTAAATAATCTACAATTTGGAGGAGGTTTCATGCATAAGATGTTTACTGCAGCATTAGTTATAACAGTAAAAAATGATTGTTAGAGTTGGAGCTTGCAGTAGTAGGACAAAAGCCACATCACTCCCAACTTTAAGGGCAAATGATGGTGTGAGGTTTCAGTGCTTGCCTTCTCTGTCGTACTTTCAGGTTTGTCATTCCACCATGTAGAATTCACAGTCAGACTAATTTCCCAATTAAAGCCTCCATTTAGACGTTTCGAAGGGTCATGTATCTCTTAATAAAGATAATTAGCTATTTGAGGAAGATTTAAAATAGAGGAATGGGGGAAAATTTGGTTGGGGAAGAAAAAAATGGGTTTTGTAGTTATTTGAATTGAAGAAAAGATAGATGAAATAATATGTTCTATTGTGTACATGAAAAGAAAGCTTATGATGAGAAGTTAAAAGTTAACTTCAAATATTTCACAAAAGTTACTGACATGTCAGAGTAAAAAAGTAAAGTCTGACCTGTAATAGACTTAGAAACCAAAATAGTCTGAAGATGAAACTCACTTGCAATTGAATAATTATGCTCCTTTGGATTCTCGTAGTAACCTATACATGTATCTGTGATAGCACAGACCTGCTTCATTTTGGCACATGTGCAAATTAGGCTCTTCCACAAGAGTCTCATCTAGAAAGAAGGCACTTATTGTATTGAGCTTTACAGCATCACTTCTTAGTACTCAGTGTGACATACTCGTTGGCTAAATGACTGAGTTTGTATTTTGTTGGTGCTTTGAAGGATAACTTTCCAGAGCACTATTTAACATGAACGTTTTCTTCCAAATAGGATTACCAAACCAATAACAATGACCAGGCAGTGGTTGAAATCTGTATCACAAGAATCACAACAGCCATCAGAGAGACAGAGTCAATTGAAAAGCATGCCAAGGCCCTCGTGGGGCTATGGGACTCCTGCTTGGAACACAACCTAAGACCCTCTGGGAAAGATGAAGACACTCCCCACGCAAAAATCGCCTCTGATATCATGAGCTGCATTTTACAGGTATGTCAGTGTTCAACATCACACTATTTGTTACTGGCTTGGCAGGTTAGGAGAACATGTGATGTTTCTGACCAAGAGCCAACGTTTCTGAAGTGTTTGGATACTGTAAAAAGACACCACAAACCATCAATAGCTAAGCCAGACAGGCTTGGTCATTAATAAACCAAGAAGTTTCTATCAAGCCCTTACTGTATACAAGACACACTATGAGGAGTTCAAAGGAATACCACAGCTAGCTCTAATTTGTTTGGAGAGAAAAGACATGTGCATATAAAATGTTAAAAGTAAAGCAATGTGTGCCAAGATTCAGATGAGATATATTGGAAAATGCAGAAAAGGAGAACTTTTATTCAGAGAGACCAAAGACAGGGTGGAGACTGAACTAAAGGGCAATGAGCTTGGAATATGCGGGGAAAAGTAACTTAGTCATTTTTAAGTATATATCTATATGTATCATGAATTATCCATAATTATATTTGACTGTTCTGATCATGCTTAAATTCTTTCTTTTGGCAAAAATGTGAATTTGGAATTTTGGCTCAGCCAAAAATCAGTTATGTAAGACTGAAATGTTGGGCAGGTCACTTAATTTTCTAAGCCACAGTTTTCTCTGTGTAAAATGCAGGTGAAGCAACATTGTCTATGACAAATTTTATCAATCAATGATATTAATAGGTATATCTCAAAGAAAAAATTCTGCAGTCAAATAAATTGATAAACACTGAATTCAAATTTTCCCTTTTGAGGTATCACAATCCTTCATAGCATATTAAAGGCTCTGGAAAGTCCTGCAATAAAGAAAGGCTGTTTAGTACAGCATTTTCCATTCTGATTTGACCATGGAGCTTTCTTTCCCCTCCCTACCCACAACACAACATTTATGAATAGCCTTCAGAACTATGGTTCCACTAGCACAATTCGGGAAATCCTGATTCTGTTAAAGAGTTTGGCACTGTGTATGGCAGCTAATATTAGTTTCATTTCTTCTCCTTTTCTTACAGTTGTCATTGCTTAACTGGAACAAATTTCATTTTGTCTCCTTAGTCCAGGGACTGGCCAACTGAACAAAAAGACTCTATTACACTGTTTTTTGTTTGTTTGGTTGTTTGGTTGGTTTTTTGTGTTTTTTCGTTCTTAAGATTTGGGATGGAAAGGGAGAAAGGGGGATTTCGACAAAATTAATGAGAGATTAATGCAGCTTGGCTATAACAACAAAGACCTAATATATCTGTTCTTCACTGATTATCTGGAGTATGTTATTGATATACATTAGAAACACAGATTATTTTACTCTAAAGTGCCACTCTACAGACATTCAGACAGTAACTCACAAGTCAACTGTACACTCCAGCTCCCATTGAATTTCAAAACCATTGATCTAGATTCTAGATTCTAGATTCTAGAGCAGCACTAACCAACAAAAATAGAATGCAGGCCACAAACACTAGCCACCTATATTATTTAAAATTTTCTGATAGCCATATTAAAAAGAAGTACAAAGAAATGGATGACATTGATTCGATAATATATTTTCCTTAACTCAATATATCCAAAATATTATTATTTCAACACGTAATCAATATAAAAATTAATGAGATATTTTTATACTGTTTTATGTCATGTATTTTTTTAAATAATATTTTATTTTTCAGATACAGTTAGCATACAATATGGTATTAGTTTCAGGTACACACCACAGTGATTAAACATTTACATAATTTACAGAGTGATCAACCCAATAAATCTAGTATCCATTTAATACCACATACAGTTATAACAATATTATTGACTATATTCCTTATGCTATATTTTATATCTCCATGACTATTTTATGACTATCAATTTGTACTTCTCAATCCCTTTCCCTTTTATACCCCTACCAACCCCAACTATCTGGCAAACATCAAAACATTCTCTATATCTATAAGTTTGTTTCTGTTTTCGTTTATTTTGTTCTCTAGATTCCACATAGAAGTGAAATCATATGGCATTTGTCTTTCTCTGTCTGACTTACTCCACTCAGCACAATACCCTCTAGGTCCATCCATGTTGTTTCAGATAGCAAGATTTCATTCTTTTTTATGGCTGATTAATATTCCACGATATAAATGTACCACCTCTTCTTTATCCATTCATCTATTAATGGACACCAGATTCCCTCCAAATCTTGGCTATTATAAATAATGCCACAATGAACATATGGATTCACACGTCCCTTCGAAGTAGTGTTTTGGGTTTCTTTAGATAAATACCTAGAAGCGGGATTACTGAGTCCATCTTTGTCCTTTGTTATAGCCTTTGGTTTAAAGTCTATTTTATCTGATATGAGTTGCTACCCTAGGGTTTTTTGTTTTGTTTTTATTTTCATGAAACATCTTTTTTCATTCCTTTACTTTCAGTCTGTAAGTGTCTTTCGATCAGAAGTGAGACTCTTGTAGGCAGCATGTGTAAAGGCCTTATTTTCTTATCCATTCAACCCCCTTATCTTTTGATTGGAACATTTAATCTATTTACATTTACAGTAATTGTTGCTAGATGTGTAGTTACTGCCATTTTATTATTCATATTTTTTTATCTTTTTTCTTCTTCTCCTTAAAGATGTCCCTCTAACATTTCTTGAATACTGACTTGGTGATGATGAACTCCTTTAGCTTTTTCTTTTATGGGAGGCTCTTTATCTGTCCTTCAATTCTAAATGATAGCTTTGCTGGGTAGAGTAATCTTGGTTGTAGGTCCTTGCTTTTCATCACGTTGAATATTTTGTGTCAGTCCCTTTTGGCTTGCAAAGTTTCTTTTGAGAAATCAGCTGACATTCTTATGGGAGCTCCCTTGTAGGTAACTAACTGCTTTTCTCTTGCTCCTTTTGAGATTCTCTCTTTGTCATTAACTTTTGGCATTTAAATTATGACATGTCTTGGTGTGGGCCTCTTTGGGTTCATCTTGTTTGGGACTCTCTCCACTTCATGGGCTTATATGTCTACTTCCTTCACCAAGTTAGGGAAGTTTTCAATCATTACTTCTTCAAATAGGTTTTCAATTCCTCTCTTTCTCTCTTTTCCTTCTGATACTCCTATGATACAAATGTTGGTATGATCGATGTTGTCCCAGAGGCCCCTTAAACTTTCCTCATTTTTTAGATTCTTTTTTCTTGTTGCTGTTCTGATTGGGTGTTTTCTGCTACCTTATCTTCTAAATCACTAATTCGATCCTCTGTTTCATCTCTGGTTAATTCCTTCTAATGTGTTCTTTATTTCACTGTATTCTTCATTTTTGACTGGTTCTTTTTTATATTTTCTATCTCCATTTTTATGTTTTCTATTTCTTTATTAAAGTCCTCACTGAATTCATTTTCTCTTCCCTTCAATTCATTGAGCATCCTTACAACTAGTGCTTTGAACTCTGCATCTGGTAGATTGCTTGTGTCATTTTGTTTATTATTTTTCTGGAGCTTTGTTCTGTTCTTTCATTTGAGACATGCCTCTTTGTCTCCCCATTTTGTATGCCACTCTGTGTTTGTTTCTATGTATTAGGTAGGACTGCTATGTCTCCCAGTCTTAGTAGAGTGGCCTTATGTACTAGGTGCTATGTCTCCCAGTCTTAGTAGAGTGGCCTTATGTACATAGTTAGCCACTATGTGTGCCCTCTGTTTGTAGTGAGCCTTGGTTGCTATTTGCATGTCAATGGGAATTGAGCCTCAGGCTGATTGGTTAGGAGGTCTGGCTGGTGAGGGGCTGGCTCTATAGAACAGGATTTACTTTAGCAGGGCTGTGGTGCCTTCCCAGTCTGCCCTATGGGTGTGTTGAACTTGGATGCAACCCTGGGTGGTGCTCCAGCTTTGTCTGAAGTTAGCCACTATGTGTGTCAGCTTCAGGGCCTCCTGAGATGGGCTCCACCAAAGGCCGAGTTCAGCCAAAGCCTGTGCCCTTCATAGTGCCATGTGGCTTGAGCCACCAAACAAATCACAGATGGCAGACACCTACACTGGACTTAGAGGTGCTTAGAGAGGACAAGCCACTAACAGGCTGGCTGCCACTAGTGCCAGGCTTGGGGCTGCTCAGCAAGAGGTATGGGGCACGCTGATGCCAGATGCTGCTTATTTGAGTTTTGTGAACATTTGAGAGATTTTAGGAGTCCACAACAAGACAAGCCATTTGTATAAAAAAGCTTTCAGCTTGGGTGGGGTGGGATTTCACGGAATCACCAGGGCAGAGTGACCGGTGTTAGCCAGGTTGATGGAGGCTCCTTCCATCTCACTCAGCCACAATCTCCACTGCGAGGCCTTGTGAAGAGAAGTTTTGGAGACTTCTCTTCCCAGGCTGGTATGGAACCCCAGGCTGGTATGAGTCTGGGATCCCTCACTCCTCAGGGAGAAACTCTGCAGCCGAGATATCACTCATGATTTAACTGCCCCATATGCGTCTAAGACCAGCCCACTCCACCAGTCTCGAGTTGGCTTCTTCTGTATTTCCTTAGTTGTAAGACTTCTGTTCAGCTAGACTTCAGGGGATTCTCAATAACTGTAGTTTAGTTGTAATTTTAATGTGGTCATGAGAGGAGGCAAGCACAACATTCACCTACTCTTCCATCTTGACCAGAAATCCTGGTGTATGTTTTAGCAGATATTAATTTGGAATATTTACATTTAAAGTTGATAGTGGCTCCTGTGTTAGCACAGTTCTAGAGAGTCAGGAAGACTTTCTAGAGATCACTTTTGGAAAGAGTTATAGAAAATAAGCAGAAATTTCACCAGATAAAAAAGATGGAGTGAGAGGACATTCCAAGCAGAAAAAAACAGCTTTTGCAAAAGTCTAGATTTGTGAGATAAAACCAAGGTCAGAAAATTATAAGCAGGTTGCCCTTTCAAAGTGCCCCAAATTTTGGGTAAGGCATTATGTCTTCTACCTAAAATTTTGGGGTGGGGATGGTAGAGGGGAAGTGAATTGATTTTGAGAGATAAAAATGCTAAACTTACTGCTGATCAATGACTCAATGTAAATGAGTTTGTAAGATTATTGAGAGAAGGGCTATGAGGATAAGCACTGATATTTTGGAAAGGGACAGATAAAAAAGCAAAGAGATAGGCCTCTTGGTCGAGAGGGACAAAGGAGTCACAGAAGTGGACAACTCCAGCCCATAGGACCAGTGTAGGCATAGGGTCTTCTTAGTGTGTCCTTCAAGGAGGCAGATGGTATTAGAAAGGAAAGCGCGAAGTCCTAAAGGCAAACTTGCCTTTTATCCCAAAAGTCAGTGATTTGTCCAGGCCATCCTTGGGGATATACTCCTAGAAATCAGCCCCAGTAACTAAAGGCAAGGCTATGGTTGCGGCATTGGCATTTAGCTGTCTTCGAATTTTAAGGAGAACTTTTTTGGCCTACGGTAAATACTGAAAAGGTAATTTTATCCTACTTGTAATTTGGGTTCTTGTGTGAACCATGTAGAGAACCAGATGACTCATGTTCTGTTCTGTTTTTTTCAGTAAGATAAAACAGTAGATTAACTTTCAAAAGTCATCCTTAGCATTTTTAGTTGGTACAACATATAAAAAGAATGATTTCCTCTCCACCTCCCCCACTTCTCCAGATAAGCATCCCGGCATCCGGCAAGAGCCCACCAGTTCTTACCATGTCCTTGTCCATTCCACTTGATTTTTACCCCTAGTTACTTCACTGTCATTTCAAACTTATATATGTTGACTCACAACAGAAACTTTCTGTCTTATTTCCCCTCCTTTTCAACCTACACTCCAGCCTACCTCAAGGACCATTTCTATTCCTCTTTGAATGAGTAACTACATTGAATCTTTTCTTTTCTTGGTCCCTAAATTTATGAATTTGCTACATTAACCTTAAAATAACTTCTAAAATTCCAGAATTCACCTCCTATAACTTCCTCAATATAAAATCACTACAGGTGGTGTGTAGTATGCACTTGTGAGTTCTGCTTTCTCTTGCCCTGGGTGATATGCTTTCACTAACTCACCTCATGTCCTTAGATAAGCCTCTCAACCTGTCATATAAAATAAAAAACAAAGAATGAACCAGATGATCTCTCAGATCACTTCCTGGTTTGAAATTCTGACTCACTTAGGAAATGCTGAGAGGTAGCATAACAAGGAGATTTAGAGCTTGAGGGTCTTAGAGTTAGATGCTCTTGGTCTTATATAAATAAAGGAACTTAGTTTACTTCTCTAAGCCTCTGTTCTGCCACCTGTAAAATGGATGTGACAAACTTGCTGCTCATGGAGAGCATCTTTTATTACAAAAGCAATCTCCCTGTGTGGTCTAGCCATTATCCAGAAGTACCTATTTCATCGTGGCTTTCTCTGACTAGATTTTGATATGGAGTTGACCAATATCTATTTCTTTGCTGCTGGAAAAATTCTGAAAGGGACAATGCCCCCTTAAAAATCATATTACATTCTAAAATAAATCTAAATGTGAAGAGGGTTGAAAAAAATTAAATGCACCTCAAAGAGGTTGAAATTATGGCTGATGTGCTAGAATGAAATTCTAGAGAATCAAGGGGACTACCAGCCTGACATTGAGAGCCAGTGCCTGGCTTCACTCTTACACTCCTAGTTACAGCCTCTTCCCCAACCAAATCACTTAGCAGAGCTATTGTCAAGGAAGCTCTGCATTTTGTTTCTTTCTCCACCTCTGCTCACACTGTTGATGACACCTATAAAGAGGAAGATTGCCCAAGGGGGTTATCTGGAGGGTGGAAGGAAGAATAGGAATGATCCCCAAATCTACTATTGGAAAATCAGGAAGTATCCATTTTTCCTCTTTATAGAGGGACCTATTGTCCATTCTCTTTGACTCTACACTTTAATTTTCTTATTTCTTCTTCTCCAATTAATGTTGAATGAAGATTTAAAATCTGCCCCTGGCTGACATTGCATCTGAAGTGCCTTGGACAGTTTTGAGAGCATTTCCATTGTAACTCTAGAGACAGGACTGGTTATGTTGGTCTAGAAATTGATTCAGTAGATAAGCCCAGCTCTGTAATTTACTTGCAGTGTGATACTGGGCAAATTAATCTTTTTATGCTATCATTTTTTCATTTTTAAAATCAGATGATAAGAATACCTGCCTACTGAGTTTGTTGTGAGGGTTAAATGAACAGTCATTTAAAAATAGACATAAAATCTTTAGGACACAGGAAGTACTGCATGAATATTGACTCTGATTGATATCATCATTAGCATCATCTACAGTAGACTCTAAACTAGCACTCAACACTTTATAACAAGCTATTGATTTAATTTAAAGCCATTGTTCATTGCCTGTTTCCTCCTCTCCAAAATATAAGCTCTGTTTTATTCACTGATATAATCCTGGCACCTAGAACAAGTGAATGGCACACAGTAGATGCTCAAAATAATATTAATTTATTGAATGAATGAATGAACAAATAGCTCATGAGACGTGACTGCTTTCTGGCTTCCACACGAGATAACCTTTTCCCCAGAATGGGCCATGGTACTAATTTCTCAATTAATGCCATATGAGACAGTGGAAATAGGAGTAGATTGGGACACATATCTCCAGATTCCTGAGACTCGTCTCTTATTACCTGACAGAAAATACACTAGGAAAACTTAGGAGTATGTGCCATTTAGATTTTATATATAGCCATGCTGCTAAGAACAAACATTGTCTTTGTAAATCCAAATTTATTTTAATTATCTGATCAATGATGTGGAATGAATAACCATAAAATAACTATTTTAGTAAATGATGTTTACTATTTCTTGAGATTACTATTTTATGGCACTCACTTGAATTCAAGGCCTGAGAGCCAAAGAGCTTTTTAGTGGCTATCACCTCAGATAGATATCTCTTCTACTTAGCTTTATTCTTTTCAATTTTAAAACACTGGGAAATGTTCCCAAAGTTTATTTTCAAAAGGAAAAACTCCACCAAAACCTTAAATTGGTGCTAATCTAGTTAGAAATATAATTCTTGGCATCTGTAGAACAAAGGCCTCTTGTTCTGCTTTTCCAGCCAGATATAACTGTTTTCATGAACATGTCTTTGTTTCTACGCTGTACTTCACTAAATTTGTTCCCTGAGTACTAGGTACTAAATTGTGTGTAAGATGATACACATACCAACATGTTCACATCTGAACCGAGGAGCAAGATCTATCATAGGCTCTGGCATTAACAGCTGCTGCTAAAGTGATTTATTTATGCGAGTAATCATAGGGCTTTCTTTGCATGTGTGCCATTAGCATTCCTGTGATCCAAATAATCCTAGTGATGAAACAATGTCACAGGCCTAAGATCTGCATTAGCAACTAATTTTGCTTCACTTGAGAGCAAAGCTCAGCTGTTAGAAGGAGGCTATATAGTACCTGTCAGGGCCTAGGACCTGTGTCTGTCCAGGCTTATCTTGGCCTCCCAGCCCCTCACTTGCATCCTGTTGCTGTCAGCAATGCTTGTGGCTTCTTAATACACTGGAAAGTGTCTGGACACTGTTTAGAAACTGTGAGTCTTTGGTCACAATTCCTTAGTGTTTATATGAACTATTTGTTCTTTGCTTAATGTTTTACTTCTCCCATCATTTGAGAGATTTCCAGATGACATGTATGGAAGGAAAACAGAAAAATTGAGTGTGTTAAAATTTTGCATTTTTCCCCCAAATAATGACATTATACATGTGGGGGGAGATTTTATATAATTCACTTGGAACCACACTTTAAAGACTTTAATAGCTGCCTACTATTTTTCTCAAAAACATCTAGAATTATGGCAAAAAAAAAAAAGAGATCCAATTGGCTAAAACAACCTGTTATTTCATTTTTGCTGGTAAGCGTTAGCTCACACCCAAGGTGCAAAACACCAGTTGCTGGAAATATTGATTTCCACTGTCTGTATCGACTATTAGTTAGGAACACCTGAATCGTACTTCCCATGCCATCATGTATGGTTTCTCAGTAAATTACATGTAAATTGTTTGGAGACAGAGTCCTCCAAAGGAAGACATGTACCTCCTCTATAGCCGCAAGTTGTTCTTGACGGAAGATATAAAATAGGTAGAGTAAACTTGAGCCTGTAGTTCTTCGTGGGAAAGCTCTGAGAAGCATTGTGTGATTGTGTTCCACTCTCCAAACTAGGGCTTTGACCTGCCATCGCAGGGACAAAGATGTGTCATTTAAAACTTAAACCAGCAAAAAAAAAAACTACATGTAATGGAGAGATTGCCTATCTATAGGGGCAACCCAAGGAATTGTATAGTAAAACTGAGGGATTTGAGAAACACCCTGTGCTCTAATTGAAGTAATATGAATATAACTGCAAGGGAACAGGGAAGGAATATGATTATAATCGAGAAAATGGGCAAATTAATTGGCCTTCCTAAACATCACATGTCTGAAGAGTATGTCAACAAAAAGAGAATGCTCAGGATGGGGTCATTATTTTGGCACATTTACCCAACCTGGGGGGGCAGGAGGGCAGTGGAATAAAAGTAGGTGGAGACTAAATCTGATAATGAGAAAATTTCAGTCACTAGACATGGTGATTGGGTTTTAGGGCAGGAGTGTTATTTTAGTTTTCACATGGTCTAAATGAACCATATCTCAGGATCTCTCTTTGCTCCAGTCTGATCTTGCGCTTATGAGTGAACATTCCGGTTAGTAATCTGGCTCCTGGTATCCTAATGATGTGGAAAGGATATCTTAGGTGTGACCTGGGAAAGACTCTCACTGTGGATGAATAAATTGGCATGCCTCATAATGTACTAGCCCTTTGGAAATCCATTAGTATAATCCCTAAGTGGATCCAAAGAATGTTGTATGGCTGACCAAGCTGAAGGCAGGGGAGTAGTCAACATCCCTGAGAGGCCTCATAGTTCATCATATCAATAATGGTCCAGTTCAGTCAGGTCCAGTTAAATTCACCAAGAGGGAGACAGATAAAGGCAAAGCCTGGTATCAGAGAAGTAAAGCTGCAGGCCATGGTCTTGATAGTCAGATCCTGTTAGGAACTCTATGAAGTTAGAACAGAAACCTAGCAAGTGGAAGTGCTATATAAGCATGATTTGTCACCAAGGAATAAGGTCAGAGCTTTCATCATGGCTGACTTAAAGGTGGGATTTCAGGTTGTTGAATATCTATTTTTTCTGCTCAGAAGTCAGATTGACCCTTGAGTCTGAAAAATAGGTGGAACTACAGGAATGAATTAAGAATTTATCAGGTCTATTTTTGTTTCTAGAAGCTTGGAGGGGGGAAAACTTTAGAATAAGAGACTTAACTAGCTCACTTAAAAAAAAAAAAAAATTAGAGATCAAATTGGTCTAAGGCACAGCCTAATGCTTGAGGCTCAAATAAGGTCACCCGGACTTGGTTTTTCTCAACTTGTCTTTCAGATATATCCATATGGCCTTGAATCTGAAACAGATTCTCGCCTTCTCAGGTCACAAGATGGAGGCAGCTACTTGATCTTTCATTTTCAATTTGAATCTATCAGAAAACAGAACCTCTTTCGCAGAGCTCTTTAATGGCTCCTTAATTATAACTGGGTAGCTTGCCCATTTCTGAACCTATCACTTGGACCAGGGAAATGTGATTCTCTGGTCAATGTTCGAGCCATTTAAACACTTTTGAAGCCAAGGGTGTTAATGTCTTCATTAGAATTACCTGAAATGGTGAAAGTTGAAATCTACTAAGTAGTATGTGACAACTCCCCTGCCCAATCAACCAGCCCTGAAAATGAATGGTGCTGGAACACTTAGCTCATACCAAGCCATCGTTGGCAGTGGGAATAGGAATGAGCAGGGTTCCCCATGCCCCTCCTCCCTTCCTACCATATTACAGTCCCAATGACAACTATAACAATAGATTTACATTTTTTATTAGTTATTCAATTTGACAGATGTTTACTGAACACTATCATAAACCTAGAATTGTGGAAAGTAATAGAGGAGATAATCCATGGTGGGAAGATAAAAGCACCTTTCACATGAGCAGTTAGAGAATAACAACCACTTTTTATTTCTAATATATTAATGTAGAGCCAGCTCCCCAAACACACGTGTGCTGTGCAATTTTTGCCTTAGAGTTAGTCTAAGGAGTGAGGTTGATGGTCAGAATGTTAGATGGCAGTGAAGACATACCATTCACTTTTAAGAAAACATGTTGTATTTTCCAAATATTATTTTCTAATTAGGTAATCAAATGCTAATAGCATTATTTTATATGTTAGATATTGATGTTCAGTCACAAAGTAAATCAAAAAGAATTATTTTAAGATACAGAATTCCTTTAGTTTTTAGTTATGTTCATTCATTTTTTTCTCCTGTATTTCATTAGCTGAAACTTTAGTTTTTAAGATACAGTCTGAAAGGAACTTGTTCAACATTCCTTGAGTTATTTTCTCAAGTATAAATCTGATGAATTATTTCTTTCATCAATGGCTCCTGGAGTCAGAGTGACCTTTGAGTCAATTCCAAACCTTTAGCATGGCATGCCAGACCTCTCAAAACCAATCCCTGTTTACCTCTCCACGTGCACCACACTCCAGCCATACTGAATATTAGAATTCCCCAAATGCACAAGCTCTCTCTTTTTACCTCTGTGCCTTCACCTATTCTTTTCCTTCTGCCCACTCTTTTTCTTTCCATCACCCAGAAATCTCTTGTTCATCTATTAGGTCTCAGCTAAAGTATCACCTCCTCCATGAAGTCTTTCTTGACCAACCCCCTCCCCCAGACTGGATTAGGTGCTCCTTCTTTGCTTCATTAGTACCCTGCACTTTGCCTATCATGGCCTTCTTAGCCTATGCTCTTAACAGCCTGTTTGCCTTTAAGTCTTCCTAATAAGAACAAGAGTTTTCAAAGTTCTCAAATACAATGAAAATAGGGCGGGGCCTTTGTTTTTACAGCTGCATTTTGAGAAATATTTTTTTGGATGAATCAATAAATGAATGAATAGTGAGACACTTATTATTTGTTGTTTTCTTACACTTCCTCAGAATTACAACCGGCCCCCTGTGATGGCACTAGCCATCCCCATTGCCGTGAAATTCCTCCACAGAGGCAACAAGGAACTGTGCAGGAATATGTCCAACTACCTGTCTCTGGCTGCAATTACCAAGGCGGATCTCCTGGCTGATCACACAGAGGTTATAGTAAAGAGCATACTCCAAGGTACAGTGTGAAGGCTGAGTGGGGGACATGTTTTAGGAGTCATTTAAAAGTATTTTTGTGAAGTAGTTATGGTTTGTGGAAAGTGAGACCTAGAGTATTGAGAGGTAGGTTAGATTCTCTACTTTGCCACTAGTTGACTTGTGAACATGAATAAGGTTACTTGGGTTGGCTGAGTCTGTGTCTCTTCACCAGGCAGATGAATTATTTGGACTCTTAGCTGAGTTGTAAGCTTCTTTCCAAGTTCAGATCTCTCAGTTTGGAGAACTGTTTTCTGTACTTCCGGTCACCTTGTCTGACTGCTTACTGTAGAGAGCCAGTCTGTACTGAGTGGAATGTACCTCACTGCTCTTGGTAGCAGATGGAAAACCTCTTGTTCTTTTGGTTTCCAAAAGCAAGAAATGTTAGATGAAACACACCAGAAAATGTGTAAAGACTTCTTAAATGTGAACATGATTGGCGACTGATTTATAATTGTGTTAAATGCTATTATAAAAACTCAAATGAGATCACCTCTATGAATTGTTTCACATTTGAATGAAAGAGAGCAAATCAGTCTACTCAAAATATTCTCTTTGCCTTGTGTTTTATCCTTTGGTTTCAGATCTATCAGAAACCATGTTTTTTTGGGTTTTTTTTTTTTTTTTGGATTTGGGATCAGAGGAGAATATGTGGTATTATTTGATATGCACCCAAATGTCCCCAGTTCTCATTAATAAAAATGATTATATGATTACATTTTACTGACACCTCCTCTCCACATGCTCAAGTTGAGCATCAAACTCCTGTGAAGTGCTCCTAGACAAAGTATTTCTTAGAGTTCCCAAGGAAGTTCTACATTTGCTCTCTTCCTGAAGTATCCAGACCAGAGCACAAACCTATGCTGATTTCCTCCCTGTTTCCTGGCATGACATGCTGTGGTGGTGCTCACCTCCACCATCCTGAGCCCAGCAAATTCTGTAGCTGCTACCATTAAGATCTCAATAACAGACTCCATTCCACAGTACCCTGCCTGTCTGTCCTTTTGTGCTATTCCACTTGAAGCTTCAGGAGCCACCAGTTCTCAGTCCATTAATGCCATGTGGCAGCCTGTGGCAGGATAAAGGAGACTATCTATCTGTCTTTCTCTTTTGTGTTTCAGTTTAGTAGACAGGCCCTGGAGCAGAATTGTTTGGCTCCTAGTGCCAAACTGTGTTACCAAGTTTGCCATCAAAAAGACGGTTCTGTTTTATCTAAAACTCTCTTTTTCCTGGGCTTCACTATTGATCCAAGAATCAGGCTAGCGACAAATTGGTCCTCCAATCCTCAAAAGACCCTATGGCCTGCCCAGGACTAAGGGTTTGTTCATTGTGCCAAACATTCCCAAGAAGAGTACTTAGCAACCCCTCCCCCCTCTGACCAGCTACCCCAATGGTTTGCCAGACGCTCCCCTGTAAAGAGTTGTTATTGATATTACTAGCTGATAGCATTCATTTCTCATTTTCTTTAGCCACGAGATCGAATTGCTAATTTCACTTTCTACATGATATTAAATTTGCTAAAAGTCCAGAAAAGCAACTCTGTTTTTTTCACCACCCTGGATACATATTTGGAACAGATTTTATAGGAATTACAAACAGTTATAGCCACCATGCATTTTAAATCCATGAGAGACTCGCAAGTAACTAATTTGTGGAAAAAAAATTGAATTGTCTCTTTGCAGCTGCCAGGAACTTAGGTCATATATTTGGGTTTGTTTTTTGTTTGTTTGTTTGTTTGTTTTTTGGGTTTTGTTTTGTTTTTTTTTTGAAATTCACTTTCGATGACAAAGAAATCTTTTGAAATGCAAAATACACTTTCTCAGTTCACTTCAAACATTTGAAATACACACATGATTTGGTTTATTTAATCTGGCACAATGAAAATTACCATAAAATAAATGATAATTTGACCTAAAAGGTTGGGGCTACATATTTCATGGTTTAGATTTTTAGGACAGATACGTGTGTAAAACTCCACAATCAGCCACATGAGCACATCAAACTTTGAGGTTCAAAGCAAAAGTGATCTTGCTGTCTCTGAGTAGTAAGTTTTCTGCTCTGCAAATCTTTGTCTTGTATCCATCCCCTGCCATGTAGCCTTAGAAGCCACCATTAAGATTTCTTTTTTCTTAACCTAAAGTTTTCTCCCCATTAGAACTTCCTCCTTGGCTTATATTATCTCTAATTTTCATTCTCCCATTTTCCTACTTCTACAGAAAACTCTAAAGTATTGCAGTTATTTGATTTAATCTAAGTTTTTACAAGGCTAGAATTATAGAAGTGTAGAATCTTAGGTCGGGACATTAAGCATGATTTTGCTCAGTTACCCAAGCAATTCTTGAATCTCCACCAAATGGTCATCCATTCAATAACAACAATAATACCAAATTTATTTTGTGCTCTCTTTATGCCAAATACTATATTAAGCACTTGATGATGATGATGATGATGATGATGATTAAGAAGAGGAAGGAGAAGAAGAGGAAGAAGAACAAGAGGAGGAAGAAGAAGAAAGAGAAGAAGAAAAGAAGAGGAGGAAGGAGAGAAGGAGAAGAGGAAGAGGAAGGAGAAGGAGAGAAGGAGAAGAGAAGGAGGTGGAATAAGAGGAAGAGGAGGAGGAAAAGGAGGAAGAGGAGGAAGAGGAGGAAGAACTCCTCACTGGAACACATGACTGAAAAGTGCGTGAATATATCAGGATTTCCATATGGTTTAATTCAAGGCTCAATCGTGGTCCCAAAAGTCATTACTCATTACTCATCTATGCTTCCTGTGGATCGATTTCATCTCATGCTCCATGTTATGGGCCTCTGAAGCTTCCAGCTTATATCACCATAAATACCAATTAAGCAAAAGAAACTCCATATCCACTCTCATTGTCTCTGTTTTACCTAACATGGATCACATGCCCATTGATAGCCTTATGGACTTACCTTTATCTCTTTACACTTTCTTCTTAAAAGACTCAGCTTATTGCTTTGATATGCTAAGATATTAGATAATGATTATTCCATCTCAATGTATCTGCAGTTCTTCTGAGGTTCTCATCATCTGTAAATTTAATGAAAAGAACCATTCTACCTTCATTTTAAAACATTAGTGAAAAAGTAGGCCAGAGGGGGCCAAGCAACCCTTATTGTGTACCAGTAGTGACTTCCTCTTACACTGGTTAATATTATTCTACTGATCATATTTTTCAGTTGTATTATACATGTCTATCCCTGATTCCAAACCAAATGTCTCCTTTATGACTTTGTCAAATGACCTTGTGTATTTATCCCTAAAGCAAATATTTCAATAGTTCTAAGCCAGTTTTTTGCTACTTCTCATTATTGATGGTTATATATAAATAATAGTGTTTAGTTTTACATTAAATGTAAATACAAATTCATTTTATTCAAATTGTTTAGATTCCATTTGTCTGTTTTGTGTTTTCTGAACTCTACCAGTTAGAAGGAAATTGTAAAAGGTTTTGCCTTTTGGAGAAAAATTAGCGACATTAGCAGAGTGTTGTCATGATTTATACTTGAGAGCTAAAGGCATGGAAAATTTGGCTATTTCTATATCAAATAAGAAAACTGTATCAGCATTTTTATATCAACCCCCCATACACACACACAAAAGCAAAAGCAAAAACTGTCTCATTTAGTTTTATAGGCAAATTAGAATAAATATACAAGGAATAATTATAATCGTATCTAAACTTTTTCAGATAATTTAAAAAGTACATTCTCTAATTCTACAAGGCTCGTATAGTCATGATATCAACACCAGACAAGAACAGTAGAAGAAAGGAAAGTACAGGCCCATTTTAATTATAAACATAGATGTACAACATATAAAAAAGAATTTTAGCAAAATGACTCCAGCAATGCTTAAAGAAAATAATACTTAACATTTGCTGAGTGCTTTCTCTGTACTAGATCCTGGTATTTTAATTTATATAATTCTCTTAAGTATCTTGTGAAGGAAAAATTATTATCTTCATTTGATAAAATTTATAATGACTAAGTTGAATTTATCCCAGGAATGCAAGGATGGCTTAATATTCAAAATGTAATTTCCCACAATAAAAGACTAAAGGGTAAAAAAATCATGTGATCAGTTAAAGCGTTTCATAAAATTCAGTACCCATTCATGCAAAAGTTTTTTTTTTTTAAATATATGTATGGCGGTGAAATATTTGAAGCACTCCTTTAAAGTTGAGAATGAGACAAGAATGCCACTAAATCTACTTCTATTTTACTACAACGCTATATAATTCTGATTATGAGAATCATAAAGGAAGTAACAAAACAATCATTATTTCTAAAAAATATGATTACTTATAATAGAAAATACAAATACTTTGAAGTCAATTAATTGCTGGATTTAAGATCAATTAATAAAAACCAGTTGTTTTTCTCTTTACCAGTAATAAATTAAAAATGTAATAATAAAAATATTAAAGTAACAAAATAAATGATACACAGAGAAAAAGATGTGTGTGACTTTTGAAAATAAAATAATAAAACTTTATTGAAAATAATTCAATAAAGGTAAATAAAAGGTAAGCAAATGGAGCAATAAACCATGTTCACGGATCAGAAAACTTGAAGTAGCAAACATGTCGATTTTCTCTAAATTAATCTATAAATGCAATGAAGTTTTAATAAAACCCTAACAAAGATTTCCCTGAAAGATGACAAGCTGATTTCAAAATCACAGGTAAGATACATTGACAGACAGCCAAAACCATTTTGCAGGAGAACATTGTTGGGGAGGAAGGATAAGTAGTAACTTCCAAACGAGATTCCAAGACAATGTAAAATCATAGTACAGACGATCCCCAACTTACAATGGTACAACTTACAATTTTTTGACTTTATGAAAGTGTGAAAATGGTACATATTCAGTAGAAACCAAACTTGGAATTTTAAATGTTGATCTTTCCCCAAGCTAGCCATACACAGTACAATACTCCTGATGCTGGTCAGCGACAGTGAACCATGGCTCCCAGTCAGCCATGCGATCACAGGACAAACAACTGACACTGTGTTGCTAGGGTTTTTTGGATGTTGTCTTTTGTGTTTTCATCTCCCATCATGTCTACAAAATGCCCATCTGTGTCTCCTGTTTCTAGTGAGAAAAAGAGGGCAATTACTCTTGAGATGGAACTCAAGATAATTGCCCAACTGTAGGCTAATGTAAGTGTTCTGAGCATGCTTAAGATAAGCTGGGCTAAGCTATAGTGTTTGGCAGGTTGGATGTATTAAATGCATTTTCAGCTTAATGGTATTTTAAATTTGTGTTGAGTTTATCAGGACACAACCCCATCATAAGTTGAGAAGCATCTGTAATTAAAGTGGTGAAGCACTGGTGCAAGAACAGGCAAATAGCCCATGGACTATAATAAAAGGCAAGAAACACATCCATGCACATATGGAAATCGTATATGCGACAGGGGAATCTTCACAATGAATAAGGATAGGCTATTCCATAAGTGGTTCTGGGATAACTGTCCATATCACAACATGCATAAATTAATTTCATGTGGAATAAAGACCTAAATATAATAGGCAAAATTTTAAATCTCTTCTTTTCTAAAATGCAAAATCTATTCATGATAAAAAAAAAAATCTCTCAGAAAACTAGCAATTGAAGGAAACATCCTTAATCTAATAAAGGATATTTACGAAAATCCCACAACTTAACGAGGAAATATTGAACGCTTCCCCTTGAATTAAAAAATAAGACAAGGATGTCACTTGAGTAATAAATTTGTTTTCCACTTAAATCATAGCAGAGGTAATTGCTTATTTTGTAACATCAGAACCTTTTCAGAGTGGGAGAGTTGCTTTCCAATGGTCCTGAGTAATTCTCCAATCTTGTTCTTTGCCATGTGAGGATGCTATGTAGAACCTGTCCGGTATTAGAATATAAAGGCATAATCAATGCTTAGTGCAGCATGAGTTGACATATCTTTCACCCAAGGAGCTAATAACATTATTGGAAACCCCTAAAATGAGAGTCTCTTCAACTCTGAGGGGTTATTTGAGGGCTTGTAGGGAAACCGTTTCCAAATTTTGATTTAAGACTCTGTGATGCAATGCACACCGCTGCTAACAAACTAAAGCAGTGATGTCCCTTCCTCTGCATTTCTGAATTAATGATCATAATAAGGAAATACTATGTCCCTCTATCAATATGCCTTTTACATGGTCCTCTGACACAAGTAACAAGATGATCTCAAATGATTTGAAACTTAAGTAGAAAGTTTTTAGAAAGAAAATGTAATATTGTCTCAGCAAGGGTCCAAATTCCTTTCTGACTTATGGGCAATAACCTAGAAAAGACTGTCTAGTTAATTATGATAGATTCACCTCATTTCTTTCTCAATGTGAGATAAAACTCAAACCACTGATTAGTGAGCTGTCTCAGAAAAAATGAAGATGGAAATTGACTTCCCCAACCCCAATTTATTATGGCAGTAATAATAGTACCACCTAGGGTGAATAGATAAAGCAGAAATACTTTGTACTATGCTAGGCCATAGTTACCATGCTTTCTGATTCTTCTTAATATCATCATCATCATCATCATTATCATCATTGTCATTGTTAATTGAATATCATATGCCGTGTGTCAGGGTATAATAAAATGCTGAAGCAAGAACCATATCCATTTGTAGAGTTTCATAACCCCTGGGAGATATATAGCCATTAAAAATTCATGATACAATTATTCTTAAAGAAAAAGGTTTTAAGTTCACCATATTACAGGTTGTTGAGAAAGAATTTATTAATAAAATATTCCAGGAAACGAATGACTAAGCAATCTTATTAAGAATATTCAACCTGAATATTTATATACATAAGGAAATATTAAATATAATGTTATAAAAAGCCAACCCAAATGTGGATTAAGAAATAGAGACATATTTTGAAAATATATATGTTCTGAGTTGTTAACCAAGTCTTGGATGAGGTGCTTGGCAGAGTTTGCACCTTCTCGACTCCACCAGCAGATGTTGCTATGAAGTAGAATAAGGCCTGTCCAGATATGAGCAGCTATATGCTGAATTTCTGAGAATGACTTACCCATAATGGAAGAAAACCTTTATATTTGTTTGTATTTTGTTTGCTTATTTTCTATTTAATCCACTGGGCATGGCTTTGGAAAATATTTTTTAAGGTAACTTATTTCAAATATTATTTTATGATTTAGAGAGCATTTTTAGTTACATTATCTGTTTTTATGTCATTTTCATAATAACCCTTCAGCAAGGTAAGCAAGTCCTGCTAACCTTTATTTCTTGGCTAATTTGAGATTGATAAAGATTAGTTGGCAGGCTCAGCTTCTTAGAGTTAGTAGGTGATGGTGTTAAGGTTTGGATGCTGGATTTCTGACCACAAACCCAGCAAGATTTCTTCTGTACTCCAGATTTATAAAACTGAATGCCAAGTGTCAGTGATCTGAGTTTTCAGGTTCACTGCATACAAGAATATATAAGTAAATGTTACTTTGACCAAGGTTTTTAACTTTATAAGTGCTACTTCTTAAGTGGCTAAAAGATAGATATTTTATGTCAGTTTTACACATTTCGTATTTTCTCCTTTTGCTGTCACTATGTATTCTAAAACAAATTAAATGCTGTTAAAAATAATTGAGATGACCAACTTCCTGAAATTTGTAAAATGTATTTTCTAAGTATAGTTTATAAGGGTTTTTTAATTTTTTAAATTATAGTTAACATACAATATTAGTTTCAAGTATTTGACATGTTAATTAGACATTTATATGCATACCTTACTAAGTGATCACCACAATAAGTCTAGTACCTATTTGGCACCAAAAATAGTTATTAGGATACTATTGACTATATTCCCTGTACTGTGTATTATATCCTTGTGACTAGTTTTTCTTTTGCCTTTTTCATCCATCCCCTACTCTCACACCCCTGGCAACCATCAGTTTGTTTTCTGTATCTATGAGTTTGTTTCTGTTGTTTTGTTTGTTCATTGTTTTGTTTTTAGATTCCACATATAAGTGAAATAATATGGTCTTCGTCTTTCTCTGTCTGACTTACTTCACTTAGCATGATATCCTCTAGGTCCATTCATGTTGTTGCAAATAGCTAGATTTTGTTCTTTTTTATGGCTGACTAATATTCCACATCTTCTTTATCCATTTGTTTCTCAATGGACATTTAGATTGCTTCCAATCATGGCTATTGTAAATAATGCTGCAGTAAACATGAGAAATCTATGAGCATTTTGAGGGAATAAAGTTCACGGTCTTTCTAATTTAAAAAAAATTGTTCTTCTGGATCAGGATTAAATTATATAGTCGGTTAATTGTGGAATTAAGGAGATAGAAGTGTATCTTTCTCTCATGTAAAAGAAGTCTAAGGATAGGCAGCTTAGGGCTGGCAAGGCAGATATCATTGAAGACCCAGCCTTCTTCTATATTTTTATGCTGAATTCCATGTTCTAAGATGGTTGCTGGGATCCCAGCCGTCATTACCGTATTCTAATCAGCTAGAAGGAAGAAAAGAAAGAGCATCACATTCACTATTTCAGCATCAGCCAAAACTTAGTCATATGGCCACACCTACTGCAATTAATGCTGTAAAATACAGACTTTAGTCTGCGTGTCCGTATGTGCCATTAAAGTCAGATTTCTGTTACTTAGGTGGGAAAATGAGGAAAATGGATATCAGGGAACAATTAGAAATCCCTGGAACACCTATCCAGACTTAACGCCGTAGCAAATGAAGTTTCTACTTTTGTAACTCAAGAATTACTTTATTTTCTTCTATTTGTTTTTTCTCTGCCCTCAAAATGAGATTCCTGTAAAAAATTTGAAGTGGCCTTACATTTAACTCTATCAGTATGAGTTTGCATATACTTGGCCTGTATCATGTTGGGTTTCTTGAACAGACATAATTTATGCTAGAATGTGGAAAAGAGTTGAAAACATGCCTAACTCTCTGCTTAAGTTTGGGTTCAGTATGTCTTCTTCTAGCTAAGCATCCAAGTCATATAGACATAATTAAACAGGGATTTGCATATGGTCACTGTGCCTACAACCTTGCATTATATAGTCTCCAAGGATGTGAGACTGGCCTATGACCTCATAATTGCAATTTTATTTGAGAGCCATCAGCCTGATTTTGTGTGTCTCACAAGTAAATACCGTGAGCATTCTCAAACATTTCTAGATTCATGGAGTTTTATTGCTAAAAGGTACCAAGAGCCCAACTATCTTCTTTTACTGAGAAAACCCAGAGAAGTTAAGCAACTTATCTAAGGACATCCAGCTAGTTACAAAATGTACTTTGATCATTATTCCTGGCCCTATTCTCTAAACCACATAAACAGGGTATGGCCTGTGGTTGTTTAGGCCCCATCTTTAAATGAGAACATCATCACTGTGGTTCTACCATATTTCCCACTGACATTAAGAAGCAGCTTTGTTATGTTCTAACAGCCCTACATAACTTCGACAGGAGGAGAATACCAGTGTGGTAGAGAGTTACTTCTACATCTATAGGGTGAAGGGGTTTGACTGTTCTCTCTTTCATGTGTAAATGAGAGAATGGGATTTGCTTTAAGGTCAGGAGTCATTGTTTGCCAGATTCTTAGATCCCCCAAATAATAGCCCTAAGCCATTTCTTTCTGTCATCATGTATATCTGGGAACTCTGATAATTCATGTTTTTTCCCCATGTTACACAGGACAGGAAAGTTGTATATGCTTATAGAATCATCAAATTGGAAGAGACCTAGAGGATCATTATTTCTCGATTTTTTTAGACAGAAAAACTAAACCCAGAGAGATGAATTGACTTAGCCAAGATCATATTTGTCCCTTATGATTTATAGGAAGCCAAAAAGTAAAACAACACCATAGTTTGTTTTTAACAATATTAACTTACTATTTACATAATAGACTAATTGCCAGCTATAGATGAAAAAAGAAAAGCAGAGTTGCTCCAGAATCTTTTAAATTTATAATTACGTGACATGCACTAGGTTTATAAAATATTTTATTTACAGTAGAGCTTTACAAAAATAGTTTTAATAAAATTAATACAAAACCATTTTACAATATAACTTATATAACTATTTTCTCCAAAAAATGACCCTTGATTATAACACAGAAACTACATTTGTATTTGTTAAGTCACACTGTAGTATAAATATGTCTCATAATCATTTTTTATAAAGTACATGCCAATAACAATAAACAATGGACAACAAATGTTATTTTATTATTCTTTCAATGAAAAAGTCATCCCTGGCCAAAATAAAATTAACCAAAGAAAAGTAAAACAATTGTCCTTCTGTTCAATAATACAGTCCTTTTTAATTATTTGAGAGTTTATCTGACAAAGACATAGCATTAATCTGAAAGCACCATGGCATAAAGTCTGGTAACAATATCCTCAAAAGCCTTCTCCAATGTCTTCTCTCAACTGTTTATAGAATATTTTGCCAAGATAAATATTGATCTCAACTCTCCCCTTCATTAGTCTCAAGTGTTCTTAATATGCATTGAGATTTTTAGACCTTCCCAGCTGGCATATGTTTAAAATGTGAGCTTCTTTCTTTGGCTTCAAGTCGAGTTTCACAACGCTTATGAAATGTACTGGGCTCCTCCGTGGGGCTGAATCTCTGTGACTCCCCATCCAACAACATTTCCCCGGATATGACAAGACTCTGCTCCTTCCATCTCTCTTATCTCTTCATTGCCGAGAACACGATCCCAGATATTGAAGCCTGTAAGTCTTCCAGAAAAGGCTAATGTTTCATCAAAGCCACCACCCACACAGCAGCCATTCTTTTCTTGGCCAATCTGCAGGATTCCACCTTCAGGAATAATGTGATCTGAGGCCATACCGACAGCAGTAGCCACCAGTTCACCGTTTACCCACAAGGACACGCGCCCTTTCTCTGAATTCCAGGTGCTGCACAGATGGGTCCACCTTCCCAGGGAAATCACAGTATCGGCAACCAGTTTGTTCTCCTCTCCACCCACCACTAGCACTATAGACTGATAGCTGAGGTACAGCTGGATCTCATATGGATTCCTCTTTGTGCCATAAGAAAACAAGATGGTTTTGTTTAATACATCTGTGGCTTTGACCCAAATGCAGGCACTAAAAGATTCAAGCTTCATTGGTGTTGCCGGATGCACACTTCCAAAAATCTTCTTGGAACGCATTGGGAATAAAATTGCTGTTTCGCAACCTAAAGTAACAGAAAATGAGAAGAATGTGAGAGAAAAATATAAATTCATTCGGAACTGATTCTGGCATTTAGGTATTTTAACATGGGCATTTTAATGACAGCAATTGAAAATTATATGCAACATCGCATTATGACTTGAGGGTCCTCAAGTGTAACCTCTGTAGAGCAAAGAAAATGGGAATAAGGAAAGCCAATTGTTTCATTCAACGAAGTAGCTAAATGGAGGAGAAGGTATGCTGAGAAATCAAACTGTCCAAACCCACAAAGTAATGAAAATCATGTTTTAATAACTATTTTCCCTCCTAATTAGCTTATTTTCTTTGTTACAGCTTTTTAAAAAATGTTCAGTTACTATGCATTAACTTCAAACAATGACACCCTAATTCAACTCAAGAGTCGAGAGTCAAACTTGTTCCCCTCTCCTGGATTTCACCAAGCTCTCAGAACAAAAACCTGTGAAATTCAACATACCTTGCTCACCCATTAGCCACTGTCTACATGCATTTTTAAATAAAAACTCTAGGACAGTCATGGTGTTGCTGATGCATTTTAATATACCAAATGTTCTCAGATGTTTATAAACTTTACAAAGTTTGTAGAAAACTACTTTTGAAAGCAACAATGTATACTAATGATGACTAACTCTTAGTGGATACTCACTATGTGCCAGATACTGTTCTTTTCACTTTAAATTTCATTTTATTTCTCATATCGTCCCATTGGACAGATATGAAAACTAAGGCATAGAGCACTCCACAACTTGGCTATGCTTACAGAGCTGATAAGTGGTAACACTGGGTTTGAACTTGGGCACTCTGGCTGCAGAAACCAAACTCTTAACTTACACACTGCATCGCCTCTTAACAGTAGAAGAACCCCTGGATTTGGCTAGAAGAGCTGGAATTCAGTTTGTTGTACAACTAGTAAGCTCTGCAGTTTTTGATGAACCTCTGATCTCTCCAGGCTTTACTCTTATCTATACAAGGCTCTTCTTTTCATTCTTCTAATATTCTGCATGTCTGTAAGCAACAAGTATGTGGCACTCAAGAGCTGTGCAGACCAAGGCTATGCTCAAAAACTCTTACTTTGTCCTCATGCTTATAAATACTATTTAAGCAGTAACAGAAAAACTTAAGGAAGAGTGAATTCTTCCAAGAGAAAGAAGGAGACTTTCAAACTTGGAGGTTGGGAGTTCAATAAACTCCCATCTCTGTCCGTTTCCAGATCACATGTCCTATCAAGGAGCTGGAGATGCGGAAGTGAAACCCTCTACATGTCTCTAGAAAACAATGTGCTAAAACCTTTAATAGGTGAGCTCTGCTTTATGCTAACCTCATGTATGTATGACAGACCAAATAATGAAATATTTGTTAATCTAAATTAGGACAAGCTATTCACTTTATAATGATCTAATGAAGATTTGCCATAAGATAGTTTTGAAAAAGGAAACTCCCAGAACATTTAAAGACTAACTGATGAATAGACAGAACTTGCAGGAACCAAATGTCCATGTGAAGTGTGGTAAGCTGAGTTAAAAGCATGCAAGTGGATAAGGGCTAGGCCCTGTCCAAAAAAAAACAAAAACAAAAAACAAACAACAACAGATTCAGAGAATTCTATAAAAGTAGCTATGATACTAAAGCACAAAATTAGTCCTGTTACATTTTAGTATTAACTTTTCACTGAACAATTTGAATTTTTGAAGGTTTTTTTAAATTAATTTTTAATGAGGCATTGATTCTTATTTTCAAATGAAATTGGTAGGTGCATTCTTTTTCTAGCTGTGTTAAATAAATCAAACAAAGATCATGGAACAAAAGATCACCATATGCATGGACATTTGAGATACTCTCTGTAATGTTTCAGTAAAGTAGTGTTCAAGAGGGTACCTACTACAATCTAATTAACTGATTTCCTGTTTAAATAAGCTCAGGCAGTCAGGATTGCATTCCAAAGCATTCCTTGATTGCCTCTCAGAGACCCAGCTTCCTCTGTAGGCTGCACTGGCTATGTGAGTTAATGGAGTGAAGCTGCATTTTGGCAGGTTTTTTTTTTTGTGGTTTCTTTTGGGGACCAGTGATTGAGGCTCTTGCTATCTCTTTAAAATGTCAGAAACTCTCTCATGAAATGGCTTTTAACTAATAGGTTTTTCTGATTATATTATCAAAGACCAAACAAAATTAAAACCAGGTTCTTAGGAGGCCTACAACAGAATGATTAGAAATCCCATAGGAGCCAAACTGGCAGGAAACCGAGAGAGGAGAAATCAAAGCATGTACATAAATGTATTATTGGATGTAATAAAAAATTAACATTTTAGAAATCAGAAATACATCCCTTTCCTGCTCTAACAAATATGCAGATTAAGAAAATATGTTCTGTACTGATAAACAGTCCTAAAATATCTAGAAAAGACTGATATTCTGATATGGTTTCTGAATTTTAAATGAAATGTGCTCTCACACATGCCTATGATTCTTCCTCATACTCCATCTAATTGGAAATATAGAGAAGGATGGCATTGTTCGTAATTGTTTTCAGTTTCTGAGATTCTCAGGAAAAAATGCAAATTATATTTTCTTACCTAGGACACTGGTTTTCTAATATAACCCACACATGTTGCTGCATCACAATTTTCTAGAAATTTTGACTCATAAAGGAGTGTTACTTGGCTCCAAATCTTCTCTTTATTTCTTTTAACCATCTTTAAAATGTACTATTTTGGGCCCACATGTGTTTAAAGATTCATGGAGTATTACATGGGACTTTGACAAGTTGCATCTAGTTTGAACCACCTCTCTCCTCTTTGGCCCTGATCCCCCAAATCCCCGGAGGTGGGGCCGGGGTACCAACTGGCTCCTACACTGACTGTTCCATTTCGGATCCCTCAGTGGCTGGTTTATTCTAAAGCTCGCACCCTGGGACCTTCACTTTCCCGCTAATTCCACAGACTACAGGGGCTGGAGGCCTCTCAAGAATTCCACTAACCCTTCAGGAGATCAGATTCAGCCTCAAGTCTCTTGCTCAGAACCAGCAGGGAGGAGAAGCCGACTCAGAGATTGGAAAACGTCCCTAAAAATTAGGCTGGGCCCTGAAATAGCGCGGGGAACCAGAGCTCCCCTAAAGAGAGAGGCAGGCTAAAATTAGAAGTGGAAATCCCTGACCGAGGGGAAACTAGCGGGCTAGAGAGGTCACTGTTATAACTGGCCAATAGAGCCACTGCAACACCGCGGGGATCGGGTGTCAGAGGCCCTTGCCTATTTCAAGACTACAATGGTCACGTCCACAGCTGTCTTCAGGCTTCCACAGGACTGGAGAATACGTTTTAAAGCCAATTTTCCCGCCTTGCATGGCGTGCCTGACGCCGTGGCTGTGCATGGGAGTGTGTGTGTGCGCACAGTGTGTGTCACATTAAAGCTTCCCCTGGAGGGTTGCCTGACTTGGCTGCCCGCAACCCGCACACCAAGAACAAAGCCGCAGCAGTGCCCCTGCTCCGCCGGAGTCCTTACCTGCTGGCAGCCAGCGCCGGGCCGCCCAGCCCTGCACGGCGCGGAGGTCTGCTCGCGTCCGCCTCAGCTCCTCCAGCACAGCGCCCAGGGAGCTCCCCGCCTCCAGGCGCGCCAGCCTCTGGCCCGCGTCGCGGCTCGCCTGCAGCAGTTCGTCCAGCACCTGGGCCACCCCAGCCTCCGCCGGGGCCGCGAATGTGCACGGCTTCTCCAGGCTGCCGGTGAGGCGGCCCAGCTCGCCCCGGAGCCCCCGCAGCTCTCCCCGGAGGACATCGTCGGTGGCCTGCAGCAGCATGCCCTCCCTCATCTGCGAGTCCTCCAGCATGATGAAGAGCTTGTCCCACTCGGAATGCTCCCGACGGCAGTCACACGGCGTGGCTAGAGTGCAGAACACACACACATTACCGACCCTCCCAGGCCTTCCTTGGCTGTGCTTTGTAAAAAGCTGACCTCCCTCGGTGGCCCCAAGTTACGGCCCTACCCCCCTTCCCTTTAAGGACACCTCGATAAAACAGCATGTAAATATCTCCAGAATGACAGAAACCATTCATGCAAGTACACATGAAGCCGAACTCTATGAAGTTGCCGTTGGTGTCGCTCAAAACAAGCAAATATCAGCGATTTAATACTATTCAACCCATTGTGTATCTCAAAAAAAATAACTTTCGGAAACCTCTCCCTTTCCTAAAGTGCTTCTCTCTTTTGCAAAGCTATAATCTTAGCTGGTTTCATTGGCTACAAAGTATAATTTTTAGACCCAAAGAGGCGGGTATGTTGTGAGAGTTAGCAGAGAAACAGTTAAAATGAACTTACGGTCCTCAGTGGGATGGAGTCCATTGTCTATTTCATTGTCCAGATTCACATACATGAGCTCATAATCATCCAAGTTCTCGGCGTGCACTGCAGACCAGAGAACACAAAGTAGAATCGCAGGCAGATGCATTGCTGGAGAGAGACAAAGTTCTTCGGCGACTTCCCACAGCTGGCAAGAGGGGACCGACCAGGCAGGAGCCTCTCCGGTGAGCGGAGTTTGAGCAGAGTGAGAGTGAGAGGCAGGAGCCCGGAGCCCTTAATAAACGCTGGGGAAAGCCTGAATGGGGATGAATGAGTAATGCCAGTGGCACTGCAGGAACCGGAGTTTCTCTGAATTTGGGAAGTAGGGGGCTGGGTGGGAGGGCGAGGGGGACGTGGAGGTTGCACAAGAGTAAAAACCACAGAGGTTTGCACTGCAGTCAGATTAATTGGAGGAGGGTCACGGGAGAAAGAGGGAGGAAAACTGAGTTAAGACTTTGCTCCCCGAGGATTAGCTGTTGTAACGTGAATTGGTAGCACTGAGGATGAAAGGGAGGGGGGGATGGATTAGGGGGAGAAATAATTCAGCGGCACTGGGGTGTGAAAGCAAGATTATCATTTCAGCATTTTGTACGCACTTTTATTATTTCACAAGTTTTTACATATAGAAAACTTTTTCCACGTCTCTTTTGGAAGCAGTTTTACTGGTCTAAACTGTGGAAGTTACTCTCTGATTCCAAGATAAACCAATTTAATAAAAATTTCTATGTCTCTAGAAGCCAAGTTATTCTGTCTTTAATCTTTCTGGAGTTGCAGTTATACTTTTATAACCATACTTTTTAAATAACAACACAGCAACACTGGTAAACCTAAAATGAGAAAGAGCTGCAGGAAAGGAATAAACTGATTTTAGCTATGTCTTTAATAACCTGATATTCTGTGTAGAGTATATTGTTCCACTAGGTTTAGTGTCAAAGATCATATTTTTAAAGTAAATTTAGGGATTCCTGCTTCTGCCAATATATAGAGATCTGTATGAGCTGAAAATCCTTCCACATAAAACAACTGGAAATGTGTTCGACTTATAACAAAAAAAGAAAATTTAAATGTACAAATGAGCTGTCCCCCTCCCCCGAACCCCCATCCCCTCCACCAGACAAAGGAAATATCCAGAGGTCAAAGACAAAGAAGAAACCTAAACCAGAAGGTACGCCCAAGAACTGATGGTGATGCTAGGGCCCTTGTGGAGGGAGGGTTATCAGTTCTGTAACAATCAAGTGTGAATGACCATGTGGGAGTAAAGCTTAGGCGGGGAGGAGGGCGGAGTTAGAAATGAGACCCTCACCTAAAGTAAGACTGACTGTCAAAGAGTTACATACTGGATTTCAGTAGGCATAGCCCCACTCTGCCCTAGCACAAGAAAGTGAGAGTAAGCATGTCTCTCTTTGATGGAACTCTAAAGAGTCCCTAAAAGTTTGTGACACACGTGTTTCAGATTCAAATGTATGCTATTTGCCACTGTAAAAATAAATTCATAATTTAAAATATTTAAACATATGAGGAAACAATCCACCACAAATGACAATCATCAGAAACCCAAAAGGATTAGACAGCCTCCCCCAATATTTCGTTTATTTAAAATATCTGCTAGAAACTAGAAAATAAGTGTGTTTGAATTATTTAAGACCTATAAGAAGGAATTAGAAACCTGAAAAAAAAGAAAAAGACTAAGTGAACTTTTTAAAGAACCAAATATAACTTTTAGAATTTTAAAAAAGTTAATTGATTTTTTTAAACCTCAAAAAATGGGTTAAATGGGAAATTAGGTGAAGCTGAAGAGAATATTAAGAAACTGGAAGAAAGAACTAAGAAAATAATCCAAAATGTACTTTTTAAGTTCATTAGTCTAAGAGCCTTTCATTATTCAGCAAGATGATAGATAAATTAATTAATTTTGCTTTGCTAGTTAAAGAATGTTTATCTTTTTAAGGACAACCACCAAAACCAAAAAGAGATAGAACATCCAAATAGAAGGAGTAGAGAGAATTAAAAAACAAAAAATACTTGACCTATCCAATAGAAAGCAGTGAAGGAGGGAACAAAAACATAGAGCAAGATAAATAAAAATCGCAACATAATATAAAAATAAATCCAAATATACCAATAATCACTATAAATATTAATTAAACAAACTTTCCAGTTAAGAGACTAAGGTTGTCAGATAGGTATAGTTTTAAAATCCCCAGCTATATGTCACTTTCAAGAGCCATAAGTAAAACATTAGAATCTAGAAATACTGAAAGCAACAAATTTAAAGGGGGTCCAGGGGAAAATATACCAAATAAGTGCTATTCAAAAAAGCTAGCATAGCTATATTAATATTAGTCAAAAATAGACTTTAAGGCAAAAGAGAAAAATTATGATAAAAGAAACATTTTACCAGGAAAATATTTCAGAATTATCTAGTAAAATATTATCTAAAAATATATACCCAAGATTAACAAATTCATAATTATGAAGGGAGATTTTAACATACCTCTCTCATAACTAAGTTCACTTTTGTCAGAATTGATCATTCAAATGCCAAAAAAAAAAAAAAAAGCCCTGCTAAAAAATACAGAAACAAACCACATAATTTAAAGTTCAACTTAATGAAAAACATAGAGCATCACCCAGAAGGCTTTGTAAGAAACTTCAAGCAAACATTTAAGGAACTCATAAACTCCACTTTATCCAAACAGCTTCTGAGAATAGAGTGTGCAGGGACGGGCTAAATTCTTTTTATATGTGTAGTAAATATGATACCAAGTAAAGATAAGGACACTATTAGAAAGGGAAATTGCAGGCCAGTCTCATTTAAGAATGTCAATGCAAAAGCTCTAAATAATTTATCAATCAAACAAACCCAGCAATATATGCATAAAAATACATCATAACCAAGTTGAATTTATTCCAATACTGCCAGATTGATTAAATGTTAGAAGATCTATTAATTTATTCCATTAACAATTTAAAGGAGAAATCATATAATCACGTCAACAGATATAGAAGTCATTGAATAAAATTCATGTTCAAACTAAGAAACAGGAACTTAAACTGACAAAATGTAAATACCAAAAATCTATAGAAACATATACATGCATAATGGTGAATCTTTAGAACATACTCTTTAAAACAGGAATAACAAGAGGATACTCGTGGACACTGGTTCTATTCATTGAAGTGTTGGAGATCCCAGCCAGTAAAGTAAGACAAAAAACAAACAAAAACAAACAAAAACAACAACATAAGGAATAAGGTTCAAAAAAAAAAAAAGAAACAAAAAGCTGTTATCAATTATTCTGCGTTAATTATTCATATACAAAAAAACTTAAGAGAAGACTCTAAAGACAGATTACTAACATAAGAATTGAGCAAGTTTTGCTGGATAAAAGATCAACATGCAAAAATCTGTTGCTTTCTTAATACCAGCAGACAACTGAAAATACATTTTTAAAAAAAGCTTTCATTTACAATAGCAATGACAAATATGAGATACTTAGTAATCAATTTAATAAAAGATACATAAAGTACAATATTACAAAACCATTGAAAGATGTAAAAAAAACTACATGTATGGAAGGATATATCATGTTCTTGAGTGGACTCAGTTTCACAAAGAAGCCAATTGTCCCAAATTAGTCTATACATTCAATGTAGAAAAAATAAAATCCCAACCTAGGTTTTCAAGGAAGTTGGCTTCATTATATAAAAACTTATATAATGAAGCCAAGAAGAATTTGAAGTAGAAGGTGAAGAAATTTGCCTTATGAGATATAATGATTAAATATAAAGTTATTGTAATTAAGAAAATGTGTAATTGGTGAAGGTATGATAAATACCCCAAAACAGACCTAGACACATGGGAAACCTAATATATGAAGGAAGTATTACAAATCAGAAGGGGTACAATTGACTACTTAATAAATGGGTCTGTCTGCAACTGTTTATAAGCATGCAAATAATATATAATTAGATCTCTTCTTCACACGTAAAAAGTAAATTTCATATGAATTAAAGACAAATATAAAAACAAAATCATAATGCTTTTAGTAGAAAATATAGGAGAATTTTTTTTTTTTACCAACTTAGGGTAGAGAGAGCTGTCTTAATAACAAATAAATAAATAAATAATAAACCATAAAGGAATTTGAAAAATGAACTAGATTAAGATTGCAACTTTAAAATTGCAACAACAAATAATTCGTATCTAGAATAAATACAAAACATCTACGAATCAATAAGAAAACACAAACATCCCAATCAAGAATAGGCAAAGGATATGAATAGCCAAATTACGGAAGAGAAAATGACCTGTAAATATATAAAAAGGGCGCTCAGCCTCACACGTATTTAAGGAAAAGAAAATCAAAACAAAAAAATGAGATCTCATCTGACACTCCATCAGATTAGAAAAAAACTGATGTCTGTCAAGACCAAATGTTAGCAAGGATGTGTAGCAACAGAAACACTTATGCTACTGATGGATGTGAAAGTTGTTATAATCTTGGTAATATGCAGAATAATGCCCCCCCCCAATCCCAAAGATGTCCATATCTTAATCCACACAACCTGTGAACACTGTAGGTTTTATTGCACTGAAGCTGGAATTAAGGTTGCTAGATAAGATAAGGAGAAAATCCTAGATTACCCAGATACATCCAATATAATCATTTTGCAAAAAAATTTTGGAGCATCCAGAAACTTAATTCCCAGAGAAATACCTACTGCTTTGCTACTTAATTATGTGGTCCAGGGACCATCAGCATCACCTTAGAGCTTGTTAGAAATTCAGAATTCTCAAGCCCTTCCCTGAACCGGGTGAATCAATATCTTGTTTTAACAAGATGCCCAGGTGATTTCTAAGCACATTAAACTCAGAAACAGTCCCCTAGGGAATACGTCCTATTTATGCACAAAGAAATAGGTATAAAAATTGCAACACTATTGGTAAGATCAAGTAATAATAATAATAATAATAACAACAACAATAATAATAATAGTGTCTTTCAACCATAGAGTATATGAATAAATTGTTGCATATTTATACAGTGAAATACTATATAGCTGTGAGAATAAATGGAGAGCTTCTTGGAGATAAAACTTTAACATAAAATTGAATAAGGGGAAAATATGTTGCCAGTAGATGTGTTCAACATGCTAATATTAACATAAAATTTTAAAGCATGCCAAACAACACTATAAAATGCTAATTGATACATACACATGCAATTAAAGTGTAAAAACATTCATGGAGATGATAAATCCCAACTTTAGGATGGGGTTGCCTCTGAGGAGAAAAGGAAATGAGTGGGATGGGAAGTGACATGACAGAAGGTTACGTTTTGACAAAACTGGTTGGTGGGTACACCAGTGTTCCTTATACTATTGTCTGAATTTGTCTGATGGCTTGGAATATTTCATAATTAAAAAATATACTAGTTTATAAATGGATTTTATAGGATTTCTACATCAAAGTATCTTCATAAGTTTCTAACTTTAAAATAAAGTTCTTACGCATTTATTTTTGTATTATTCGATTGAAATTCAAATCAGCTGAAAATGACTAATATGAGGTTTTTCCCTTCAAGGCTCCCAAGGCCTCTGGGGAGTAATGTACCAAAAAGCCTATACCAATTTCCTATCTTCCGTTCCAACAATAGTCCCATTTATCATGACTATTTTCAGCAGTTGATCAGTCATCCATGTAACTAAACTCTATGATTTAATGTGCTCTGTATAGATCAGGATTTACATTTAAAATTCCTGATTCTTTAAGGAAAAGCTCTTAGTAAAAATAAACAGAAAACAAAGAAACAAAATAAAACAATATTTTTTCCAACAGACAAACCTTTTTTTATAAGAAAATCCTTACTATTTCCAATATCTTGCACTTTTTGGGCATCTGACTAAAATCTGTTTGAGACTAATTCTATGAACCACATGTGGAAAAAGCAAGTCTCATTATTTTTGGTCATCCAAATACATTCAGTTTGATCCCAAATCAGCCCTTCATTAAATTTAGCTACTGACATTCTTAAAATGTTGGCCTTCTTTCCTTAATTCTCATATCTAAATGTCCTTTGTAAATAGGCTTGTCTCCATCATTTAATAAAGATCTACATATGTGTAATCACTACTTATTTGATTTTTTCTGTGTATGTCTGCTATATACAAAACCAAATTTAATGTAAATAAAGGCAAGAAAATTCTTTTTCAAGAAATCTCTAGGAACCATTTCTGAGACATTTAAGTACTTGAGAAGATTTTGAGAAAAAATCCACTATAAAGTGATAGGCAGATGTTTCCCATATGCTGTTTGCAGATAAATCCCTGAAGTTTACGTAATATTTTTTCTTGAGATTTTGCCATTTTAAATCCAGTTGTCCATACATGTCATTGAAGCAAATCACATGTGACAGACAAGCTGACTCTAAACTTCTCTTGAAATAGTGCAGAAATTAGGGATTTAAATCTGCATTGCTACTTTTCTAACTATTCATAAAAGTAAGGCATAGTTTCCATATTTCAGTTGTCCAGATCATGCCTGTATCTCTCAGGAACGCGAATACATTCCTTTACACTTTTTTGTTTTTGTTCAGTTTCATTTAGGTTCATGCTTATGACATTGCTTAGTTTTCACTTAAACAGCATCCAAATGTTCTCATCAGGAATTCTTTATTGGAATTGCTTCCTTCTCAAGGGTGTGGTCTGGTTACTGTCAAAGTTTCCTCTTTCCCCATGGTGCATTTCTCAGGAAAAATTTTCATTAGATGATAATGCTGATCGTATCATAAAATATTCCCTTTTTTGGAATCAGTTTAAATCGTGCTTTCGTGATTTTTCGGGGAAAAAAGTAGCGTAAGATTCTGTGTTATTTTCAGCAGAAGACTTGGACATCAGCTCATTATAATGTGTGAGTAAATGCAAAGGTTTTTGCATTGGCAATAATGTTATTTCTATTGCTCATAGGCTGATAAAGTCATCATTTCTTTTATTGTTTCCTCAACAGGTAACACCATGTTGTTGAGGGTATTACCTGCTGTGTATGAAAAGCAGCCTCAGCCAATTAACGGACACCTGTCAGAACTTCTGGCCCTGATGTCTCAGCTGGAACAACCAGAACAGTACCATCTTCTACGGCTTTTGCACGTAGCTGCAAAGAGAAAGCAACCAGAGGTAATGAACACATTATATGTGTGATGGGTCATGCAACCGGGCATGTTTTTGAGTATGTGAACAGGATGTGTGCTTCAGGTTCTCTTTTATATGTCTTCTACACGCCCATCTTTAAATGAAAGCACTCATCTACTTTTCCTAGAACATAAAAGTCAGGAGATGATGGCAGAAGTTGGGTACTGTCTTAGGTTCTCCAGAGAAACATAGCCAATAGGATGTGTGTGTGTGCGCGTGTGTGTGTGTGCATGTGTGTGTGTACGTATATATGTTTATAATGAATAATTGGCTAATGCGATTATGGAGGCCGAGAAGTCCCACAGTCTGTCATCTATGAGCTGAAGACCCAGGAGGGCGAATGGTGTAGTTCTACTCTCAGTCTGAAGGCCTGAGAAACTGGAAAACTGATGATGTGAGTACTAGTCCGGAGTCTGAAAGCCTGAGAACCTGAGGGCTGATGGTGTAAGTCCCAGTCCAAGGGCAGGAGAGGGCTGAAGTCCCAGTTCAAACAGTCACACTTAGGCCCCGGATGAATGGGGTGGGCTTTAATCATTCTATTTATTTACATGCCAATCATATCTGAAAACACTCTCACAGGCACACCCAGATTAATGTTTAACCCAATAAGGCTGAAATTAACCATCACAGGTACAGTAACAAAAATACAACAAATATGTAAACCTTTGCATAGCCATTGCAGAATGGCTTTAATGAAAGTTTAGTGTGGCCATGCAGTCCTAGGAATCTGTGGTTTCTCAGACAGAGCCAAGGGAAAGACCTACACATGCTTTGATTTATGGGGAAATCAGCCTATATTGAGAGCAAAGGCTCATTTTTTAAATAGTAAATTAGTTGTTGTTCTTCAGATTCTAGTAAAAGATTATAATAATTAGGATGCTTGTGATTATCAGTAACATAACACCCAACCCATAGTGGTTTAAACAATAAAAGGAATTTATTAGTAATGTAATAGGAAAAAAACCTTCAGATGAGACTCGATCCAGGGACTCAAATAATATGAACAGAACAGTTTCTCTCCATTTCTCAGATTTGATCTCTAGGTTTTGGCTTCCATTTTCGGCACGCTTTCAACTTCTGGGCTCCAGACAGGTGTTAGGGGCTTTCTAGGCACTTTGCTTCCTCTATCTCCACCACTGCCACCAACATCCAAGCAAATGTTCTGACGTTCTCTGTCTAAGACACATGCTCTTCCCCGGGAGCTCCTCCTGAACCCCGAGGGTACTCAGATAGAAACTTGAGGCTGCGAGGAAGGGGAAAGTAGAAATGGGTTGTGCAGGCTGCCAACACATGTGTGCAGTGAAGATTAACAGTCAAAGTTACATCAATTATGGTTGCATCTATGCTTTATTGTCCATCAATATCTCATAATGTCAGTATCTATCCCCTGAAAAACCAGTCAGCACTAAGGTAAAGACTGGAATATTTGTATTCAACGTTCAAATTATCCAAAGAAAGGCAGGCAAGAATGGTCATATGCATAGTTAACCACAATAGACTGCAAGCTCCTTCTGGTAAGGAATTACTTTTCTTCTGTATCACAGACCTTGACATAGTATCCGATAGCTCTCAGTAAACGTTCATAAAACCAAACTGCATTAAACAGGGTGACAAGTGTTCTGCAAATAAAATAAACAGAGCGGGGGTGGGGGGAGCGGCATTTGAATTCTGCCTCGGGGGAAATAGGTCATGTGTGTCATGCAGACCCACAAGGGGAGGACTTCCGGGCCAGACCTGGAGGAATGCGTAGTTTTGTTCCAGGTGGAGCAGAGATGCGAAGGGCCTCAGGAGGTAGAGACAGGGCTGGGAGTCCTGGACACTGGAGAGCAGGCTTGAGTCCTACCCCCAGAAATGTCAATTCAGTAGATCTGGAATGGGGCTCCCAATTCTGATCTTTTACAAGTTTCCAGGTGACACTACTCCTGCTGCTTCAGGGACCACACTTTGAGTAGCAAGGCTAGCGGTTGAGCAGAGGACTGGGAACCTCTGTGTTACCTGGTGTGCATCTTCACTCTTGCCCTTAGAAGGCTGTGTTGTCATTATTTTTGCTTGTCTGTCTCTTCTAGTGCCCTGTAAACTCCTTGAGGAGCACAGAACCTGTATCTGCATATCTGTATGTACTTCCTAGTATGGCACAGGACACATATAGAGTTTCGATAAAAAGTTGTTAAATTCAGAAATGAGTAAATGAGCAAAAGAGACCAAAAAATATGGACCCCATGAAGACCCAGGAAAAGATATGCTGTGGTCTCCAAAAGCAGAGAAGTGGCTGAACAGAGTCATGTTCTAGAGAGGTAAAGGAGCCTGGGTGAGGATGACAATTTACCTTGGATTTGGCAACTCACGAGTGACCCGTGAGGGGCAGTGCCTGTGGACGTGTGATGGAGAGTAGAAGTCATCTATTGTGGATTCTGTATGGAAGGGGAGTGTAGGAAATGATCACGAGGGTGGGAGTTTAGAGGAAATAAAGAGGGCTAAAAAGAAATCTAATATGAATAAAGAGATCGAAGATGTGAGAGAAAATATTAGATAATATCAAGGTGCTAGAGGAAGTTAGAGAATGAATTGCAGAGTGCAAGTAGAGGAATTAATTTCAGAAAGGACTGAGGACAGAAAAGATGAGCAAAGCTACAGCAGAGTGTGGACGAGGCGTGGAGTCGAGGGATCACTGGGTCACCTAAAAAGAGGGTCAGAATGAGGCGGGTACAGACAGGGTAGTGTATTCGTTTCCTATTGCTGCTATAACGAAGTACCACAAACTTAGCGATTCAATCAACACAAATTTATTATCTCACAATTCTGAAGATCAGAAGTCCAAAATGGGTCAGCAGGGGGAGACTCTAGAAGAGAATCTGTTCCTTTGCCTTTTCCAACTACGAGGCTGTCTGCCTCTCTTGCCTCTGCTTTTCTCATCGCATGGCATTCTCTGACCCTGACCATCCTCCCTCCCTCTTCTAAGGGCCCTTGTGATTACATCGAGGCCGCCCAGGTGATCCAGGATTATCTCACGGCCCAGTGCCTTCAAGTTAATCACATCTACAAAATCCCTGTGGCCATGTAAGGGAAGAGATTCATAGGTTTTGGGGATTAGGCTATAGACATCTTTGAGGAGTCATTACTCTGCCCACCAAAGGTAGGTGATATGGGAAGTAGGGAACGGTGACTAAAAGGCCAGACTTGATTTTGTAAAGGAGACAACTGGCATTACCTTTTATCTGCAGCCTGAGAGCAAGAGCGATGCAAAAACATGTTTTTACAAGAAGAGAGAGGAGAAAGGACTTGGGTCACCCCCCCAAAAAAGGTGGGTCCAAGACTGAAGGTGGCACCAGGTGGAACCTTCAAAGCAATCCAGTCACACCCCTGGTTACAGCCCTTCTATGGCTGCCCAGAAAGGCAGACAAGGACTTAGGAGGCATTTAGAATCAGGTTCCTGATTGAACAACTCCACCGTTCCAGGGACCTGCAGGTGAGCTCTCTTTCTCAGGGCACTGAGCTTCACATACGTGCTATGTTCTCCTCTTGGAGTGTGCTTTCTTCGCCACCACC
>NW_011888793.1:3093615-3096379 GCF_000151845.1 Pteropus vampyrus | reverse complement strand
TCCAGGGACCTGCAGGTGAGCTCTCTTTCTCAGGGCACTGAGCTTCACATACGTGCTATGTTCTCCTCTTGGAGTGTGCTTTCTTCGCCACCACCGTCCTCTCTGGGCTGACTATTCCTGGTCCTTTAGACAGCTGCTTAGATGTCACTTTCTCGCCAGGAATCTTCTCTGACTTCTTCCCCCAACCCCTGCCATAGCAAATTTCACATTGTCTCTACTTGTCTCTCTCCTTCCGGACTACCTTGGCTGTGATGCAAATGCTTGAGACATGAGGACCATCTTGTTCAAATGTGTCCCCGACACCTACCATGGTACCAGGCATACAGAAGTCACTTTATGAATATTTATTAACATGGATAATTAGTATTATTAGTGCCTAAATTTACAAAGTACTTTGTCATTCACAAAGGACACTTTTTAATATCTAATATCTCACTTAAACCTCCTAATACCTCTATAATGTGTTATTTTTTTCTGGTATATTTTACACCATCAAAATAGATGCTCTGAGAGGTTAATTTGCCCCCTCTCACACAGGTAGTAAGAAATAAGTGGCAGGTCCAGGACTCTGACTCCCAACTCTCTCCTCCTTAGCCTGGGGAAGTAACCAGGCCGCCTCCACTTGAGAAGGGAGCAGTGTTCTCAGCTGGTTACAGAGGGCAAGGGAGAGGGATCAAGGGACACTAACAGTAGCGAAGCTTATACCAGGTAGCAGGCACGGTGTAGGTCTTCTATAGACATTATCTCACTTATTCCCACAACAGAATTTTTATTTTATACACAGAGAAGTTAAAGTTTGGAGAGGTCAAGAAAGTGGTCTTACCAAAGAGTGACTTGAGAAGGTGGCTTTTCATGCCCCATCCCCAACTTATCAGCCTCTCCAACTTTTTTTATGAGCAATGTCCTTGTCTCCAACTGACCGTTATGGTCATACTGCCCTCCCTAAGACTGCCATTTACAAAAAAATATGGGACTGACGCTGGCTAGATAACTTTCCCAAAGCCATACAGGTAAAGCTAGGCTACATCGTAAATCCAATTTCATTGCAGCCAGTGAGATCTTTTGACCTCAATTAACTGAAAAATTGAGGCTGTAAGGCTGTGGCTAATAAAGCAAATGGTGGTCCCAGAGGCCATAGCAGAAGATGCCAATCAGATAGCTAAGCTAGACAAGAGAAGGAGAATTGAATTGAATGAGGAAGAGAGGGTAAAAACAGATTCCAGTAGGTCTTATAAGTGTGGAGCGTGGATTCAAGAACGAAGAAGCCTCATAGTGATGTGAACAAACCCCGCCTGTGCCAAGATCCTAACTGGTGCAAAGATGTTGTGACAGGGGAGCTGCCCAACCCTTTGTTTCCCATCAACACTTCCCTTCTTGTTAAAGCATCCCCTCCTCTTGTCATCTCTTAGTTCTTCATGAGCTCACGTTTGATTGCCGCGGTACACAGGCAGCGAGCTAGAGAAATTCCTGATTCATCTTCTCTCTCTTACATTGTTCCTTAAATAGACAGTGGGCAAGGAGAACGAGAGGAAGATAGCAAAAGGGTTTACTGAGAGAGGAAAGTGAAATACAACAATCAGAAATGTGGACTGGGACTGTCAATGCGAGTCTAGTTAATTCAATTTCAGATGAAATGAGAAGCTGAATAAGGAGGTTTTTGACCTTGTGAAATTCGTATTAAAGTGGAGCTTTTTTTCTGTGTAAAAGCTCTGCCGAATCTCTGTAACTTGGAAGGAAACTGAGTGTGTTCTCCAATGAGAGCAACGTGCAGGAATGTTTCATGGTGTTTTGAATGCCCTCTTCACTACCTACCTTTTGTACCTGGTGATCACCTGGCTTTCTAGAATTGGAGGGTAAACAGCTGCCCTTTGAAAAAAAAATTCTGTATGTATAGCTGAATAGCTCATGAGATTATGAAGGTGGCTTAGCTTCAACATCCAAACATCCATGAGTTTCTGATGTGGCTGGCCAGGCAGGTGGGTGCCCTTCCTCCATCATGCCCTCTGGGTATCCCTTTCTCAGCAAACCAATCTTCCTGCGTGGAGACAGGCAGTTCCTGGTTGGTGATTCAAGGCTGGAACCTCCAGAGAATTCTCAGAATTCATTTATAGGAAAAGGCTGTGTGGTCAATGGCCTTCTGGGGCTAAGTCTGTATTCTTGGCTGCCATGAATTATGCAGTAGTCTGGCCAACGAAAGAAACAGAATTTAGTAACACATATGAGCATACCTGTTATTATCCTCAGGATATGGGCTTCTAGCCCTAACCATACAGAATTGAGTGACAGCAAGTGGCAAGTTCAGCCTTCTGTTGATTAATGTCCAGATCCAGAGGAACTACTTTTGCAGTCTGGTCCCTAGTGAAGAGAGTCATTTTCTAGTATTTCTCTCGGCAGCATAGAGCATTCCTATTCATGTACTTCATCCTACAGCACCAAACATGGCATCTGCAAGCTGACACTGCTCAGAGGTCACCTTTGGTATTTAAAATAAGAAGCCAGTTGCAGAACATTAAGAAGATAAAGTGATAAAATATATAGACTGTTCTAAAAGAGTATTTGAAGCAGAACCATAGTTTCCAGAATAAGTGTTTTGTCAGTATGGTGGGAGTAAGTAGTAAATGAAAAGAGTGGCAGTTATTTTATAGATTTCTGGAGATTAGTAGAGACTGTTAATGCTAGACAAATTAACTGAAAGAAAAAATTGAGCTTGAGGACTAATTTAAGAGGGAATACATTTACACATGCATACATACACTCACACACA
>NW_011888793.1:3086305-3092550 GCF_000151845.1 Pteropus vampyrus | reverse complement strand
AGTGACTCTGATGGCAGTGAAGAGGCTAAACAGAAGTGAGAGATATTTGAAGTTAGGAGGCCAGTTTGGAAGGTCCATGGAATGTGGTTTATTTCCTGAACCAAGGCCATGTCAACCTGCTCTCTCTCGGCTATCTATATTGTCTGAGTGGCTACTCTGCTTTCAGCAATAACTTGGCTTTCTCTGAGCCATGAAGCAGCCCCCAATGTGGTAGCACTGAGAGACTAACCTAAGGAAATGCCCTGTGTTTGGAAAATAAAATTCTTCCTTATCTAAGAATATTCTATCTAAAGCTCAAAGCACAACTTCTCTTTCATGTGTATGATAAACTTCAAGAAATATCTGTCTTTTCTATCATCATCATAATAAACTTTGGGTTATCAGGAAATGATAGCAAAAGAGTTAACTTTTCTTTAACTGGTAAAATTGGTATTTGTTTACATTAATCAAGGTGTCTCTTCTCTTTGCTCCTCTTGTGCATTCACCTCTGCCCAGGCCTATGTATTTGCCTTCAACCTTCTTTTTTGCTTTCTCTCTCCTTTTTTTTCCTCTTTCTTTCCTTTTCATTTTTTTATTTTTCTTTATGGGGCAACTGATCTACTTTTGCATGGCTTGGGGTAAGTGCATGTGGCAACTCTGCATGTGGAATTTGAATAAAACTGGCATGGCATGTCACAGATAGCTTGGTCTTTCAGAAATAGGCTATGAAGAGTAAGGACTGGGAAATGGAAGGTTATAGAATCCGACAGGAAACGTGTAAGCACTTTCCATTCCTAAAAGCCTCAGGTTAAGTATGCTGCCCTGAACCCAGAGCAGCTGGCTGTCACATCTGCCATATGTGCCAGGAACCTCTCGTGGTTTCTCCTGAAGGACATACAATCACTCCCAATGCCAAAACAGCATTATTGAACTGTTCATTCATCTGTGCCATGTCCCAGAAATTAGTCCAGTCCTTTCATCCGCATGTACTAGGTATGAATATAAGTTTAAATTTACAGGTAGGATAATTTTAGTTATCTCAAAACTGTCCTCTTTTATGTTAGTTGTTGTATATGACACATGACAGTAAATATGTTTAAACATTGTGTACAACTATTTAAGTACTATGGTGAAGGGCTGAGGGGTTATCCAAATGCAACCCTGTAAAATCACTCAGATTTGCCTTTCCTTGATTTGCTCCTCAAATATTTATTGACTCGTCCTCTGGTTAGGCTCTCTGCTGGCATTGTGTATACAATGGTGTACAAAATCAAAATGATTCTTGACCTCGTGGACCTTTCGATCCAGCCTACAAGAAAGACATCTAGACCAGTAATAAGAAGACAGCATAAAAAGGACCTGCCAGAGCCATTCAGGGTATTATAGCAGCTTCAGCAGGGCCATGAGACTGAGAGGAGAGGAAGGAAGTTCAGGAAGACTTTTTAAGGAAATACCAGCTAATCTGAGGCCTCAAGAATGATTGGGATTATCCAGCAAAATGGGAGCAATAAGAAATACTGGCAGAGTGACTCACATGAGTAACATCCCAGATGCAAGAGAAAACGTAACCAGTCAAGAAAACGTTAAAAAAATTCAGCCTGGTTAAAGTGTGCTATGAGTTGTGGCCTGGATAGGGAGAGAGTAGAATAGGTGGGTGTAGGGATAAGTCTAAAAAGGTAGATGGGAGACAGTTCAGAGAAGATACATTAAGCCTCTATCTTGGGAACAGTGGCAAATTAGTGAAGTATTTTAAGCAGGGAAGGGTCGCCACTGTGGCCCCGGGTGGAGAAAGGATTAGATAGGCAAGACTGGAGGCAGAGAGAACAGTTAGGAGGTTGTTGGAATAACTCAAATGTGGTGTAATTAGATCATTGATCTCAGCTTAAATGTCCCTGCTGAGGAAGGATGTCCCTGACCTCTGGCCTAAATCAGGACCCTGGAACAGTCTCTCACAGCATCCTGTATTTCCCTATATGGAATTTATTAATACATTTAATATATGTGTTTCTGTTGTAATTATGTGTCTTACAAAATGTCTCCTCTACTAGACAGTGAATTATTCTATGAAGTCAGGAACCTGTCACACTTGTTAACAACTGTAACTCCAGCACCTAGAACTGTACTTTACAAATAGAAAGGACTCAAAAAATATTTGTGAATGAATGAGTGGACAGATGAATGAAAATAGAGGGAAGTGGACAGATCTATGGGATCCTCGGGAGGCGGAATCAATAGGACTTGATGGTTGAGGCTGCTGTTAAGGAAAAGCAGTCATCAAAAATGAGTTCCAATTTTCTGGCTTGAGAACTCGAGCAGATAATGGTGTCGCTTATGGAGAAAGGAGACACTTTTGGCTAGAGAGGTAAGAAAAGCAGGTTTGGGGCAAGGGGCAGATTATGAGTTCAGCGAGTTGAGCTGTGCATCAGATTCAGTTTTAATACTGGAGGCTATTCCAAGTCTACTTTACCGAAAAAGTAACAAACCAAAAAAGCAAACCAACAACAAACAAAAGAAATAAGTATAGCAGAAATACGGATGGACAAACGATTTTGTTTTATCATTCAGTTTTTCCACAGGTTATCCTTTCTAATTCTTTTATTTTAGCAGACAAAACTCATGAAATTATCAGTGTGCAACATGTCTGTAATTAACATAGTGACTTTATTCCACAAAAAGTCGCATTTTTACTTAATATGAATTATTGCATCTTTATATTAACAAAAGCATTAAAATATAGAGAGAAACAGTGTGTGGGAATATGGTAGAAATGATTTTACTTTAATAATTCTTTATGTTATTACATTTTTGTAATCAAAATAAAAAAACTGAAGAAAACATGAGAATTCTCTTCTGCCTTCTTATTTGTATTATTAAATATTTCCAAACCATATTTCTCCAATTTGAAGGCTGTGATTAAAGTCATCAAGGATCTCTTATGTACTTATATTGCCCCCTAAATTGCAGCTTTTGTGGCAGTTTAGTGGGAATATAACATTCCTCATGAGGACATAACATGTCAAAACTGGGTTTATGAATAGCAGCACCTGAGTACTGGTAAACTTCGCTCTTCAGTAGCACAGATAAAAAGGAAAAGAAACTGAAGCCTCTGTAAATTTATAGTAAATTTTAAATTCCAGACTTGAGACATTAGCTTGAGTTCCAACGAGGGTAATAATCTCAGAACGTGTTGAGTTCAGATTGAATACAAAAAATATTAAATTGACTCTGATTTGATCAATCTCCTTCCTTCTCTTTCTCCTCTCCTCCCTTCCTTTCTTCTTGTAGGTGGTTCAGAAGTGTGTTCCTTTCCTAATCGGGCATTTAAAGGACTCGGCCCATAATGACGTCATCCTAAACATCCTCATAGAGATAGCGGGCCACGAACCACTGGCCCTGAATGGTTTTCTTCCAATGCTGAAGGAAATTAGCGAGAGATTTCCCTACCTCATTGGGCAGGTGGCAAGAATCTATGGAGCCGTTGGGCATGTGGATGAAGTAAGTTTGGCTTTTTTTCCTCTCCATTTCCCTAAATTCTATTGGCACTTAATTTACTGGAGTTCTATGACCTATGAATTTGTCCTGGGACTTCTGAGAGTTCCTGTTTTTCTTTCAAACCTTTTGCATGAACAGCAGCCTGTAGATCAAGGGCACATAGTAGCAAGGCTATGAGGAAGATTCAGGAAGTGAGAATTTTGTTATTGGAGTATCTCTCTCCTGAGGAAAGGGAAGGGTTAAAATGGAGACAGCGCTATGAGAGATTCAAGACTACTTTTTATAACAATAACCAATAAAAGGATTTCATCTCATTTCTGGTTGCAGATCGGCTTAACCCAGGAGGCCATCAGTAAGCATAGAGTTAGGTCTCAGAGACTACTTGTTAATAAGAATCCATAGCTATCTTGTCAATAAGCCTGGTCTCAGTGTGTTTCCAGCCCTCTGGGTGATGTTATTTGTGAGAGTGAAGTAAACCGTTTGTGGATGTTTAAAAGTCCTGGCCTAAATATTTGTGTAATGAAATCTTTTAGCAGGGACAGCAGGATGCCGTCAGAGCTTGTGGGGATTAGGCGACTAAGAAAGAAGTTACAGAAATTCAAGTTCTGAAAGGTGTGTGCATACGTGTGTTCACACGCATACATGTCTGATGATTTTCTGTTGGGATTTAGGATTTTTGTTTAAAAAATAAAAGCAAATATACAATTAAGAGAAGCATTTACTTTCACCCACTGACATATAATATAGTTTCCTATAAGATATATATAAAATTGTATGACTTTTAAAAGGGATTTCATAGTTCATCAAGCTCAACTTCCTTGATTCTACACAAGAGAAAATTAAAAGCTGGAGAGATTACGTCACTTACCCAGACTATGATCGTGTTAGTTGGTGACTCAGTTGGAATTAGATCTTGATATCCTTGACACTCTTCTGATTTTGTCTTAAAATGGACCTTTGGTTCTGCTGAAATTTGCAGAGAGCCCAGTGAAAGCTAGACTTCCTCCTAGTGGAGGACCCTTCTCCTCTAGCTTCCCCAAAGAAGGTGGCACAGCTGAGCTCCTAAGCAGCCTGCACATGTCAGCATGAGGCTGGATCTTGTAAGAGGATTACTTTGGTACTGACATGCTGCTTAGTCTAATCCCTTTCTATCCACTGTTGTTGGGAATGTCGCACGCCTGACACAATGTGCCTTCTGGTAACTTTTCCATGCCATCACCTTTGCTGCCAGGAGAACCTGCTGATGGGCCCAAGTGCTTTTGCCAACTTCAGCTGACAGCTGTTTGACTAAGTCTGCTGATGCTGCTGATTTTTTTTGTGGACCAAAAAATTCAACTTCTGATGTGGGAGACACTGATAGCTTTATAAAGTGTTCCCTTCCTATACTTTAATGGTGTTCTTTGTGTCAGAAATACATTTATGATTCATTAATGTGTAGTAATGCACACTGGAAGTGATTTCCCACAGAAAATGTAACTACTTAAAAAAATTAGCCACATACAATTGTGTCACTGTAAGTTCGTCTGAATTAAGGCAAACCTGAGAGAGAATGGTCTATTAGGAGACATTTGTGTGACTCTAGGTGGGTACAGGGTGAAGAAGGGATCCGAAAAGCATGAGGAATCACTTATTTCAGAACTTGGGATATCTCTCCTCTCTCTCTTGCTCTCACTCTCTCCCCTTCAGTCTCTCATTCTCATGTGCCCATGGAGGCATCTATGTTTGAGGGAGAAAAAAAAAAATCTAGTGGTTCTGATTCAGCTCTCCAGCAGAGAACGATTCTAGATCAAACTCTTCCAAACGTATCTGGATATCAAGATTACCTGGGGAGCTTTTTTAATAATATAAGTTCTTGGGCCCCACAGAATATCTACTAAATCAAAATCTCTAGGAAAAGGATCCAGAACTCTGGATTTATGGGACCCTCTGCCAGGGTAATTCTGATGCAGCTGTTTGTGGATCAGTATTTGAGATCACTTGACATAAAATATTTAAAGCATTCTCTCTTTTGGACTTAGAATCAGGCCTTGTCTATCCTCCATCTTGCCTTCCTCCATCAAGCCATGCTAATCAATAAAATCTCTCCCAGGCTACTGGAAACTGTAACAGTTTAGATTAGATGTAGCTGAGAGTAACATAAAAATTAAAAATAACAGTGGCTTAAACAAATATACACATCTATATCTCTTGCTCGTAAATAATTCTAGAAGGCAATTAGTCTAGAACTCTATGTTGCAGAAACCCAGGGTTGTTCTACTTTGTTGCTTTACCATTCTCGAGCATGCCAAAGAGCACATGGCTTCCATCTCGTGCTCCAAGACGGCCACTCATCTCCACATGTCAAGTCAGTATTTCAGCCAGCAGGAAGGGAAAAGGAGTAAAAGACTCTTCCAGACAGTCAGACACAACCTATGGTTTATATCCCATTGGCAAAATGAAACAAAGCCGCATGTGACCGTACCTCGCTGCAAGGGAGGCTGGAATACGTAGTCGGTATGCTGATGGCCACATGTCCAGTTAATTGAGAGAGAAGGGCAGAAAGAAAGATGGAAGACAAAGAATGTCTCTGTTGTAGCTCATCAAGTCATTTTATTTCTTGGTGTTTCTTCTCTCTCCTCAAAAAATAATGTTTTGCACAGGATTACCTCCCTTCTTGCTCTGATATTGTTTGATTCCATTATTTCCTTTCATTTAAGATCAGCCTTACAAAGTTACCTATAAATGTCAGTCAGGCTCCGTTACTCAGGAATAATGCTCCTTCTTATTTGTTTCAA
>NW_011888793.1:3079680-3085191 GCF_000151845.1 Pteropus vampyrus | reverse complement strand
CCTTATTTTCTGTGTCTCCCGAATTACTTCAAGGATCTTTTTTTTTTTTGGTCCAGGTTTACGTGAAATCATACTTAATAGCCATATAGTACTTGTGTATAGGAAGATATACAGTGACTCATGGGCCATTTTCAGGTATGTGCTGTATCCGGTGCATATCTATTGGATGGAGAGTGGAACTGGGAGGACCAACGGGCAGAAAAAATCACTTCTGAGGCAACTGATGAGTTGTTGCCACTGAGGTGCACCTTCCTTAGCGCTGTCCAGGAAAGAACACATCATGCCAGGATTCACCCCACTCCTGTGGTGCGCTCCGTTGAACAAATGCACGCATACGAAATATTATTTTATTAGATATGTTCTCAACATGGCAAAATTATACAGGTTCTTTTGTCTTTCTCATATGAGAAGATTTCTGTGGAGACCTCTCAGATAATAGAAGAAATGACTTCTTAGGAGCTGCTAAGGGTCTATCCCCATGCATATATCCAGATAATTCACATAAAGCCCTTAGCTCAGTGCCTGACATATAGTAAGTGCTTGATACATTTCAGCTAATAACAATAACAGCAGCAGCAGCAGCAGCAACATAATAAAAATCTGCCTAGCTGGAGAGGGCTAATGAGAGAGGAAATATGCTTCTTCCCACTCTAGTGCATCTTTTGTAGGGTTACCAGTTTTCTCCCTAAAAATACAAGCATGATCCTATTTCTTTGTACAATCTTCTGTTGGCTCATCCACTAGGATACTATCTAAACTCCTTCCTTGGCCCCAACCTCCCTCTCTAGCTTTAGCTCTTGCTGTCCAGGCTACTCCATCCCCCTACATTCTGTCTACTAGCATTTTACAGCTTAACCTGGGCACACCTTGCTCTCATATGTCATGATCTTCACAGCCTATTCTTCTGCCTGGATATTCCCCACCCCCTTCTTCTACTTATCTTTTAAGACCCAGAACAAATGTTGCCTCCTATATAATAAGTTCTTCCCAGTATCTTTAGGAAGTTAATCACCTCACCCGCCTCTCTACTCTCACTGCACTTTGGTTGTACCTCAAAAGTCATACTGACTGTGCCATGTTGTAATTTACCTGTTATGTCTATTTCTTCTCCAAGAGCCTCTGAGCTTGCAGAGAAAAGGAGTTATACCTTATCCATCTGAATTCACCTGTGGTCAAAAGAAAGAATGAGTCATCGAGAGTACTGTTAATTAAGAATTTGAAGGTTGGATTCTCATTAACCACTTTCATCCACTCAAGTCTCTAATTCTTATAGGCAAAATAATTATAACTTAAGAGAAAGGAGGAAAAAATATTAAGAGGGAGAGGACTCGTTATTTCAGAGCCCACACAATTTATCTCTGATTTCCAACAGGTGAAAGATGAGGATGAGTTTGACAGGGGACATGGGGTCAGAAAGCATGTGATGAGGCATATCCATCTATGATTCTAAAAGATCCTGGCTCCTTGGTGACATAAGAGAAAGATGACATTGTGTGTATCATGGAAGGAGGTTTTCACATATGAACCCTTAGCAGGCAGCAAACTGGTTGAAGAATATTCATTATGGACTGAGCAGTGATCACCACCTAGCATGTGTTGTTTAAGAATCCATCGCATGAATGATCTTGCTTACCATGTGGACCCCCGTACAATATAACGTGACTAAGAGTGTGGGCTCTAGAGTCAGATTGCCTTGATTTGAATCCTGACTCAGCCACTTACCAAGTGTGTGGCCTTGGGCAAGTTCCATCACCAATCTTGACTCAGTTTTCTCATCTGTAAAATGAGAATAGCAATATTGGTCACCTCACAGTTTTGTTGTGAGGATTTAAAGAGTTTAACCATGTAGAACAGTGTCTGGCAAATGGTAAACATTCAATAAATGTCAGCACTTTAATTTATTACTTCCTTTTTCGATGTGGCCCAAGGCTTTCTCACTGTTCATGTTTGGATATGGACTGAAACTTAAGCCTAACAGACAGCATTCAGGTAAATGGCTTGCCTCTTCCCCGCTTCTCCAGGGAAGGAGACTGAATGGATGGATATATGTAGGAGAAGTCAAAACAAGGCCAGACCGGAAAGGAATAAGGTACCATAGATAACTGCATGTATCATTAAAGGGTGAAGTAGAACTGGCTATATTCTTTCCTTTTTAGGAAATAACTGGTTTATGTGGGTTTTTTTGTTTGTTTTTTGTTGTTGTTTTTTTGTGTTTTTTTGTTGTTGTTTGTTTGTTTTGGCGAAATGTATTTCTGCTTTATATTTATATTGCAGAGCATTTTTCTTGAGGAGAATAAGAGTGACAAAAACAATAACAAAGCCATATTTTATAAAAAAAAATTTATAGTTTAAAATAGGCTTTGTTTTCTTGGGGGCATTGGAAGTGCATTGCCTTTTATAAAGGGCGGGTGGTCTCCAGCTCCCCACCTATAAAAACAATTCAAATAAGTTTGTAGCAATTTTTTTTTTAAATTCTCTTTAACTAAACTGAAGTGGTTTAAATTAAACCCAGGCAAAATTGACTTTTCTTGTCCATGGAGAACTGAAATAGAATATTTCAATTCTAGAGGGGTTTTTTGTTTGTTTGTTTGTTTGTTTTCATTATTTTCTTCACTCATTACACTCTCTCAGCTGAGCAAGTGGTTTCGTCCCACTTGTTTGGGTGCTGGAGTTATTATAGCTCTTTTTCCTAACATGGCAAAGAGACTCTTTTAGACGTGGCTTTGAATTTATGTGTTCTGTTCATCTAGTTAAGTCTCAAGCAAATTGAAACAATTTTAGTTTAATAGTCAAATCCTCACTGGGACCTAGTCTCATTAGAAGGCACCACTGGTTAGTAGCACATACTTTGTAGCCATGTTTTCCCCCCCTATTCCAGATCTGCAAGGCAGCAGACCTATGTGGTGGAAACCGACAGATGATGCTTTGAATTGCTCTTTACAAATGATCTCATAGCAGGTGGAAGGATGCTATGGCTGGTTGTTTTCCTCAGCTGGAGACCCACAGTCTGCACCTGTGAAGAATCAAATGGTGTGCCCTCTGAGTGCAGCCGCTGCCAGGGTGGCTGGGAAATCCTGTGCCCTCTGCCTTGTTTTCCTAACTAGCTGGGATATGCTGGCCAAACACCAGGGCGTATTTTATTACATCCTTTCTGGGCTCAGAGTCATGGACACTTTTCACGTTTAGAAGTGACACACATCTTGTGCAGGTCGCGTTTCTGTGACATCCGGCAGGCCTTCCACAACAACACTTACAGGAGGAAAAGGAAAAGAATGACAAGGGCGACTGAGGACCACACGACCGTCCTCATCCTGACTGTGGAAAACATCCTGAGAAATTGGGGCTGGGTCAACGGTTTGTGCCTTTAACTTGTAAATCAAGACTAAAGAATTTGGGAGCAGTTCTACAACAGGAAGGATCTGTGACTTAAGAACCACAATTTCCCCCAAAATGGTAAAGTTAGTTAAAACTTTGATAGGCTCCATGACTTTGGCGATTTGTTTGCTCAAGCCTTAGTTGGTGCCAATCGACTGCTACTTAATCCTACAGAAAGAATTGTTATCAATTAGGGATGATTTTTTAATCCCAAAATTAAAATAGCTTTATTGTTTTTATATTGTAAGGTTACATGCCAATCGTAAATAATACTATAAATAAATCTCTTGCACAGAGTAAAGACAACAAAAACAGAAAATCTTTGAATATATACATAATATGCTTTCAAATAACTGCTGATATTCTATATCCTCCCTTCTTCAATGACATAGGGTTGAACTGCTAATTCTTTTTGGGTGCAAGACCAGGGCTGGAGACACTAAGAGGAGATGGGGACACTGTGATGGGGGGACACTGAGAGGAGAAAGACATAGTCCTTGTCCTAGAAAAACTCACAGTGAATGAGGATGAGGGAGATGTATAAGCAAGTGATTCAAATTTAATTTGGTGCCTGTTACTCATGATTTCTGGACTGGATCAAGAAGGAAGCACATAACCCTGCATAGGGGAGTCGGGGAATGTGGTATAAAGTGGGCTTGTCAGATGATGGGATTATGTCATGGGAGGACGAGAAGGAATCCATGAGAGCAAGGGCAAGCAGTTGGGGAAGGACCCAGAGTCTTCTGGATATTGAAGAGTTTCAAGCGCCTGGAGTATTGAATGGCAAGGGAGAAAGATGAAGCTGGAAGGTAGACTGGGTACAGATTACAAAAACTCCTCACTGAGTAATAGACACTTCCTACCTTCTTCCTTCTCTCTCTAAATTTATTCACTGCCAGAGCCCAGGTGACCTGGGAACAGTATTTTGTTTCTCTTCATGATGGAGAAAAGTAAATGAATACTATGTACTTCCGTTCCCAAGATACCAAGCCTGGGAAAAGGACAAACAGTCTCCACAAATAGTTGCAAACATAGAGTAGTAAATAATGGTTATAAAAGTTAGATGTTGCAACAATTTTCAGCAATGTCTTGTAATTATCAACTATAATTGAGGCTAACCAAATCCACAAAGGACTCTCAGGTCCTCTGTGAGCAGGCTGAGGCCTCTGCCTGGCGGGCTTCCCAGTCAGATTGTCCCCACAGATCTGATCTTTTTTTCTTCAAAGGGGCACCATCTGACTTTCTTACAGCAAAATCCGTGAGAGAAGTGTGTGCTTGCCCCCAAGAAAAGCAGAACGTTTCTACATAGTGACTGCCCCCTTCCAGCCTTGGGCTCAAGAAATGAATGAATCCAGGACAATTGGCCATTGGCTACAGGGAGACTGAGAGAGTGAAGTAGTTGCTAATTCCAGCTCAAATCCTGCTGCTCTCTCACAAGGACAGCAGCAATGCTTGCCCACCCCCACCATCACCACCATGGCCCTCAGACTTAAATCACTTGGTATAAGTCTGCTACTTCCAACTTCCAGCACCACCATTTCTTTGCCTACGACTTTCCCCAACTTCACAAGCCACTCTGCTAACAGTCATAGCAGGATAGATGCCAGCAGTCCTCCACCAGCGATGGGGGATTTATGAGATAACGTTTCCCCAGCATTTCCAGGCGCCCTTTCTGAGCCACTTTCCTTCTCTGCCAAACTCTTCTCCTCCCGCAATGGTCTCCTGCAGTTTCCAAATAGATGATTTGCACTTAAATCTTCTCAGGGTGTGTCTGTTTCTGGAGAGTCTAATCCAATGAGGAAGCATTTCCATACCTCCCCAGGCCATGACAATCTCCTCTGCTCTGACCCTTTGATAGTGTATATCTGTAACCTGGAGTTCAGCACCTGATTTTCTTCTGGTCACATTTGCTTTCATTCATTCATTCATTCATTTATTCAGTGTACGAATACATACACTCCCAACCCCCTCTAAGCATTCACAAGGAAAGAACCATGCCTTACGCTCCCTGCACCACTCATCCCGGTAATGAGCTTATATATCGCAAGTGGCCCACAGATATTTGCCAACCAGCTGTTCTGTAGAGATTGGAACTTAACCGAGCATCGGCATTTTGTACTAGTAAATGACAGCTGA
>NW_011888793.1:3077458-3079381 GCF_000151845.1 Pteropus vampyrus | reverse complement strand
CCATCTATATGAATACATGTAGATAACACATTAGAAATTACACTGAGAAGGGTATCTTTACATCATTATTTTCTTCTTAAGTAATAAATCTAAAGCTTATAAAGGAATAGTTTTTGCTATTTAAGATTAATATATTCGTGACGACTAAAAAATAAGTGTTCCCAGAACAAGAATAAATGAAAATGATCTAAGTAATGTTTACTAACTTTAGTGCTATGTGGATCCCATAGAGTTTCAAATAGCTGGCCGTTCCCCAGAAAAGTGGAGAACTTTCCTAACGACTTCACATTATTGAAATCTTTATGTGCTAAGTATAGTTGGTTTCAGAAATCCTTGGGTTATGCTAAGCTCTTACCATCCTCACCATTCTCTCAGGCTCTTCTACTGCCTTCTTCTGTGGAGGGCAAGCTTCCTTCAGGCAGTAGATAGCATTCTCCCTGATAGTCCTTATCTCATTCAAATGCCCCTTTCCTCATTCAAAACACTTTTCAGAGCCCATCTTCTTTATGACAGCTCCACATTCCTAAAGCTCTGTTTGTTTACCAACTTCTCCTTAAGACTGGTAGGTACAAATTAAACTGGCAGACGTCAGCGCCAAGCTGATCAAGAAGGGAAGGTTTTGGTGGTGAGATGCCCAGTTGAACGAATGCACAAGGAGCCGACATGAGAATGAAACTTGATTGCGGGGAGTGTACGCTTTTGTGCTAGGGGACCGCATGGGCTTTATATATGTCAGAACAATAGCGGCGTTCTGCCACACATGTGTGATACTATAAGCTGAATCTTATTTACATAAGTTAAGCGCAGGCACCCTACTACATTAATGTAACACTCTAAATCCAGAGTCCTATCCCTAGCTGAGAGCATGGATCACAGCCAGACATGGGACTCACAGCAGGGATAGAGGATGATGGGAGGAAATAGTAGAAGTTACAAAGATTTCCTGAAGGAAATAGACTACCTTCTTCTACCTTAGAAAGTGAGAATGACCTTGAAGGCAAGAAGCACATATGTTATGCTCCTATATAGTTGATACAGTGGAAACAGTAGATACAGTGAGGTAACCCTTCTGTCATTCTGTTGAGAAATGGCAAGATTAAATACTGGTATGATCTGAATGCCCCCCGCCATTCAAATGTTGAAACCTAAGCCCCAAGGTGATGTTAGTAGCAGGTGGAGCCTTTGAAAGTAATTAGGTCATAAGGGTGGAGCCCTTATGAGATTGTGGCCTTATACAAGAGGCCCAGGAAAGCTACCTTGCCTCCCTTCCTCCAAGAAACTAAGCACCAAATCTACCAGACCATGATCTTGGACTTCCCAGCCTCCAGAGCTGTGAGATATAAATGTTTGTTGTTTATAAGCTACCTAGCGTGTGCTATTTTGTGATAGCATCCTGAATGGACTAAGAGAAACCATGAGTCCATTTAAGATCTCAATACAACTCTATCTAAAAATCCTAAAAAGTTGTTTTACTTCCGCTGTTTGCATCAAGGTAAACTCACAAATGAGCAGAAAGCAATTTGGAAAGTAATTGTTTTCTCTGTACTAGTATATTTTAAACTTTTTTTTTTTGAGGTGGGGAGGGGGGGTCATACCTTGGCCAGACTTACCTTCAAAATGCCATCCTATTAGCTACAATTTGTTTGCATATTTTAATTTACTTATTTATTTATGTCCTACTTACTTCCAATAAGCAGTTAAGGCAGTTCACTGTGAAAATATAGTTTCTCTAGGACTGAAACAAAAACAAAAACAAAAAACTATATCAAACTCTCCTAGCTAAGGAAATCTCTAATCTCAGACAAATTTTACACTTTTGCAAACTACATTTTTCTATTTCATTATCTCCTATTAGTAATGAACTAATGCTTATCCAAAATATTTCTGTTTAACTTGTATTTTGGGAGTAATATCTTAGCTACT
>NW_011888793.1:3052795-3077408 GCF_000151845.1 Pteropus vampyrus | reverse complement strand
TCTAAATCCAGAGTCCTATCCCTAGCTGAGAGCATGGATCACAGCCAGACATGGGACTCACAGCAGGGATAGAGGATGATGGGAGGAAATAGTAGAAGTTACAAAGATTTCCTGAAGGAAATAGACTACCTTCTTCTACCTTAGAAAGTGAGAATGACCTTGAAGGCAAGAAGCACATATGTTATGCTCCTATATAGTTGATACAGTGGAAACAGTAGATCCAGTGAGGTAACCCTTCTGTCATTCTGTTGAGAAATGGCAAGATTAAATACTGGTATGATCTGAATGCCCCCCGCCATTCAAATGTTGAAACCTAAGCCCCAAGGTGATGTTAGTAGCAGGTGGAGCCTTTGAAAGTAATTAGGTCATAAGGGTGGAGCCCTTATGAGATTGTGGCCTTATACAAGAGGCCCAGGAAAGCTACCTTGCCTCCCTTCCTCCAAGAAACTAAGCACCAAATCTACCAGACCATGATCTTGGACTTCCCAGCCTCCAGAGCTGTGAGATATAAATGTTTGTTGTTTATAAGCTACCTAGCGTGTGCTATTTTGTGATAGCATCCTGAATGGACTAAGAGAAACCATGAGTCCATTTAAGATCTCAATACAACTCTATCTAAAAATCCTAAAAAGTTGTTTTACTTCCGCTGTTTGCATCAAGGTAAACTCACAAATGAGCAGAAAGCAATTTGGAAAGTAATTGTTTTCTCTGTACTAGTATATTTTAAACTTTTTTTTTTTGAGGTGGGGAGGGGGGTCATACCTTGGCCAGACTTACCTTCAAAATGCCATCCTATTAGCTACAATTTGTTTGCATATTTTAATTTACTTATTTATTTATGTCCTACTTACTTCCAATAAGCAGTTAAGGCAGTTCACTGTGAAAATATAGTTTCTCTAGGACTGAAACAAAAACAAAAACAAAAAACTATATCAAACTCTCCTAGCTAAGGAAATCTCTAATCTCAGACAAATTTTACACTTTTGCAAACTACATTTTTCTATTTCATTATCTCCTATTAGTAATGAACTAATGCTTATCCAAAATATTTCTGTTTAACTTGTATTTTGGGAGTAATATCTTAGCTACTAAGAAAAAAATCTGGCTATTTTTTAAAAATAAGTAGGTGCAAAGAAAGATAGGCATCTTGTATTTAATTATATACTGAGTGAATTATGTAACGTAATGAAGAAATTATAAAAATTTCAGTTGTAGCTGGTGTATAATTGGACTGAGTTAAATCTTACCATATTGTTAATGAGCACGAAACACTTCTTTTTCCTGGCAAAAGGTTCAAACACGATTTCTTCCTTTCTTTTTTTCTATTTCTTTTCTTTCTTTCTGGACCCATAATAAGCATCTTTCTTCAAAATGGTTTCCATGACTGGGCCAGAAGCTCTGTGGTTACTTTTTTCTATCATTCTGTGATTACACCACATTTGCTAAACAGATATCGTGTCATTAAGGATGTGCTGCTGCTTTGAGTTCTCTAGAAATGTTTCAATGCTAAAGCCCCTACTAATCTTTCAAAAGTTTGCTTAATTGAAGCAAAAGAAATAGTGGAACCATTGTCCGGGATAATCAATGAGAGGTCATTTACATGAGGGGACCATAGTCTGGTGGGAGAAGAAATTCTGGCTCCGTATTATTCATTCTGAGTCTCTTGAGCCCACACACAAAAAAACTTACCTTTAAAAGGCTAAGTTCCCAAGCCCCCAGATTTTAGAGAGTAAATCTGAACTATAGAACTTCTAAATCTTTTATCAATCCACAAAATAACATTATGTTCGAAGTTCAAATTAGATGGACTTCTACAAGCTTACAGTCTGCAAGTATTTAGAGGTCAATGCAAAGAAAAGATGCTGGGAAATAAACTCAGCACAAATGAAGAGAGGTTTGGGTTTTCAAAGGTAAACGTAGCAACACAAAATGCTGTTTTGTGAAAGATAAATTGGAAAAATTTATATGACAGCAGACCAGTTTTCTGACCTTTAAAAAAAATCATACTAAAAACATAATTTATTTGATTATATTATTGTCTCAAATAGCAAAGTATGAAGATAAGCTATCTATCACATTCTCTAATTTCTATCTTAAATCAAAGTCAGTTTATTTCAAACATCTTTTTTTAGGAAGACACAGTAAGCTCCATATTTAAATAAAAACCATTTTTACTTTACAAATACAAAAGTTATACTTTTTTTTTTTACAAGGGTGGGGTTTATTTTAGCAATCTGTGCCAAACGTATAAAGTTGAACTGAGTCCAGTTGATCCTTAATTTTTGCCACGTTATAAAATTTAAGGTTCATTCAAAACAAAAGATACATCCGTTTTCATCAGCTGTTTCTTGACTATTATGGGACTTATTTTTAAAAATTTGTTTTGCCTAGACAGTATTGTTTTACTTGGCATGATTTATTACTCTCACATTTGCCCACAGAAACTATGAGTTCCTGAAATCATGCAAACGGAATCAAAAATAATAAGGAAAGAAGGGGAACTTATTCCATTTACATTGGATTAAATAGTCATTTAGAATACGTAAATATATTTAAATTCTAATAGAGTTTTGCTTATTAATAAGAAGAAAAATATGTTCAATTATTCCAAGCCACAGTATAAAAAAATGAGATATGATTAGAGAATTAAAGAATGGTGGAATATGATTTTTTGGAGTGCTATTTTTAAAACAAGCTTAAAATTAGAGGTATATCTGCCTAAGAAAGACATTAACAATGTTTTTTTTTTTTCTCTATTTATAAAAAAGAATTTCAAGGAGCTTGTCCTCTCAATGTTCTTTTAAAAAATTATTGAATCTTAGCTTTTGAATATGGCAAACTAACAATATTTAATGCCTACTTACCATGCAAGCATTTTGTATATATTTTTATACTAATATTTTAAGACTAGAAGTATTTATGCTTGTCCTTTTTGAAGATTAATATTTATTAATTATACGATTATCTTGGAATATGTGGATTACTGAATAGCTTGACCATTACTGTCTTGCCTACTCCAATAAGAGCAACTTTTTTGTGGGATTGAAAATGTTATAATAGTAGAATATTTTTACTTCAGACACAAGAAAAGATTGAAAAGATTGGGAAATGATTGTAATGAGAAAAGAAATCTAGCTATGTACAGACAATAAGCTAAAATTGGATTCAAGTCACTAAGAAAATCTTAAATTGTATAGTGTTTTGACTTAATCGTGCAACCTTTTTAAAAAAGGAAACAGGCTTTCTCAGTAAATGAGCATTTTTCACTTCAGGGTAAACCTTTTGGCAGTTTATTAAAACACTGGCCCATATTTGCTTATACAGAGCTGGTTTGGGGGTTTCAGACATTTCTAGAACTTCCAAACCTTTACTAATTTACAAAATAACTTACTTGGAAAAAATTAAGGATATATTGTTTCTGAGACACCTTGTTTTATTTTTTGTGATAATTCAAATATGTTTGCATTTGCATTTAGGATTTTTGACACTCAAGCAATAAGAGCTAACATCTATTTAGCTTTTCCATGTACCAGGCATTGTTCCGAATGCTTTGTTTTTAACTTACTGAATCCTCATAGCCACTCTATAAAGCAGGCACTGTTATTAACCCATTTTATAAACTGAGTCGTGGAGATAAGTAACGTGCCCAAGGTCCACAATTGGCCAGTCGCAGTGCCAGGATTCGAACTCACAAAGGATGTTCTGAGTCTACACTGTTAATTACTACCACACTACTGCCCACGCCTGCTCAGACAAGAGACTCAGCTGTGAGGGTTTACATGGTACCGACACTTTTCTGATCTGTGAGGGTGGAATTTCCTCTGCGAATATTTAACCAAGAAATTCTTGCACATTTACTGTCAGTTTGAGCAACCAATACTCTTATTTGCCTTGCTAGTCTCTTACTTCCCTATTCTATATTACCTGCAGTAAAGAGAGGCTTTGGAAAGCCTCAACCGTTCCTATTTTTCAAGGGGAGATTGTAGGCAGTAGAACGATTTAGGCTATTGCTAGAAGGTGTCTCTGGATGAATGCAGAGCAGGGAGGCCTGAGTATAGCAGTGGTTGGGATGGAGAAACGTTAACACACTTTTCTGACAGACCCGCTGAATCTAACAGAAAAGCAGCGTTAACAGGTTTGTAACAACAACTCTGACTCGGTCATTGTTTGGATTTTCTAAAAAGAGTGACTATAAACTCATCAGTCAATAGAATATTTGAAATGTTATTTTAAAGTTTAATACCTCAAACTCTACACAGACAACAGAATAAGGGGTACCAAAAGTCTTCCAGTTGAACAGGACAAAGAACCAAGAATACCTACAATGAAGGTACTCAGAGGAAGGGAGAAGTGCAGGGGAGGGGTACAGAGATGCCTTCAATGGTATTGCTAAAGTTATATTTCATTACTTAAATATATTTATATACATTCTTTCATATGCAGCATATATTGCATAATGTCAAATAAATTCAAAACCACTTAACATTTACTATATGCCAAAAAGTATGCCTGGCATGGAAAACAGTAATCTTTATAATAAAACACTAGGGCCCTACCAAGTGGCTCGTTTTTTAACTCACTGATATTTCTGGTATCATCAGATCTTATTAAAAATAATATAATAACAATTGATTGCTAATATTTTTAAATATTATTTGCTTCATGCCAGGCCCTTTATAGATATTATTTCATTATTTCTTGCAACAATGTCATGAAGTATTTGTGTCAGCTAAGATGAGTTTGGTAATACCATATCCAACTAAAGCTGGCTTCAATAATGAGAATCTTTATCTCATATAACAAGAAGTCTGGAAGATGTGGTTCTAAGCTGTATTCAAAAGTTCTGCAATGTTGAAGACAAGCCTCACCATCCTCAGTATATTGACTTGTTTCCAAAAGCATGCCCCCTCATGCTTGTACGATGGCTGCCACAGATCCAGGCAGTACCTAATGTACACAGAGCAATGTCTGGTTATAGAAAAGCCATATGTCTCTTTTTATTTGGGAGGAGAACCTTATCTATCAGTTACTCACCAGTTAAACAGTGAAATTATCAACAAAAAGCATAAAGATGAGAAAAATGTGGCACCAAATAGACCACCTGTGTATAGTAAGAGGGTCGAAACAAGGAGGTAGAGGTTTCCCAGGGTGAGGAACTTTCAGTGCTAAAATTGGGGAAACCCCCAAGACAAATCAGAAAGAATTGGTCTCCATCCTCCAGAGTTTCTTGAAGCCAAAGAATTGGAGCGAGAGGAGGGACCAATACAAAACCTCCAACTGTCTGGAGCTAAGAGACTCGTGGAATATATATACCCCCAAGCAGTTGAGCACCTCTGGCCCCACTTAGACTTCACAGGACTCCCAAGAAAGCCTGGGATCTCCCTGGCAAAGCTTCATTGAGAAAGCGCCAACAATAAGCTCATTCGATTTTACATTTCTAATGGCCATAGTAAGTGTTTCTTTCGTGCATAAAGACTTCAGAGTTGAGCTGTGATGAAAAATAATAATTTCTTCATTATAAAATAAAAAAATAAATAACAGTAAAATAAAGCAAAAATAACAGATGCCCAATAGTAAAATATTTTCATGTAGGCAGCCGAATATATTATTTTCTCTTACTCTTTTGTAAATTGATAAAAAATAGAGGAGAGAAAAGTATAGATTTCAGGACCAAATTCATATTTCCTAAATCAGCTAATTATCAAATTTTCCGAGATTTGGGACTCTTACAGACTAGCAATTCTCAACTCTGGTTGCACATTAGAATTATCTGGGAGGTTTGAAAAAGTTCTAGGCCTAGACCCCACCCATTACGATGAAATTAAATAGGAATGGGGGTGGGAGATTACATTGTAGATGCTTAATAAAGGGCATTAGAATTATTCTAAACGCTTCTCAGCTGTTTCTAACGTGCAGCCAGGGATGAGGACCACTCACAGGAGGGTAGTGTAGAGAAAGTATCTCGGGAAGGTTCAGCAGAGAAGAGCACTGTGATCAGTTAGTGATGCTGCTGCGGGTGAAAGAGAGAGGAAGATTGCAGCATACAAGGCACTAAACGATGTTTTTCAGCCTGGGCAAAATGGAAATATTCAAACTCTGGAATCAGGCAGATCTTGATGCAATCTTGCTGTGTCACTGTGACTATTCTCTATCTGTGTAACCTTGGTCAAGTGATTGGCTCTCTTAACATCAGTATCCTCATTCTGATACCTGTTTGCAAGGTTGTTGTGAGGATTAAGTGAGGAAGGATATGCCAAGTACCTGGCACATCGTGGATGCTTAATAAAGGGAAACTAGCAACATCATAACCAGGCACCCGCATTTTCATTTTTGGCCACTTTCTGAGTTCCAGTCTATTATCCTGACAAAGAATACCAGAGGAGCTTTACGAGATAGAAGTAGCAGTATTTAAAAAACAAAATAACACTGATAAAAATGAATAGAATGGCCAAAGCAATTTTGCAAGCGTCCGATCTAGTTGAGGGGTCAGCAAATTACTACCTTTGAGCTAAATCCAGCCACGCCCATTCATTTACTTGTTGTCTGTAGCTGTCTTCTCACAGCAAAGCCCATATGGCCCATAAAGCCAAAAATACTTACTGTCTGGCCTTTATAGAAAAAGTTTGCAGACGCTTGACTTGAGTTCATCAATTCTCAGTGTGATCATGGACTCCTGAGGCCCTTCCAGGGAATCTGTGAGGTCAAAGCTATTTTCACAATAACCCTCATACATCATTGACCTCATACATCACTGTGTTAACATTTGCACCGAAAGGACAAGCAATGATGGGTAAAACTGCTAGTGCTTGAGCCCACATCAAGAGAGCGGCACCAAAACGTACTCACAGCCGTACTCTTTACCACCGCATACTTTCAGGGAGCGGGGCGAGGGGGATAGCCAGTTTCACCTAACTCGGGTTTTCTCAGCCTTGGCACTATTAACATTTGAGCCAGATAATTCTTGGTCGTTGGGGCTGTCCTGTACATTGTAGGGTGTTGAACAGCTTCTCTGGCCTCTACCCACTAGACTCCTACTGCTTGGTCTTCCTTCCATTCCCCAGCTGGGACAACTGAAAATATCTCCAGAAGTTTTTGTTTTGTTTTGTTTTAATTTTTCAATTTTAACTTAATATATGTTAAATATCAATAGGTATAATTCAGAGAAACAAAAACTCTTTGGGGTCTTCTATAATTTTTAGGAAAGTAAAGGGATCCTGTGACCAGAAGTTTTAAGACCTGCTGGTCTGTTTTGTATTTACAGAGTATTTATGATGTTTATATCACTAAATAAAAAACAATTAAATAAAAAGGGGCACATAACTGATAATGAACAAGAAATAGGAAGAAAAGGGAATGGAAAATTATGTGCTTGAGTGGGTTTGGGATTTTTGATGAGAGGGGCTGGGATATAACCAATGAAGACCCAGCTGTAGAGATGGAGAGGGCAGTATGACCTTGAGCAAGTTAGTCTTCTATCTGTTCCTCAGTTTCCTTCTTATAAAATGACAGTGATCACAGGACTTAACTCATAGTATTACTGGGAGAAATACATGAATAAATACATTAAAAGCATGTAGAATACGCTTGGTACTTAGATTAAGTGCTCTCTGTAGGTCAGCTATTATTATTTTAATAATAATCAATTTATGTCAGAAGGGATGAAGTCAGGCCCGCAATTAAGGCTTACACGTGGCGCTGACCCTGTCCCCACAGAGGGATGACTGAAAGAGGAAAACTGCAGTCACTGGCCCCCAGAGACAAAATATCATGGAAATGAGAAAGAAATCAGACTAACCCCTTCTCACCCTAATATTACACTTTCTAATACAAAATTATATCTGTTACCCTTGAGAGGCACATGGATGTGCTCCAAGGTTTCAGAACAAACCATGTGAGTTTGGCTTGGTTTCGTATTTTAGTTTCAGAGCAGTTATAACTTTTCTTGTTTCTGCTCTGTGATTAATTTTTCCTTCAGCTCCATTTGGCTGCCATAAGATCATCCAGAATTAGGTTGATTTCAGCAAATACCCACACAGCCATCTTCATCTTTAAGAAAACATATGCTTTAAAGAAAGGGCATGTTAATTTTTATGGGAAGAAGAATTAATAATGAAACCACAGGGACACTTAGATAAGCAAATGAAATGTTCGGGACACAGAAAAAAAAAACTCTGCTAAAGAGGAGTCTGAATCAGAAGCTGAGGAAGTTACTTGAAATTTAAAATTACATTCTCTTCAGTAAAATGTTACATCTCCCGTGTCCCAGTTCTTACATCTTCTGACCTCCCTGTGTATCAAACAGAACAACTTTTACTGTAATTATTTTCTATGTTCCTGAGAATGTTGGGTTTAGAGTCTAAAATCTTGTTGAATTCACCTTTTCTGTGAGATCTGGCCCAACTACACTATTCAAAATTGACTCCCTCCCTGGGACTCCATGTACAGCTTTATCTCTCTTTGGGGTACAATTCTCCATCCAACACACTATGTATTTTGCACACACATTCTGTTTATTAATGTGTTCCCTCATTATCATGGCAGGAATTTTTATCTTTTTTCTTTAGTGCTGTGTTCCTAGCTTCTGCAACAGTGCCTGGCACATGATAGGGACCCCACATCCAGCTTTTTTCCTTTAAATTGGGGATGGAAAATGTCCCTGTGATGCATTGCATACTGTGAGTTGACATATGGAGCCCTTGCATGAATGAAAGCATCTATGTTGTAATATATATATATTAATATATATATTAGACTTAAGAGTATTTAAGTATCATTCTGTAACCTGGCATTGTATGAGCCAACGTATAAAATGGGCTATCTAGAATTTGTTCCAATGGTCTTTATTTTTCATCCATCTAATATTTTTATCCTTTAATGGATAAATATCTCTTCAATTAGCTGTCAAACTGTGTACTCTACTGCCCCAAGAGATGTGTTCCAGTCAATTGTATATGGAATCTTTGAAAATCAAGTTAAGTATTAAAGAGTAGAAAACTTCACTACTTAAATCTGTCCTGTAATAAATATTTCTGTAAAGCACAGGTTCCTTTGCAACTACATGCTCTATTTGTCAGGTCGTATTTTGGCACATAAGGTTTGCTTAAATCAGTGAACAGAGACATACACATTGGGTGTAGGCTCTACAGGCTCAGTTCTGTGCCAGGAGGATGATTGATGTATGAGAAGTAGCCCCTTTAGGAGATTTGACTGGTCCATGTAACCATTAGAGAATTATAAATGAAAGGGGAATTGCAGGTCCCTTAAAGGCAGAGACCACTTCTCATTCACCTTTGTCATCTAGAGTCTAGCGCAGGCATATCATAGGATGAAATAACTATTTGTTGACTGAATAAAAGCATGAGTAAACAAATGATCGAGTGCAATCGAGTGTGAAATAAGACTTTTAAAAAGAATCTTTAATGTGGTGAAAATTCGAGCAGAAGAAGTCACTGGGGATGGCTTTGCAGAGGAGCCAGGACAGGAATTACATCTTGAAAGGGATTAAGGCTTCACATGTCATAATGAAAGGTAAAAGAGAATTCCTAGCTAGAAGAACAATTTCAAACTGTACATCTAGCACTTAAAAGGATTTTGAGTATCAACTTCCAATATATAGTTACTTATAATTATACATATTTTCTGTTACACTAATATTGTGAACAATTTATATATATATAAAAAATAAGACTCTAAAAGAGTTAAAGATGAAATAAGCCATATTTACTTATTAATGGTATATTATCATTTATATTGGGCACAAATCTACATTTCCAATAATGTTCTTGATAATTACAAATGTTTTTTGGATAACTCCTCATCATGTTTAAATAATGCAGTTCATGAGGAGTTATGATGGGTATAGGAGATGTCAGCTAAGCCATTTTCATGTTATTCATTCATGCCTGCATGTTTCATATTGCCCTTCATCTTCAGTTTCTTTGAAGAAACTTATTCAGTCACTTGTGAGAGTTAACTAAGATTAAAGCTAGGTAATACAATCTACTCATTCGATCAGGCACATACACCCTGGAACATGTTGAAAGGTGCTAAAAGTGAACAAATGAGTGAGCTTGTCCTGTAGAGAGGAGGTAAATTTTGGACACCAGTGTGATACATGGCATTATCTGACAGATGGATGGACGGAGGGTGCCACTGACCAGGCCCCCCTGTGTAGGTGGAGTTAGGGAGTCACAGGTGTGGAGACTGGCCAGAGAAGGACACAAAGTTGGGAAAGGTAGATGTGTGGGGTAAGATCATTAATTGTGGTTGAGAGATTTGAACCTGGCAAGATAGGTTAATGAGACTATTTACATATTTATAAAAAGGAGTAACAGGAATCCTAGAAATCAGGAAAAAAAAACTCAAAGAAGCTGATCGAGAGGCACTATGAATGAAACATTGTTTAGCTCCAGCTAGCTGTTTTAGTAAACTCCCATAGAATTATCATCTGTTCATCATGGGGCTCTGATTTTCTTTGAAAATATGGATCTTTGTTCTTCATTGTTATTTTTTTCCCTGGCTTTATTAAGGTATAACTGACAAGTTAAATGACAACATGTTTAAAGTGTACAATCTGATGATTTCATATACATATACATTGTGAAAGGATTCTCCTCATTGAGTTAATTAACTCAATCCATCACTTGACACATTTTAGCAGATTTCAAATTACACAATATAATGTTATCTACTATAGTTACCAGGTTATACATTAGATCCTCAGACCTTCTTCATGTTATAACTGAAAGTTTATATCTTTTAACTCTCCTTATTTCTCCAATCACTTTTCAGTCTATTTGTATAAGTTTTTTGTTTGTTTGTTTGTTTGTTTGTTTGTTTTAAGATTCTACATATAAGTGATACCATGGAGTATTTTTCTTTCTCTGTCTGGCTTATTTCACTTAGCATAATGCCCTCCAGATTCATCCATGTTAATTCAAATGGCAGGATTTCCTTCTTTTTTATGGCCGAGTAATATATCATCGTATGTATATACCACATTTTCTTTAATGATTCTTCTATCATTGGACACTTAGGTTGTTTCCTTGTCTTGGCTCTTGCGAATAATGCTACAATGAACATGGGAGTACAAATATCTCTTGAAGATAATGATTTTATTTCCACTGAATATATTCCCAGAAGTGGGATTGCTGGATCATATGATAGTTCTATTTTTAATTTACTGAGGAACTTCCACACAGTTTTTCATGGTGGCTGCACTAGTTTACATTCCCATCAACAGCTGTACATTTTCTTCATTATTCTTGGCAGGAGAGAGCCAGGAGCTGCCTGCCATTCCTGGTGAGTCAGCTAGCAAACATGGAGCACTCTTTCCACCATATTCTCCTGCTGGAGATTAAGAGCATCACGGACACATTCTCCTCCATCCTGGGCCCTCAGAGCAGAGACATCTTCCGCATGAGCAACAGCTTCACTGCCATTGCCAAGCTCCTCACCCGACAACTGGAAGCCACCAAGCCCCGAAGTGGCAGGTGAGCAGGAATTCCTGTGTACTCAAGAATCTGTCGTCAACCCATGGAGGCATTGCATAGATAGCTATACTTTCTCTTGTAGGCGTGAAACTTCCCAAAGAAAGCCAAACCCACTATCTCAGCATAAAGTAGCTTCTGAATAAATGATCACACTTGCCACAATTTTTTCTAAATCTGTGAAAACCAGAATGTAACAAAAATTTTTCTGAAAAATGTACAAAATATGGTAAAAGAATAAGAATATAGTACAAATAATGTTTTATATAATATTTTATTTATGCAACAACTATTTAACAATTGCTAACTCTGTACCAGAAGCTCTACCACAAGCTAGATACATAGAGAAATAAAACATGTTCTTTGCACCCAAAAAGCTCACTTTCTAGTAGAGGAGGTAACTATTCAAGCGGTAATTAGAAAATAGTGGGAAGGTTATGCTAATCGCAGTGGTGTCAAGGGTTTTAGGAGCACAGAAATGGGGATATCTATTTCTGCATGAAATGGAGAGGAGTGGGAAGCTGAGATCCGGAAAGGCTTCCCTGAAGAGGTAGTATTTTGAACCGAGTCTTGAAAGGCGACCGGACGCACCAGGCTGTCTTTTGGGCATCATGTGAAAGAATATGACACTGCCTGGAAACAGAAGTCATTGCGTATGACTAGGGTGTGTGTGACAAGGAGAGCAGCGTCAGGCAATGCTGATGAAGTGGTAGGCAGGGAGCAGACGACGAAGGGCCTGACGTACCTTCCTAAAGAGTTTGAATTTTACCCTGTGGTCACTGAGAAGTCACTGAGGGGTTTTGTACATGGCAGGATAGAATCTAAATTCGTGTTTCAGGAAGTTTACTCTGGTCCCAGTGCAGAAAACATCTCAGCAAAAGATAGACGGGAGTCAGGTCAAGTGAAGGAAAGACAGAGGAGTGTCCATGGGTTTTGGCCATGAGGAAGTTATTGATGATTGTGGTGAGCGAGCTGCGAGGGGTATGACTGAGCAGAAAATAGGATGCCCGGGGTTGGAGGGAGCAAGTGGACATAGTGCACAGAACTGGCCCTTTCAAGAAGTTTGTGGGAAAAATAAAGAAGACCATGCAAGATGGGGGGGGGGAGGGGCAGTTATTTTGATTTGTTATATTTTGAATAGGATGATACTTGGAAAGTTAGAAGTTACAAAATACTTTCAAACTCATAAACTCACTGGATCCTCATGACCTCCCCACAAGATGAGAAGGGCAGAGATCATTATTCCTATTTTACAGAAGAAGAAACGAAGGCTCAGAGATGGCTTAAATGTTTTCCCAAGTTTGCACAGTAACTAAGTATAGAGGACGGACTCAAACTTCAGATCCTATGCATTCAAAAGTATTCACTTCTGGAGTAGGCACAGGGCCGATTTGAAACTCGCTTCAAATTTGGGGGGTTTGGGGGATAACAAAGGATGCATACTGTTTCTAGTATGGAACAAGGATTCCAAAAACATGAGAAGCCATCTTGAGAAAATAGTGAGCATTTTAGTCACAAGGGTCCACTTTATGCCCAGCACAGGGCAGAGCCTAGAGGTCCCAAGAGACAGAAAACAAAACAAAGACATAAAAGGGGTTTAATAGAAATGCATAAAATGGGCTATGGAGCTTGAGAGATGTACTAACCAACAGTGGGGAATTGAAGAGTGTTCCACAGAGAAGGTGAAATTGAAGTTCATTCTCTATTTATTGAGTTGATTCCATGTGCCAGACATCTGTTTAGGTACCACAGTAAGTTGCAGAGGATGAATGAGTACCCCAGATATGGGTAGAAAAAAATACTTCAAATAGAAAGGGCACTCCTCACACGCAAAGATAAAAGAGCTTAGGAGTGTACGATCCAGACTAAGGAAAAGCAATTAGTTCTATGCGGCTGAAACAAGCACATCAGTGTAGTTGAGAGAGTAAGCTGAAAAGTTAAGTCAGAGACAGATATTCAGAGGCCTTACATGCTGTGTCAGGAAGCAAGGAGTTTGTCCTGTAAACCACATGGAGGCTAGAAAGTTTTTAATCCAGAGAATGATCACAAATCTTAGCACGGTAATTAGCAGATAGCAGGCGCTCAATAAATATTCCTTCAGCAAAGGACTGAATGAATGAAGAAGGGGCTAGTGATGTGGAGCACGGAATGGATTTGGCAGGAAGAGCAGGCGGCAAGAGAGGGCGTGGCCGGGAGGTTGTCCTTGCAGATTTAACAATAGGCTCCCTCAATTATGGTCAGTGGTGGGGAACTTAAGAAATCAAGGCAGATGATTACAGTGAGAGAGCTCAGGATTATGAGGAATTGATCACCAGTGGAAGGTGTGCTGAGGAGAATGGATGAAAACCCAGAGATATCCAACTTGAGTGATGGCATACACCTGGGAGACGATGCTGATAACCAAGAAAAGAGGTAACAGGAGGGGAGCCCACCTGAGAGGGTCTCTCAGCCCACTTTATACAGAGAATATTATCTGGCCAATATGGTTATCAAAGTCAACAATTGCTATTCACCAGAGAAAGACAGATTGCAAGTGCCCTTTGCTCTCAACACCACAGTTTTGATTGAGCATATAAAAATCGGTTGGTTCAATGTATAGATGCCTATATACCAGGGTTTCTAACTTTGGTACTATTAAAATTTGGGCTAGATAATTCTTGGTTGTGGGGCTGTCTTGTGCACTATAGAATATTTACCAGCATCTCTGACCTCTACTCACTAGATGCTAGCAGCAACCCTCTTCCTCAAAAACGTCTCTGGACATTGCCAAATGGCCTCTAGTTGAGAACCACTGCTATAATACCTATTCCATTCAAAAACAGCATTTTCACAGTCCCATGACCTGCTTAGCACCAGCCCAAACACTGCAGCATCCAAGAAATCCAAGCCAGCATCAGGAAGGGATGATTTGTCATTTATATGCAAGCAAAAAGTCACAGTTGGCCAATTTTCATGATGTAGTTTCAGAAATTTTGTTTAGAGCTTTTATAGCTGGTGTTTAGGAGAGCCCTTTTGTATTCTTCACACAGCCAGCCTGCTTATTTCTCCTTCCAGTGATGACTGACATGTGGATCAGATGTGACAGCTTAGGCACGTGTTCTGGCCAGCAGTTCATCCGTTCTATTTTGCCTCTACAAATGCAGCATTGAAAGAGGCTGACTGACATCTGTGAGATTATATGTGTGAAAAGGTTTATATAAAGGAAAAACATGTTATACAAGGGTATTACATTAGGCAGTCTAACAGGAAAACTGATCCTTAATGAGAAGTCCAATCCAATAAGCAATAAATAATTTCCCCATGTAAAGAACTTAGGAGACATATAGAGAGGAGGAAAAAATAAGGTCTCACTATTAAAATATGAGTCTTCATGTAGGAGAAAGTATTTGAGTTTCTCGTCCTTTTACTTTTTTCCCGGCCAAAAAGAAAGAGAAAAATTAGATATGAAGAGATCAAAGGTCGCCAGTCACCTCACATACTACCACCACTGCCATCGCCACCACCTCAACCTCTCTCGATTCAAAATACTTCACCCAGTTCAACCCTCACTGTCAATCTCCTTTGAATCGATTATAATTATTCGGTGAGAACTTCAAAATGCTGGTGTGGAGAGCCAGCCTTTTGTATTAACTGCTCATCCTCCCCGGGATGGTTGCTAAGGCTTCTCCCCCAACATCTTTTCCCTGAATAGCCTTCATTGTACCATTTAGCTTCAGTAATTTTAATCTGTGCCCTCCAAAGTAGAAAGGTCGACACTTTTGTCTAACGCGTCCAGCAAAGTCTGATCCTTACAATTGGAGGGAAATGAATAAGTGAAGAGAGCTTGAAAGAAAATTAAAGATGATAAAATTCAAAACAGATGTCATCTAATTTACAAATCTGACACATAGCCCAGCAGGCCAGATTTTAGACTTCAAGCCAAAACTACAAGATTATCAAAAGAAAATCAATTAGCCTCTTAGAAAGAAGGAAAAACTAAAGCAGACAGGAGATGTCTTTGTGCCCAATGACTCTGAATTAACTGGGTGAGCTTTGTTAGATGCACCAGGTAAGCACATTTGCACTTTTCTTGTTCCTGTGTTTTAGAAAGAATGTTTATATCTAAATAATAAACCAACAGAGGCTAAAGAACAGGACAGCCAAGCAAAGCATTTGGATTTTGAAATCGATTCTGGAGAAGCAAGAGAGGGATAACAGCAATTGTGGACTGAAAAAGAGAAGATGTCAAGATAGGGGAAAAGGTTGACAGTGTTTGAAACGGTGAGCCTTACATAGTTTTCTGGGCAACCACTATCCATAGCACTGTTGGTCTGCCATGACCCAGGGGACGCTGGGGAAGGAGAAGGTGACCTCCAGCAACTGTGTGTTGGCTGAGCATGCAGTGATCAGTAAACTAGAAGGTGCCTTTGCCAAATGCACGTGGTGCTAGGGAGGCTGCTCTAATCAGGCCCCATCGAGATTGGGGACAATTTGCCACAGGTGGTCTCTGTAGGAGGTTAAGCTCAGGCCCCAGTTGGGAATAGAAACTTTGAGGGGTGGAAATTATGGAAAGAAAGTAGCGGGTGGGATGTAAATAGAAGAAATGAGAACACGTAGGGAGGAAAGATGGCAATAGGAAAGGGCACGAGAGGAAAGCAGAGGGAAAGGAGGAAGGGCATCTGCACAGCTCCACGTCCCAGGCCACGATGGGACTTCAAGGCCATGGGTCACAGTTGCTTCAGATCCAGTTTTTGAACCCTAGCCAAAGCCATCAAAGTCATGGGGAAAAGAGTTGCTCTTAAGGAAAGTTTTAAAACAAAGCGTGTGATTAAAGCTTTCCCAAACCTCTGGCTCACTTAAGTGGGTGGTATGTTCTTTTGTTGTTTCGGTGGTAATGGTGATAGTAGTGGTGAAATTTTGTGGTTTTTGTTTTTGTTTTTGTTTTTAAGAATCAGGCCTATGGAGGGGGGTCGTGGGAAGGAGAATGAAAGGTAAATTATAGTCAAAACCAACTAGGTAGGTGTAAATCTGAATTCGGTATAAATGGAAAGAGATTACACAGGGAGGGAAGGAAATAAACAATGTACAGGGAAGAATAAATGGAAAATATAATAAGATCATTTTCATAGGAGAATGGCTCCAGAAAATCTGCCCGCCTTAGAGTAGCCCCTGACTTTCAGTTAATCCTAAATTTCACGCAATGAACATCAGAGATAGACTACAGGGGAGAGCCAGGGGTTTGTGTCAACGTGTGGCCTAATGTGTAGCCAAGCAATATGGCCTGCAAATACCCTTTTCAAACGGTGAGACCCCTTAACACCTGTCCTTCCGGAGTTCCCGTCTTGACATCCTGGGAATCACATCAGAACCTAACCCTGGGGTCGTATACAGTCCCTAAGGGCACTGCCCAAGAGCTCGAGAGTGATGCCTCTTTGCTGAGTCCACAACAGAAATTGCAGAGACCTGGGAGCCAAGTTCTTCTCTACGACTTTGCAAAGAAGACTGTGTCTGTAGGTCTGATCAAGCTCTTCATTAGCTCCTACCACATGACAAATTCCATGCTAGGGACTTTTACTATGATGTTATAGCATTTAATCTTCATGACAATAAAGTCTTTAAATATGTGCAAGGATTGCAGAAGCTTTGTGTTAAAGCATAATGAAGTAAACCTTGAGGACAGGCAAGAACGAAATGAAATTCTCTACCCAGTCCATGGCAGTACTTGGGGGGAAATGGTGTAAATACCCAGACATGAGCTCACAGAGTTTCTTTTCATTTCTTCTTTCAGTCTAGTCCAGTGGATCTCAAATTTGAATGTCGATGAGATTTATAGTGTTCACAGTTCATCATGGACCATTCAAAGGAATTTTAAAGAAATGTTAAGGGTGACTTTTGCCTTTTCCTCCCAAAAGCGGTACCCCACTGACCTTTATCATCGCTTTCTGGAATGCCTTTTTTGTGCCTCTCTTCCCATTGAAGGCTGCCCTCCTCCAAGACTCTGATGTGCTACCACTTTCTCATGATGACTTCCCTCCCCATCCCTGCCCATGGCGACATTTTCTCACCGACGTACTACCTCTCCACCCCTCCATAATCGCAGTCTTGCCCTGAAGCGTTAGGTATCTTTCTGTGCGCCCCTCTTCCCTCTGGTTTCCCCCAAAGTTGAGCGAGGTAATATTCAGAGCCTTTTCTCAATGGAAAGAAAATAGTCTTAAAAATACTAACAAGAATTCCCAGTTTTTCAGGCAAGACATGTTTATACAAAGAGAAATTGATTCTTTGAGAGCAGCTGTTGGCTCAGGGAATATACACGAGGAGGTTCAGGACCGTAATTAAAAACATGTGATGTTCTGGTCAGCCTTGCCCCCTGCTTAGAAAAAGCCAAATGTGATTTCGCCCCACCAAGGTAACCAGAGTTTTAATTTAAAAAAAAAAAGAGTCTCTTTTCAATCTAGAGAGGTCTATGCTGGTCACTTGTATAAAAAGAATATCATAAGAGCCGTCTGTGGCAGTAGCCATGGCTGTCGTTATTCCTTGCGTAGGGAAGGAAGGAATAGTTTTGGTTCTTTGCCCCTCTTCTCACCGAAGAGGTTAAGTCTGACATGTGGTACCATTTATGTTCCATCTGTTGTTCATTTACTCCACCATTTGTCCTTCCTTAAAGCAGCATTTATGGTGATGTGAAGGTCTGTAAAGGTATTTCAGGAATTTCTTTATCGGCAAGAGATGTAGGTGGGAGACATCCTTATCGGCTTTGGAGACAATGAAGCAAGCCCAGGGAGTGCGAGGCCCAGAGGGGCTGACTGCAAGTGTGGGCAAGAGGGCTGGGGTGCAGGCAGGGCAGCCCCGCCGAGAGGTGTGAGCAGCGCAAACACAGCCTTGCCAGGGGAACCAGGCCCCTTTCCTGTAACACAGTGGTGTTCAAAACACAAGACACACCGAAAAGGAAAAGAGCTTTTCATCGAGCTCCTATGGCTTGGTTTCCCATTTCAAACAAGACCAAACACCAAAGCTTTAACCTGGAGGGAAGGAAAAAATGGGCCGAGGGAGAAGTGAGAAGGACTTGACCCCTACAGGCCTTGTGGAAAAGTGACAGCTGAGGCTGAAACAGTTCTTACTTGACCCTGATGATCTGGTATATGCTGGTTTGGTTCCCCAAACGCTCCCTCTTCTTTTTAGGTATTAATCATAATTGAACTCTGAAGTTGCTATTTGCATGACATTTCCTGAGTTTTGAACACCTTTCCAGTTTTGGTTAAAGGGGATGCCAAAATTTATCTTTCAGATCACCATGAAGGGTTGCTCAGTGATTAGATGTCATTTCTGTTCTGATGTCTTCCCACGGAATGCCATTCAGCGATATTAGGGTACAATGATTCATATGACTATCACAAAATCCATAATATGAATTACTTATTCCTGGGGTAAATTCAGATGCCACCTGAACCAAACACCTGCTGAGAGACGGTAGGGAAGGGCTGTGAAGTGAGTGAGCTCTGGAGGTGAAGTTTAATGTTGGATTTACTAGTTGACCTTCAGTAAGTTACTCAACATCTCTATGTCTCAGTTTCTCCATCTGTAGGTGGAGAGGGTAATAGGGCCTGCCCTACTGGATTATGTGAGAAATAATTCATGTAGCGGACTAGAGTAGAGACTGCCTAGTACATAGAAAGCCCTCAGTAAATATTAACAGCATCAGTGCTCTGTTCAGGTGGCAAGCTAGCAGGTGATCTCACTTAGCACGTCCATTAGACCAGAGCTACTCAAAGCGTAGCTCATGAACCAGCATCCATCTGCAAACTGTTCTTTACCAGCTTGCACCAAGGTTATTATATAGATCGAAAATAAGCGTTTAGAACTTTTATAGCAATTTAACATTGCTACAATACCCAAATGTATGATCGGTGGGCTTATACCATGTATGTCTTTGTTTTATTCATTTTATTACTCTGGTAATTTATTTTTACTGCATTTTACAAAAATAGTGGTCTGTGACACATGAAAATTAAAAAAACCAAAAAGCGGATGATAGAAAAGCATTGCCTTAAATCCTCGATGCAGCTGAGCCTGGACAAATCTCAGAACTCTCTTTAATCACGATTATGTTGCTCCCTAAACTTTCCTTTGGGACCTAAAAATAAAAGAGATTTAATACATGAAAGGTCATGAACACACAACACGTCAGCCACAACTGAGATACAGCTATCGTGGAATGGCTCAGCTGAGGAAAAACAGTTCTTAATGGTATTCATATTTGCCATCAGGCCAAAGGTGGACTTTTTATTAGTTGGCAGCCTGAAGGCTGTCAACTAGACTTTGCTGGAGGTAAATGCTGAATTCTGGGTGGACTAGGAATTGAATCACAGGATTGTGTATAGAATTCCAGCCCCAGCTCAGTCATCAGTGTGTTTGACTAACTATGTTCTTCTATTTCTGGGCAGTTATGTTTTTACCTATTAAAAATAGGGTAAGGTATGATATCTGGGGTGGAGCCTATCAAAAGATGTATCAGAAAGGAAAGCTTAACCATCTTCTTGCTCATCAAGCTGACGAGTGACCACGTGTTAACTTTTTTCCTCTTCAGGCCCAGTGGTTGCATTTTCATGGCAGTTACCCTCGCCTTAATCCTAACTGCCAGACCCTGTGACCTGCTTATGTTCCCAGACTATAAAATTAGCCTAGAAAAGAGGAGCATGTTTTCACAGTTCTTACCCCTGATTCATGGTGCTCTGATGACATTACTACTTTACATTTTTACAGCCCTTGATGGCTTACAAGTGCTGTTGTAACTTGTGCCACATCTAGATGGCAATTCGTTAGGATCCAGCAGCTTCTATTCAAGTTGCTGCTCATCCAGTCTGCCCATTCTAGTCTCAGGAACTTTGACTGAAGACCTGGGGGACATGTGAACCAGTATTTATCAGTGGCAAAAACTGACAAGGTAGTTTTACCTCAGAATTGGTAAAGACCTTGGAAGGCTTACGGGTGGGGAAACTACGAAGCGGGAACTGCATTCTGTTTACTACGCACCAATTCAAATAAGGTGCACGTTGTTTTAAATCTCATCTCCCTGCAGAATTAGGGAAACCCTTAGCAGCCTTTCTTGATCAAGGGAAAATGCCCCTGTTTGCTTCATCTTCTGTTATGTCATCATATGGGCAGGTGCTTCTCAAACTTGCATGTGTCAGTAGGGCAACTGGGGATTGAGTTAAGACGTACATTCTGATTTGGTAGGTCTTGGGTGAAGCCTGAGATTCTGCATCTCCAACAACCTCCAAGGTAATGCTGGTACTGCGGTCCAGTGCCTCCACTTTGAGCAGCAAGGGCAGGGGCTTTGCACTTTGTTCATCCTTTTTCCATGTCCTATTCTTCCTCATGTCAGCTGAAAGAAAAGTGAACAAATGACTGAGCATTTGCATTACAGTGATCACTTCCCTGTATCAGGGCTTTTAAACTTTTATTCTAATTGCAAGGAATTCTCTCTCTGTTTGTAATAGCTCAGAATTCATATATGCAGTACGATATTTCCATATTCCAGCTCACAAAGCAGGGAGCCTTTAGCCTATACTCTGTAGGATGCTGCCGTGGTGGTTGGGAGGACTATGTGGTCGTCTCTGGCTTTGAGCAGGAGAAGCTTATCTTCCAGGTTTGGCATCACCTGCACAAGCCACCTTCTTTCAGTATCAAATGCCCACACTGGGCAGCAGCCACTCCCATTTTGCTATTTGACTTTTTCATGCCCATTCTGTATGGACTACACAGTCAAACGTATTATCTTACATAATGCTTCCAGAGATCTGGTGATGTAGTATCAATCATCCCATTTTATATGACAATAATGAGATGTAGAGTCAGAAAGAGGTTTGCCACATTCCTAATAAACAGGATACTGGAGTCATGAGCCTAGGACATTTCCCTATAAGGCCATGTTCGGTCCATACACCCACAACCATCTCCTTTTGAAACCACTTTTAAAATCTTGTGTGACTAAAATAAACCATGGAGTCATTTCATTTCAGCAAAGTTCTCTCAATGGCATGACCACATTTGGGTCCCTGTATCACAGGGCCTCTGCTGGTCTCTGCTCTTCCCCACGAAGCAGGTCTGAGGCAGAACAGAGTACCAAGAACCTAGGCTTCTCAAGCCTTGCCCTTAGTGTTCGGGTGCAGTGGTCCAGCAGTACTACTCACTGTGGTTCCAAAACAGATGATAGCACCGTGGAGCTGGGGGATCATCTCTGTCATCCTTATGATGACTAATGACCCAAGAAATTGCTGAAGAGTAAGGAATATATAGCATCCTAAGAATTTAGAGCTCCCATATGGACTCGATCCATTATGTTGTCCTACCTCTCTAACAAGCTCAACTCTGCAAGAGTACATATCCTGGACATGGGATCGTAAGCCAAGCTCGTCAAACATTAACTAATATTATTTTTCTTTGATTTAAGGAGCCAGGAAGAGAGGCTGCCAATCTCTTGACGCCTGCCAGCTTTATAGTCTCATCTCCCAGCTTAGTGAGAGCAGAGAGCTACCCAAGGGCCAATTTGTTTCCAAGGGGAGTCCCGCTCACACAGAGGGAGGTAATTAGGCCTCCCCGGCATGCCTAGAGGTATTTTTTAAAACTTTACTTTGGCAACAGAGACCAGAAATCATTCAGACTGGAAATCATCTGAGCCTCTTGTAATGTGGTGTGTTGAGTGAAAGCCAAGTTAATATTTAGGGGATTACAGAACTCTGACAAAGATTTCTGTAACATTACCTCTGGAGTTAAAAGTGACAAATAGAAAAGAAATAGCAACCCCAGCCCACTGGGCCTCACCTCCACCATCCCCCACAAGTAAAAGCACACAGGACCAGTGGCTTCACATTTGGGATGCCTTTCCTTGCTCTAGAAGGAATGCAGTTTACCTCTGGAAAAGTTCTTTGTTTTTGAACAAATTCTCTCCTATCTTTTTATATTAAATTTAAAAACCAAGTGGAGAGGTGAAGGGGCAGCGAATGTTTATTTTAAACTTGAACATCTACCTACCATTTCCTGACCTTTCGACCTATTGGAACCAAAACCTTTCTTAACTTCCTGCTAGCAAAACTGCATGACAAGCCCTGGTGAATTGATGGTCAGTGACAGAAAGGGCCCTTTAGTCCATCTTGCAGCTTTGGCTGCCTTGGTGACTCTTTATTACCATGCCTTATCCTGACTCCTTGTTATATAAATCTTCAAATCATGAAAACAAGAAAGATTGTATATAAGAGGAAGTCTTTGTGGTAAGAATCCTACTCATTGGCCTCATATCTAGAGATTATTTTTCTGGTCCAGAGCTTTATCTTATTGTTCCTTCTTCATTCTTCTTATTTGGCCTTTCACAAATCTTTTTACTCCCACTCTTGCTCCTTGCTTCTTTCCACATTCAATATTTATCAAATGACACTAACCCCAAGGACTAAGAGAAGTGACCAGTGCCTCGTGAATATCTGGTAGACCTCGGAAGGTTGGGGTCAGGGGAGAACAAGCTGGCATCAGAAATCAAGATAGTCTCAGTTCATTTATTCCACAAACACTTCAGGTACCTGTGTGTGCCAAGCACTGTGCCAGGCACAGGGGAACAAAAATGAGCAGTACAGGACCCTGTATTCCAAGCATCAGGGTTTACCCAAGAATAGGGTTTCCAGATTTAACAAATAGAAATACAGGACACCTAGTTCATTTTCAGATAAAGAACAAATAATTTTTCAGTATAAGTGTAATTACTTTAGTATAGTATAACACATTTTTAGTATATCCCATTAGAGACATGCCTATACTTAAAAAAATTTTTATCTGAAATTTAAATTTGACTGGGTGTCCTGCATTTTACCTGGCAACCCTACCCCAGAGACACCTGCCCTGCCCCTCGTGGGGTCAGCAGATGTCCAAGGATAACTCTTAACTTCTTGCATGCCCAAAGTCCCCTCAGAGGGATGCTATATACGATCTGAGGGAGAAGGACGGTCTACGCCCAGCTACAAGCACCCTCGCTCACTAAGGCCACAGTGCTTACTAACTGATACCTGGTAACTGGACATGTGGCAGAGAAAGGGACCTTAGTGACTGCCCTCTCCTAAAGTCTGATACCATCACATTCTCCAGGGACATCAGTTCCCTCCAAAATGTGGAATGTTGATCAGCCTGTGTCTACACCACTGATGTTTTCTCTACACATTAACACAAGGTATAGACAGGGCAGAGTAAGTTTCCAAAGGAACAATAATAATACAATTAATGACAATAACAATACAATCTAACATCTATTGACCGCCTGTTATGCGCTAGGAGCAATTTTTCATTCTAGTCCTGTCATTTCATCTTCCCAACCAGCCTATGAGTTAAATACAGTTGTGTTCTCCATACTATAGATAGAGAAATTGATATGAAGAGTACAAATAATAATTTTTAAAAAAAAGATCTCCATAAGTAAGAAAAGTAAGAAGTTATGGTTCATATATACAATGGAATATTACTCAGCCATTAAAAAAATGAAATCCTACCATTTGCAATGACATGAATGAACCTAGAGGTTATTATGCTGAGTGAAATAAGTCAGACAGATAAAGATAAATACCATATGATTTCACTTATATGCAGAATCTAAGAAACAAAAAGAACAAACTAATCAAGAACAGACTCACGAATATAGAGAATAATCTGGTCACGGCAAGAGGAGAGGGGGTTTGGGGAGCTGGGAGAATGGGGTGAAGGGTTAATGAAGTACAAATTAGTAGTTGATAGATGGTCACAGGAATGGGGAGCACAGCACTGGGAATGCAGTCAGCATTAATGTAATGACTAGGTGGAAAGCCAGAGGAGAGAAACAGCAATTAGGGGGATCATTTTATTAAACTATATAAATGTCTAACCAATGTACTGTATACTTGAAACAAAATAATAAAATAAAATAAAATAAAATAAAATAAAATAAAATAAAATAAAATAAAGCAGTACCATTAAAAAATGTATTTTCTCACCCTCACCTAAATACTATGCCAGGTTTACTTTGGCCCTTAGGGGAAAGTAGCCTTATGTTTGCAAAAGTCAGGATATTTCTATAAGCTTGAGGACCTTTCCTCAAACTCTATGAAAAATGTTAAAGAAAATCAAGTAAATAC
>NW_011888793.1:3047103-3052315 GCF_000151845.1 Pteropus vampyrus | reverse complement strand
TTGACTTAAACACTAATGCTTCTAAATTTCAGGCAGAATATGCTATAAAAACAATTTCAAAGACCTATGTTCATAATTGTCACTCAATAAATATTTGTTAAACGATTAATAAAAAACTATCAAGTAAAGTTTTTAGTTCTGAATAAAAAGCAGTTAGAAAGTAATGCTATTCCAAAGAGTATATATGACCAGCATCTAATACGATGGTTTTTATTCCTTTAGGAGAAAAACCAGCACTGAAATCGAATTCCCTGAGAAGCTAGAAGGACCCAAGCTCAGCATAGCTGAAAATGAAGACCATGAAACACTCCAAGTTAAGATACAGGCTTTCGAAGACAAAATAAATTCTGAGAGCAATACCCCTGGCTCTGTCGGAAGATATAGTTTGGGCCAAGTTTCCAAAGAAGAAAAAAAAGACATTAGATTTAACAGGTATAAATATTGCTAAGCTAGTTTTTTAAAGTAGCTTCATGTTTGCTATTAGTTTTGTTATCACACTCTTTGGGGTGATTATTAAGTCTCTTTTATCTACGGCCACCTAAAATGCCATCCTTTCACAAATGAAATGTCATTCACAATGCTTTCATTATCCAAACAATCTCACTTTTTTTAAAAGGAGAATCTGAATGGAAAAAAAAAAAAAGTGTGGTTTTTTAAAAACACTTAAAATTCTATGCTAATATTGAGAATGATATTTACAAAAGCGTCTCTTGATTTCTGATGAAAAAGTTAAAGCAAAAGTAGGAAAAAATAATATAAATATGTAAGTCCACCTTTTCCCAGCCAGTTTTGCTATGTAACTGATTCCTAAATCTTGGTTTTGGGAGGTGGCCTAGATCTTCAAAGGTCTGTCTTGGCCTTAACTTGGTGGTCTGTGTTTTATCAGATCTAATTTATCAAATAGTACCAATGATCAGTTTCACACTCTACAGGAAGTAATTTTTGCCCCAGTGTTATTGTTGTTTCTTTTCCTTGTCAGTAAATGGTAGCTCAATACCTTTACTGTCTCAGCTTTCCCTTTGCTTGTGTTGTAGGTCAAAGAGTTTGGCTTTGCACACTGTGCCAACAAAGAACATAAGCTCAGATGATGGGGAAGTTGCTGAGAGTGGAGACCTACCAGCCAGCATCTCTCTTTCAGAAACAGACCCACTTCACCAAGGAAATGACAAGTCACCCTTTAAAGCAGACACTGATGGATCACACCTGGGGAATTCTTCGGTTTCACACCCAGGTATTATACATATAGAATCAGAGAATTTGCCAGAAACAGTAAAAGAAAACTACCAGAAAGAAACTCCAGAGACAACTCCCAGTCCTGTAGAATACCAAGATAAGCTCTACTTGCACTTAAAGGAGAACCTCAGTCAAGTGAAAGCATATGCTGTGGAAATCGGAAAGAAGATCCCAGTTCCCGATCAATGCACCATTGAAGGTAAGTGCTCTGAACTCCCCAAACTTGCGAAACTTCAGACATCGCTTAAAAAAAAAAAAATGCCCAAATGATATAAATTGCCAAGCTGTTTTCTTGATCGCTTGCAAAATAGATCATTTTGAAAACATCTTTACATTATTTTAATTGTTTTCTTATTCCATTGAGGTCAGCCATCTCTTTGATTCCCATTTGAACGTACTTAGGTGCTTTATTCCACCAAATCTGATTTTTTTAAACCTTAAGATATCTTGCTCCTGGTTCTCTGACACTAGTGTTTGAGGAAATCCTGGAAAGGGATCTGTGGCCTCCAAAACAGGCTCTGGGGTAGGAGTTCAGCCAGAGGCATTTTTCCATCCATCTAATCATGCAAGGAAGCCATGCACCACATTGAGCTCCAAGAGATTTTTTTCCGCATTCATTCAGCGATCACTTATAAAGCTGCTACTGTGTGCCCGGTGCTGTGCAATCTATTCAGCTTTGTATGAGATTCATCTATGGCCCAGACACAATCCTTGACTTCCTGGAGATTAGAATATAGAAAGAAAAGAGCGAAACCATAATCAGGATGTGATACAGGTCAGGAGACAGTGAGAGTTTGAGCTAGTCAGAAAACGAAGGACAAAATAAGGAAAGGATGTCAGGGGCTGAGATTTCCGTTGGATTCGCATTTTAAGGAGGTGCCCCAAAAGCTCGGTAAAATGTTAAGCTATGACGGGATCAGTGGCAATCTCTTGCTGAGCCATGTTGAAGATGAGGCAAAATAAGTAAGTAGTAATACTGATCATATCTTTAGTTTCAGTTTTGATATTTCGTTCATCGTGGACTTTTTGCATTTTGATTTTTTTAAATATTATTTATCTTGAGTATTAAATTTTCCAATGCTTCCTTACATTTTGCACCCTAGTCCTGGTTCTGGGAAAGATGATGGGTTTGAGGCACAGGTATTAAACATGATAACAAAGGGAAAGGGAAGATTTGAAGATTTGATAATATGATTATTTAGCATGTCTGTATAGAATCTGATGTTTTCAAAGGTGTTTACATTAATTTATTTATTAGCCTTCCTTAAACTTTTTTTAGCCGAGGCAACTCTTGGTTGACCTCACAAATTGCAAGGACCTTGTCAGCTTACAATCCCTGATTTTTTATTTTTTACGCCTATAGCACCTGGTCTTCCTAGGTGGTCTCCCATCCAAGTACTAACCAGGCCCAACCCTGCTTAGCTTCCATGATCAGACGGGATCGGGCTTGTTCAGGGCAGCATGGCCATAGTTAAAACTTTTTTTAAATAGTAACAGTAAAAGTGATATTACTCATAGTCAATATAAGTTTTGGATAATTGAGTATGAGAATAGCTAAAATCAATAAAACTCGACTAATACAAATTCTTTACAATTGCCCATTTCATTAATAATCGATGTATTTAATACACAGATTAGAGAATTTAAATAAGAGAGGTTAAGTGAGTTTCCCAGTTTGACAAAGAAAGTCTGTAGCAAATATAAAGTTAGCTACATTTTTATCTACTAGAACAGTTTCTGCTTTTTGTCGGGTTTTTTGTTTGTTTGTTTGTTTTAAGTTTAGCCTAAAGCATTAAAGATATGCTATATAGTAAGTTATAATCTTGTGAAAATGTGAAGAAGTCCTGCAGAATTACTTCAAGCATCTAGTTGTCAAAAATACATGCTATTTCTTATTGCCTTGAATTATTTTGAGAGTTTGAGAGTTAACTAGGTGAGTTGGTGATTTTTTCAAAATATTAAATCTATCATCTTTACTGAAAAAAAAAAAAAAAGTATTTTCTCTTCATGTTACCTACCAGGAATGACCTAAAACTGAATATGTATTTTTTTTAAGTTGACACTTTGGAATTCATTCATACTTTTGTAATTTCCTGGATGTTTCTGGGAAATTCCTTGCACAGATATGTGTGTGAGGGATAGAAGATTTATATGACTCACTGTAAATACATCCACCAAGAAAGGCCTCATGCTGACTGCAGGGGACACATTGTTATTATTTCAGAGATGGTGTAAACCATTCAGCAAAATGCCAGCAGTCATCTGGCTGACACAAGTTTGCTTGTTCCGATGAGTTCATTCGGCTCAACAATATCGCGTTTCTTTCCTTAAAAATTTACTGAAGAAAAAATTAGGCTTAGAAATCATGTTATGTTTAATGGGTTGTTGGTATTTGGTCTTTCTTGCTAAATTACACAAAGTAATTAAGAAACAAAGGGAAGAAATGTAAAAAAGACTTCCACAACATTAAAGTTAAAAAAGACAGATAGCCAGCAGGGAACAAAAAAAACCAAAATGTTAGTAATAATTTTAGACTGATGTTATAAGTTCCATTTATAAAAATATGACAAAACCTTTTAAAGAAGTTCTTTTGGTATTGGTTTGAATCATATGCAAAAAATTCACATTCAACTTTCTTATTTTGACGTCACTTTCATGTGGTTCAACATTTCAGTAATAAACTTTGTTGAAGGAACAAGTACCTAACTAGTCACTATATAGAGAATTTAGTATGTGGTGAATCAAGGTCACAAATAGCTTTTTTATTCCCAGTCAGCTATTTTATTATTATTGCATGATATTGATCACAGTGGGGACAGACAATGGGGTATAAAGAAAGAGATCAGCACAAACCTATCATCATGTCTGGGAAAATTGTCAAATGCCAGGTCTTATTGAGGTTGGGTCAGCAGTGTCATTTTAGGTATGAAAGAGCCTGTTATTCCTAAGTCAGTAATTCTCTCCTGGGCCTTAGAGATTTCTGGCACTGGTGCAGGTTTGCCAACCACTGCAAATTATGTATTCATATGCAGAGTGATGGTCTAACATCACTGCCTGATAATATTTACATACAAGACCAATGGAATTTAGTTCATCTGCCAAAAGGCATGTTAAAAATCTGAATCACTGGTATTCATTTATGTGAACAAAAATGATTAGAGGTTTAAAAAAAATGCATGATATTGAAATACATCCTTAAAAATCTGGCCCATCACTGGAGTTCCATAAAGGATGATATAAAAGCTTACAAGAACCCATCAATGCTGCTTTGGTTAGCTTTGAAGTATTTCCTGATTGAGTGAAAATACATCCCATCTGTAGAAAATATCAGCAAGCCTGACTTGCAGAAAGATAATTTTAAAGCCAGTAATATCCCTTTTTCTAATAGACCCATATGAGTTGATTTTTCTTGACTTGAACGGATAGGAGAATATACAAAAATAAAATAAAATAAAATTTATTGTAACTATCAAGAAGCAGGTGCTTTTTTTCATAATTAATTACAAATGAAGCTTCCTTTTTGAAATTTTGCTTGTGGTCAAGTCTAGCCTCATGTTGAGATGACAGAGCGGGCAAACGCAACAGTAGTCCTGATCTCTGTCCGCTCAGTTGGTCTGATCTGGGGAATGATAATGATAATACTCATCCACTTAATGGTTCTGGTGGAGGTTTTTAAAAATAGATTAGTTTTATTTCTTTTTAAAAATAGATTAGTTTCCTTCTGGGACTAGCATCATTTATCCATGGGGAGAGTTGTAAGATTTGGAGGCAGACAAAAATCCTAACGCTTTTTCTCACAATTCAAGAGGGAAAAACAGCCAATAGAAAGATGTTACAATTTTTCTGAAGCCTCATTTTACTGAAGTGATCCCTTCGGCCCCTTCTTTAACACTTGTTAGGAAAAACTTTTCCAGAGAATTTTTCTTGGTACTTTGGAATTTATCTTGGATAACCTTACTCTCCAGTTCCCTTTTCTCCA
>NW_011888793.1:3035547-3045628 GCF_000151845.1 Pteropus vampyrus | reverse complement strand
AAGTATTTTTAACTATTTTTCCCGAAACACAGGCAATTACATAGTTGGCAATCAGGGGTCCAGATATTTGATAATTTAGCAGGCACTTATTGGTGTTATGGTCCATTTTCAGAGAGGAGCATGTTTATAAACTGCAAATGAGTCTATCTAAAGCAGACAGAGCCTCGTGTTGTGTTGGCAGACTCAGCTGGAGTGAGTGAAAACAAGTTAAATAAAGGATACCGAATTCCTGGATTTCCTCTGTCCACATTGTTGCCCTGGCCACATTAGAGACAAGTAAGAAATTACAAAATGCAAATTGAAAAAGAGTTTCAGTGGACTTTAATTTGTTTTCTTTTTAAAAATTAAGCTTATTGAGGTAACATTGGTTAATACTATTACATAATCTTCAAGTGTACATTATAATTTGACATCTGTATATTCTATTGTGTGTTTACCACCCAAATCAGTGGACTTTAAAAAAATAAATCGTTTTACAGAAAATCATCATTTTTCAGATAAAATATTCACATCAGTTATCCAACAGCCATTAAAATATTATGCCACCATTAAAACAAGCCACAAATGTGGGAAATGTAATACCACTGCAGAAACTCTGAGTGCGATTCTGCTTGTCACATCAAACCTCCTAATTTCTAAGCAGGCTTTCCAGATTGGCTTCTTTCACTAGTAATATGGATTTAAGGTTCTTTCATGTCTCTACATAACTTGGTAGCTAATTTCCTTTTAGCTCTGAATAATATAACATTGTATGGATGCATCCACCACTGTGGTATTGCACAGAAGAGGGTCATCACTGCCATAAAAGTTCTCTGTGCTGTGCCTGTTCATCCTGACTATTCGTTTTTCATTTATTCATTTGTTTTACAAATATTTCTGAGTGTCTGCTACATGCCAGCATTATTCTAGGAACTTGAGAAACATCGGTGAATGAAACAGGTAAATGTCCTTGCCTTCACAGAGGCTGTTCTAGAGGGAAAAGGCATAACATAAACAATAGAAATGATAAATGAGTAAAGTATGTAGGATATTGGAAAGTGTTAATGCTATGATAAAAGGGAAAATAGAGCTGGCTAAGAAGAACCAGGACAGGGGAAAGAATATATATTCTTTTGGGGATGGGAGTTGAGGAAAAGGGGAGTGGGAAGGAGAAACTTGCACATTTTGAAATATACCTCTCTGCAAGGTTTAGAAATTTTTTAACAAGAGTATTTGGCTTCAGTAATAGAGAGAGATGCTGGTAACTTGACCCAAGTGATAACTCCAGACTCTCCAGCATCCTGTCTAACCAGAGTCTGTAGAATGGGGATTCAGTCCCAACTCTGCTGTTGGGCAGTTTTCAATTGCTAAAACAGGTCACTTCATCTCCTTGTGCCACCACTTCCTCCCCCTTATGCTAAGAGTGTATTACAGGGTCATGGATGTTCAACATGTCTCCTTAAAGAGCTTCAGAGGCCCCTTCAAAGGGCCCCAGACCTCCTCCCCACACTACCCTGCAAACAGAGCAGCTCTGAGTTGTCTGGGTTTACACACTGGCCTTCCCGATAGATTCCTGTTTAAACCAAGAATTCTATGGCTTAAAGAAACTTGAAAAACACTCAGGTGGATCATTTTTGAGGTCCTTTTAAAGGTCCTTTATGCTCTAAGTTAATTATTTCTAACTGCCTTATGTCTGAGCCAACAAAATGTGAAACGTTTGTTTTTTTGGCTGAGTTCTTTTACCAGCCTCAACTTTATTGCTAATTTTATAACTCCAATATAAAGTTTAAAAAAAAAAAAACCACTGCTTTTGTATATTAATTTCCTGTCCTTTCTCTAGACTTCTGTATTTATCAATTTATTTCAGTTTGTTGGGGAAAAAAATGGCCAAATTGTTCAATATTTTTGAGGATTGTCTCACTTTCTGCCCAAATATATTAATATCTATCGAAGAGCCAATTATGATCAGCAAATTAATGCATTGTGCCTACCCTGGCTGGTCTATTCTTATTCAAATTGTTTTATTTACCTTACTTAATGGAAACCAATCTTACTTCAAATTGTGTATGAGCACCTATAAAATATATGAAACAAAAAGACAAGTCACTGAATGTAAGGGAGAAAAAACAAACAGAAATAAAATAAATCCAGTAGTTGAGTTATTTTTCAGATATTTATACCTGAAAATTCTCACAATTGTTAAATGTGGTTTGCAGATTTACTTCTGAGCACCCTCGTGAAAATCCAGTGTCCATAAATATAAGGATGATAATTTATGAGAGAAAAATAAAAGCCGTTTATTTGGTTGATGACTGCTGTACTCACTGAAGCTAGTTCATCAAAAAAAAAAAAAAAGGGTGTTGATGTTATGCAACAAACATGTAACCACTAAATATAACAATAGAGCAGTGGTTCTCAACCACGGGCAATTTTGTCCCGGGGTTGGGGACTTTTGGTAATGTCTAGAGACATAGTTGGTTACTATAACACAGAGAAGAGAGGCAGGTGCTATTGGCATCTAGTGGATACTGCTAAACATCTTATAATGAAGAGAAGAGCCCTCCAAAATATCAGTTATGGTTGAGAAACCCTGCAACAGATCCTTGTTTCTCAAAATGTGGTCCAGGGAGCAGCAGCATTGACATCACCTGAGTACCTGTTAGAAATTCAGATTCTTAGGCCCATCCTGGGCCTGCTGAATCAGCATCTATAGTTTAACAAGATCCTTCAGGTGATTCATGTGTACATTAATAGTAGAAGCACTACTATTATAGGAATGAGACATTCTAGCATGTCCCAATAGTAAAGAAAAGAATTTTCTTTTTTATACTGAATTTGTAGTTTAATTAACTGACTCAATTTAATCCTCACCTCGTAATTGAAGAGATGAGTTGTTTTTTTTCTCACAGACACTCAAAGATACCAAACTCAGTTATCTGGACTGTTTGTGATACTCAATTTGCGGTTCCCATTGTCCTTAGATTCATCTCATAGGAAAAGATAAATTGGCTTCAAAGACAGGAAATTCTACTTGATATGTGTTTGAATTTTTAGTGTGTAACCTTCTAACTTTTTATAAACATGGTAGTTTTAACAGCTTTAAAAGACCTACAAGTATCAAATATGTTTCAATTATGTTTAGCCACATTGTGTAAATGAATTTGCAACATATGGATTACATTACCCTTAAAATATGCAGAGAATTAAAATTAAGCAAAAAATATGTTTTCCTATATTTTGAACCCAAAACATTGAAAGGTGGGTTGAAACGAGTATCTATATCTGAATTCACCTATCATTGATATTTAAAGATTAACCTAATTGGCCCTCGTTTCTTTTAAAAGGAACTGAATTCATTGTATTTGGGGCCATCTTTTCTCTACTGAATCTACATGATTTTTTCTAAGTTCTTTTAAAAAGAACCTTGAAAATATTTAAATAAAAACTATCTTTTCCAGTAAATGTGGACAGTTAAGACTTCCTACATCCCTATCATGTCTTTCAACTGAATTTTTATTTTATAGTCATACCAGTTTACCATTCAATTATACACTGGGTTTTTTCTTTCATTTGTTTTTTTAGCAAAGGCTTTGAACTCTTATAAACAATTGAATCTACAGAAAAAAATCAAGATGAGCATAGACATCCTTTGTGTTCTTACAACATTGATATTATACAATCTCTCTGTAATTCCAATGTCAAATGTATATTAAACACTTAAGATGTTTGTTAATGTTTCCAAAAATTTTGTCATGTTAAATTTTGCATTCTCTGAACTATTGTATATTTTTAATTTATGTGCAACAGTAAGAAGAATATTCTGTCCTTATAAAATTCAGTAACTATATAAATTAAAGGGTTTATTTGAGAATTTAAAGCACTAAAACATGAGAAAATCTCCAAAGCAAAGAGTAAAGCAATAGCATATTGCCATTCTTGATTTGTTAGAATGTTATCTGTGAATACCCTTAATGTAAATTCTAGTGCCATAATGAATAAAGGAACCCATCTAAGTTTAAATTAGAAACTGATTTTTCAAATAGTTGGGGTTTAAAAAATTCCCAAAAGCTTTTAGTCAAGCATTGCTATTGTTAACTTTTGAACTCATGTACATTTTAAAGAAATGTAATTCACATGTTTCAAATTCATTTTCACTTTACCCATAGCGATATGGTTTGGCAAACTCTTCTGATCCCCATAAGGCGTTTTATTGATAATGGAATACTCATCAAAAAATGACCTTTGCTGGCATTAAGAGACCTGTACCAGAATGCTATAATGATGGCCCTACTGACTTTTGAAGAAAATCAGTCTTTTTCTGATTTTAGTCACACTCTTTTCCTTCACCTCAGATACTATTAGAAACAAAACAAAACCTAACTGACATGGAATCATGCAATCAGCTGGTTATGCGTAAGATTTGTACAAGGAGATGTGGATAGGCTTCTCAACTCATTCACATTAGGTAAGGGCGGGCTTGGTACCATCCCCAAGATGAAGCAGTGATGGGAGTTAGGGACCATAAAGAGTCTGAGAGGAATCTCTCTTCTCTTTTTCAATTTAAAGTCTATACCTCTACCACCTTGTTGGGCAGGAGCCTTATTTAATCTCTATTGGCAATGCATTCCTGTGTGTTCTCACTCTTTCTTCCTTGCCTCAGGACAGAAGGGGCTGAAGTTCTCCAGACAGATAAGGGTCTGGAGACACAAGAACTCAAAAGGCAGAATGTGGGGGTGGGGTGTGCCCACTGAATAGGCCAGTATCATAAGAGCAATCATAGCAGGCAGCTGCCTTTGCACCCACTTGCCCTGGGCTGGACACTGACATCCTAGGAGGAAGAACAGGAGAGACATCTTTGGTGTCCAGTTAACTAGAGCAGAGAAATCCATGCCACAGTGAGTCTGGCCAGAGTCAGCCCTGGCAGGCAGCTTAGGCCTTCCCAAGTCACAGGTCACTGCCTCATCAGACTAACGACCTTCCCAAAATACTTCTTTGTGCCATAGAAAGGGGCTTCTTGGAGCCCTTCACTCTCCTCATATGAAGTTCCCCACTGGACAAGTAGAAGCCCAGGGCACCAAATATGGTCTCCTCAGCTCCTGGGGCCCTCGACCAGGCCCAGGGTGGGACAAGAGTGTTGGGTTTGGATTCCCAGAGCCAGAGTTAGAGGGAGCATCCTGACCACAGCAACTAAGACAAACGCAGTCAGCACCGAGGCTCTGAGCTGGTATCCCTGAGACATCTCTGCTCTCTGCAGGCCCTGTACCTTCTCTATCCCCAGTGCCTGGCACCGTGCCGAGCACAAAGCAAGTGCTCAACACACACAGTTGAATGAATGAATGGACAAACAAACCAACAAATGATGAGTAAGGAGCAGGCTTGCCCAGAACCTGACCTAGTAGACGGTGTGTATTCCATGAATGTGTGACTGATCTGCATCCTTCTGTCAAGTGGACTTGAATATTGCATGTGACCTTTCATTTATGGTTAGGCTGACAGCCTTTATTTAATTAGAAAAAGAAAAATTAATTGTCTTCTTATTTCTTCTTATTTTCAACATAAAAAGTTGAAAACCCACAGAAACTGCCACAAATAAAGAAATTATATCTTGAAACATTAAAAATGAGACAAAATCGTTAATCATTGTCTGGGAATACGTGCATGGGATTTTTCAAAACATTTGATATACTGAAGAAAATACTGAATTAGTGGAAATTGGTAAGTGCTAGTTCTTTTTCAGTAAAGGAGCTTCGTCATAGTTATTCATAAACTTGGAGGAGAAGTGAGAGTGAGGAAGTTGGGTGGGTGGTCAGGATCAGCCAGGGTGGAAGCCAGAAGTGGCTCTTCTACAATAATGGACAATTCATTGCATATTCAAGAATTAAATGAGACAAGCATCTCCCCAAAATATTACTTCTAATATTACTTCTAAGAGCTTTTCATATTTGTAACCTGAAATTCAATCAGTATCCACGTCGTAGGCTTCAGCTACTAAGGACATTAATTGCATATGGATTTTTTTTATCTGTAGGAGAATATGGGGTGGGTGACGAGGGTACAATATAACTTTCCAGAACCCCCACCTCCCACATCTAGGAAAAACATGGGCTGAGGGTGGACGAGACAAAAACTTCTCCTCCCCAGGACAGTTCCAAAGGCTGTGTCCCCTGTGGTGAGAATGATCTTATTCTCCAAACTCAAAATGGAACATGGAAGCTGGAGGAAAAAAACCCAAAGCTAAGTGCCAATTTATTTATATCCAATGGCTTTCAGACACGATTCTTAGATTCTGAGTATTTTATGTCTCTATAGCTGGTATTGCCTGAAATCACTTTATATACAAAACAAACTTAGCTCAGCACTTATCCCTCAGAAGGCTAGCCCACTGTGATAAAAACTTGGTGGCAGCTGACAGAGTAATTGAATTTATCAACTAACGCAGCCCAATGTTAATACATTTCCCAGTGGAAAAATTTTCCTCGTGAAGTTAAAATTTTTTTTTTACAATTATGAAAGTATGACGTTCACAGTAAAATTTGAAAAATAGAGAAAAGAATAAAGAAAATTATCCTTAATTTTACCTTTTTACCACTTTAGAAATTTTATGTATTTCCTTCCAGGACTTTTCCTATGTTGAAAAATATTTTGACCTTTTAGGAAAGGGATGTTTTTCCAAGATACTTCACTTTTTAATCATGACGATGAAATTTGAGTTTGAAAAATGTGGAGTACTTTAGAAGTACAATTTAAGGACTTAAGCCAGTAGTATGAAATTATAGCTGCCTTTTATTACCAAGTATTAGCAGAATAATATTCTAAATGGAATATTTTTGTCGAAGCACTGGAAACAACAAATCTGCCAGTCAATTAACATTAATTTAATATGTGAAGAGTTGCCAGATTTCCCTCTGTGAGTCACATTTATCTAACAGCTATATTGGATACAAGATATTGAATTTGGATCAGTAACTTTCTTTAAAAGGATATCCTTTTGCCATATCTTGATAAAATATTTTTTTCCTGCCCATGGCATTTACTTTGACACCAAGATTAAATGTAATAATTCCAAAAATATTAACATTCTTCAAATAAGTTTTAAATACAGACAAATATTTATCTCAAGTCCTGCAATATTAATCGTTATCAGCTTATATTCTAGACCAGAGGTTGGCAAACTTTTTCTGTAAAAGCCCAGATAGTAAATATATTTGGACAGAGATAGGCCATGCAGTCTCTGTTTCAACTACTCAATTCTGTCATTGTAGTGTAAAAGCATCCATAGTAATACATAAATGGATGGGCATGACTGTATTCCAGTACAACTTTATTTACACAAACAAGCGGTGAGTCAGACTATGCCCATAGCCGTAGTTTATCAAGCCTTGTTCTAGACAGTTTTTACCGACTGCCACATTCACCTAGAGTTTTATATTAGATGGTATTTAAGGATTTCTGACACCCTTCCTAACTAACTCTCTCTCTCTCTCTCTCTCTCTCTCTCTCTCATTCTCTCTCTCCCTCCCCTCCTCTCCTTCCTTCCCTCCCCACTCCCCCACTTACACACAAGACGTCCAATAAATATGGCTAGTCAGACGCATGTTTATCTCCACTACCACTAAAATTTCACTTAAATGATAATAAAAGAATTAAAAGGTATAAGCTTATCAGAATGGAGAAGACAGAGAACGTCAACAAAATGTTTGGACGTATAAAGGAGATGCGAACCTGGCGGTAAACAGTGACTGGGTAAAACCATTTGTGGTCCAAGAAAGGCACCACGTGAGAAGGATTTTGTACAGTTCTGCTGAGATCTAGTTACCTGATGTTGGAGGGCCCTCAAACTGCTGCTCAGGGAAGCTGGGTCCTAACCTGACCAGCCACTGTCTGAGCTGCCACACTTAGCTAATTTGTAAAACTCCAGTAAGTGAATGGGGTGGGGGTGGGGACCTGACTCTAACTAAACATTTTGGCATTCAATGAGCTTTTGTGCCAACAAGAATTAGCAGTTTAACACCCAGTGCTTTTGCTGCTATTGAGCTATTCTGAAACCCTTTCCCTCCAGTGTTCTAAGATCCAAGGGAACATTTGCTCATATTTGCATTGTTACCCCCATTGATGAGATTCTATATAGAATCTCAAGAAGTACAAAATCAGAAGCCAAAGAATGGCAGAAAGAAGGCTTCTGGGATGCTGATTTGCATGTCTGGGCCTCTGTCCACAGAAGGAGAGAGGCTGGTAGCTATGGTGCCGGGTGGGCTGTTTGGGCATTTCACCCCATGGCCTCGTGTGAGTCCAGTAGACAAAGTCAGCGTGTTAGGAAGCTATGCGCTCTGTTGTGACAGATGCACACTTCAAGGGTCACTGAGGTCATATAGAGCAGGCTTCAGTAACTCTGAGCCAATAACTCCCACCTCTTTTTCCCAGCAGAGTATTTGAAAAATTGAAGAGAAAAAAAAAAATGCAAAGTTGACTGATTTTTTTGAGACAGACTCTTTGTGTGCTCTGCTCTCTCTTTTGTCCCAAAGCAGATGCTAGTTATATTCAGGTCCTGTGTGCTCTACTCAGTCGGGAAAAGCGTCGGACTCCTTGGGTTGGGGCCGCCACTGTCGCCTTGTTGTTTTCTCTCTGATTTGACTTCCTTTCCTCATAATAAATCTTCCTGGCTACTCTCTTCTTGATGTTCTGTCTCCTGTCCTCAGTTCATTGTATTTGCATTTCCTTATCCCATACATATTCCTTTTGGCCTTTAAATTTGGTCTACTCTGTTTGAGGATGTCAAAGTAAAAACACCTCCTAATATCCCACACTCACAGAGTTTGGGCTTTTCAACAGCATCTTCTCAGAGAGTGTTTCACTGGGCATAGAGCATCACAATATCAATCTCAATAAGGGTGATTAAGGGAGATGGCTGGCTACTGATTTTCAGTTTTGACAGAAAGTAAGATTAAAATAAAATCAAATTAAGCAGTCCCCTCCCCTGCCCCATGTGGATTAGGAAAAGAATGAAACTTTTCTTTCAGGGACCATGAACCTCTCCTGGGTGTGGAGCATTATCTCTGCCACCATTCCCCACTAGATGCTGTCTGCTCATAGTGGAATCGGGTTCTCAAGCCTCCTGGATTTTACGTAAATATGGATACCTACAGCACCTGTGTGCCCAGGATCTCCTGCGAAGACATCTGCAGGCATCTTGTAATTGATTAACCTTGGATTTATGCTAAGTGGGAGTTGTATTTGGGTAAAGGCCGACTCGGCAAGACCAGAGAGAGGTCAATAGTGGGCATTTGCCAAGTTGGTCCTGCAGGAAGAGCTTTGGCCATCTCACCTAGTTCAAGCAGGGAGGAGGAGTTATAATCTTAAGAAGGAAATAAAATTAACCCTACCACCTTTTGTTACACTCTTTATTATTATTTTATTCTCGGAACACAGTGTAGTCACATGATTTCCTATAAATCACTGAGCCTAATATGAGTTGCTTTGTGTGAATGTGAAGCTGGGAGACCTTTTGCCAGTCATCCTTCTATGTATGCTGGAGAAATAGACTAGCCTCGCTGCCAGAAATAGTTTTTGAAGTTCTATTCCAAGAGTTGCCAATGGGTCTTAGTGGTCACCCTGGCTAAGTTGGCTTGGACGTCATCTATTATGGTCAAGATTTATACAGATTTAAAAAGAAAAACATAGGCTACCAGGTGTGGTGAGGTCTCTGAGGACTATGTATGTTGCCCCATTGCCTAGGTTCCTTCCCACCTCAGGGCTCAAACCTGGATGGCTTTATCCTCACCTCTCACCTTACTCACTCCTGCCTGTTCTTTAGGTCTGAGCACAGACATTGTGTCCTCAGAACAGCCCTCTCTGACCCCCACCCCATTCTAAATTAGCAGTTCTCATATTGTTTCGGCAGGGGCGGAGGGGGGCATTCTCCTGTTTGTTTTTTTTCCTTCATAGCACTTATCACATTTGTATTTTTATATATTATTCTTTATTGTTTGTCTCCCCTGTTAAACCAAACAGGTAGCACATCTTTTATTTTCTACTGCATATCCGATGTCTATCCTGTAGGAACTCAGTAAATGGTGTTGAATGAAAGAACTTTAAAGTCTATGTC
>NW_011888793.1:3021020-3033987 GCF_000151845.1 Pteropus vampyrus | reverse complement strand
CTTCAAAGAAGTTGAGACAGCTGATACATACTGTGTGGAGGTCCTGTGCATAGTCAAACCTTTTGATAAAAATATATCCCTCTCCCAAGAGTGTTCTCTTGAGGCTGTTGGCTAGTGGCTGGACCAGAAGGTCTTCATTCAGAACTGACAACTAGAGAGAGCAATGAGATACACGATTCACATATAGATAATCTTAGACCCTTCCCTCTTTGCTCAGGGGGAAAAATGTAAACAGACTCATTTTAGTGGAGTTTAATAATAAAATTTCCTAAAATTTTCTGTACCCTAAATCTGGTTGCTGTTATGCATTTTGCAGAATTGTAAAGTAATTGGTAGCACATGGAATGGTACCTGCAGGGGATCGCGGCATGCCTCCTTGGTTTGCCTCTGTACAACTTTTAATAAATCTCTGCTTGGTAGAGCCAAATGTTTATTTATAACACATGGGCTTCCCCTGACAGTGTGACCACAAAGTGACTCTGTATCATTGCCAGAAATCAACTACATTAGCATCATGCAGAAACATACATATTTGTATAAATATATATATACATATGTATGTATTTGATTTAAAATTCATAGAAATTCTAAAATTAATTTTGCATTCGCAAATCGTGCTAGCTCCTAAAAAAGTGTCCCAAATTTATTTCTGATTATATTGATACTGACTACTTTGTATCCTTACTGTTTGGACATCTAGCTTGTATTTGGCAGCCATCAAGAGTGTGTGATAGGAAAAAGTTGACTTCTTCCAGATGAACTTCCCTTGAAGATTTTGTGATTGACTGAGTCTTCGCATTTCTCTTTTGGGAGCTGAGTCGGACTCATCACTGCTATTGCAGGGCTCGTTCTTTCTAGTGATGACCAAAAGTTCACTGGAGAAGTAATAAAATATCAATATAGTCATTTAAAAATAAGTTCAATTTTAAATTAGTGTCATAATGTATGTTTTGGTTATACTTATTTGGAGGAGAGTATTGGCTAAATTCCTGGAAATATTAGAAACAACATTGGAATTAACACAAAAATATGAACAGTGTTACTCACAATAACCCTTCTCTGTAATTATAAGTTCTCAGTCACCCTATCACAAATGATCGTTATTTGAATGTCATTAGTAAGGGTTGCTCGTCACTGTCTGTGCAATCAGGGGACCAGGAAAGTGACTACAGATGTCACTATCCAGGTACATCTCCTCCACAATTAATACGATGGTTTTATTTTTAAATTTGGACATTATAAGGACATGGAAATAATTGTTTAAATATATATGACCATTTCTCAACAAGTTAAGCATAGAATTACCTTATGGCTCAGCAATTCCATTCCTGGGTATAAACCCGAAAGAATTGAAAACAAGTGTTCAAACAATAATATGTACATAAATGTTCATAGAAGCTCTATTCACAAAAACCAAAAGGTAGAAACAACCCACATGTCCATCAATGAATGAATAGATAAATGAAATGTAGCATATCTAACAATGGGATATTATTCACTCATCAAAAGAAATGAAGTAACAATACATGCTACAACGTGGATGAACCTTGAAAACATTATGGTAAATGAAAGAAGCCAGACACAAAAGGCCACATGTTATATGAAATATCCAGAATAGGCAACTCCGTAGGAGCAAAATGCAGATTTGTGGTTGTCAGCGGCTGGAGGGAAGGGAATGTAACCGCTTAATGGGTATGGGTTTCCATTTGGAGTAGTGAAGTTATGGAACTAGGTAGAGGTGATGGTTGCACAACATCATGAATGTACTTAATGCCACCAAATTGTACACTTAAAAATGGTTTAAATGGTAAATTTTATGTTGTGTATGTTATAATAAAAATATATGACCACACATCCTATGACAAACTCCACACTTAATAAGCATCGAGTACTCCATAAATAAACATTATAAGCATAATTATAAGCATGGTTCTGGGTGAAGCCTTCTGGGCTACTAGAAGCAGCAAACACTATGTGCTAAGTACCATTTTAAATGCTTTACTCTACCCTGAGTAAAACATTGTTATTCCTAAATTATAAGTGCAAAAACTGAAATATAGATAAAAATCTGCCCCAAATTGGCAGATAGATGGTAGACCTGAGATTTAATGCCCGGTTGTCCAGGAGCAGAATCTGTACTGTTAGCTGCTGTGCTGTAGGCTGAGCCCACCTTGTCCTGTGATAATGAAGTTGACCTGCTGATGAAAGCATGTTCTCAGGTTCTTAGAACAATGTTGATGAAGTTTCAGGTTTTTAAAGAACAGGCTATTTTTATTCAAATCGGCAAAGTACAGGCATATATTTTGAGTGCCTTTATTATTGATTTGCCTAGTCGCCTTTGACATACATATGCCATGAATGAGCCACAAGAAGTACAGTTCTCTTTCAGTGCAAATTCACTATGCTCTATAAGCTACTGACTGTGGTCAGAGACATCTTGTGCTCTCTGCAGTCTTCTCCTGTTGGAACAAGAGTTACGGGCAGTTTCTCAAATGTATCTCTCCCTCCCCGTCTTTCATTCCTGGGGCTAGACTTAGCTAAATGAGAATTGGTGGAATGACAAAGCAGGGTCTTGGCCATGAGATATGCAGGCAGTTGAGAGAAGAAAAACTATCATAAGCCCAGAGAATGGGAGTAAGATGTCATGGATGAGAAAAAATTAACTAGAATAGGAGGTCAGCCTCCTCCATGGATCTCCATACATCTCAAGTCACACTGTCCAAGGAGTGTGGCAACTTGTGTTGGATGGGCAGGTCCTCTGCATTGGCTATTCCAGAAGGGCACCATTTACACTATGGCCTATGGGAATGACACCTGCTGGACTCATGCAGTGGGAAGCCTATGTGGCTATAAGCAGTGGCCCTGCAGAAAAGGCCTAAAGTCATGTCTAAAAGGACGCTGTTTACAGGGCACCCAGAGCTCTTGGACAGATGCAATTCTTGGCAGCAAATGAATGCCAAAGGCATGTTTCCAGCATGTCCATTCAAGTGGCCACAGGGAGATCCATGAATAGGGCCAGTCTCCACATGGGAGGGCTCTGGTAGCAGCGAGGCAAGATTCAGAGCCAGCTTTCATTCCAAATAGGAGATGGGAAGGGTCCCACTAGTAGGAGAAAGTGAGAACTAATGGCTTGCTGTTCATGTATCTCCATCTCTGTTCATCCCAACCCAGGCTACCTCCAGCCCAGTGGTGACAGAGCTCCTGGTTAACCTCCAGGTCTGCCCTTTTTGGTTCTGGAGGTGGCTCAGTCAAAGCCTGCCATGGGAGATTGTTGCTCTTGATGGGTGGCCAGGGCTAGCATAGGCAAAGGTAGGTTCTGTGGTATTTGTTCTTGGAGCACATGGCCATCTTAGGAAAGACTCCTCAACCCTTATCTCACCTGCTCTTTTTGCTGCCATTCTTTCAATCCAGGAGACCAGGCCAGGACTCGGTAATAACTGTTTCCTTATATATTTTCATGCAGAATAATACCAAATATGGTGTAACTGGTTGCTCAGATAATTGTGAATTCGTGAATGTGGAAAGTTCTCTCCTGAGGACACCAGCCCAATGGTTTTGTGCTAAGAGAGTTCCTTTGAGCAAGTTGCTATCACAACATATAGATAGGTATTAAATATCTCAATCATTTTTAAGCAGGCTCTTGCAGAGGGGTCATAAGCACCTCCTGTATTATGGGTCATAAATACATCTTGACTTTCTGATTCTCAGATTCCTCTTCACCAGAGAGGGCTTTCAGTAAAGCAGAAAAATTAACAATAAAGGACTTACCAAGGCAGATACATTTTCTTTAATTTTAAAATGAAGCCATTATGATCTAAATACATGGGGGATATTGAATCGTGAGCTTCGCCATGCTTTCAAGTGCGTTTGAATCTCAAGATTTTAAAGAACACAATAGTTTTCTGAGCTGGTTCCACTGCAATCCTGTCTTATAGAGAGAGTCTCTTTTAACTGGCACCTGGTATCAGATTTCCCACACAAGGCAAATATTTGAGATGCCAGAGTTTCTAGGGGGCAGTAGGCCACTACTGTAGCCTCTGTTGAATGAATGTTGATTGTAGTCTCACCCCAAAGTTCATGCTACAGCATGGACCACTGGGAAATAAATAATTGAGGCAAGAATGATAATTCCACTCTATTAACTCTGATGTTAGTTCTTTAATAGATCTTTCTGTCTTCCTCTATGGGACAAAATATATAAACAGCTGTTTCAAATTTACAACTAAAAGGTTGAGTTTCTAGAAGCTGAATAACATTGTTATTCTGTTTTATGATATAATTTTGGGCAGCAATAAGAAAATGAAGGTAGAAATAGTAAACCAGAAAGAGTAAAAAGTTGGCTCTCTTTAATGTTAATTATGATGATTAATGTCATCATCTCTGGATTGTAGGTTACCTAAGAATGAAACAAGTTACACTTGAATACAACTTGAAAGAAACAATGGATAAAACTAAGGCTTTCAAAGATATATTGACCTCCGTCATGTGTAACATTCATTTATAGAAAAATAATTTTAAGATTATGATATTTGCTTCTACTATAGACTTTCTAGTCTCCAAAGCTAACTTGACAGAGGCAATTTATTTCTTTGACTTATTTCCCTGATTGCTATACTTCCAGTTCAGGTGGTTCCCACTGAATAACAGTAATACCGAGAGCTGGGATTTCATGGGTCACTCACGTGGGTTTTCATCAAGAGAAGTTTGAGTATGAATGGGAATGTGCCACATAACTCATCCAATTGTACTATAATGATCAAAACTGCAATCAAAAGCAAAACAAACTATCAACAAAGCCCTAAATACTGTGTAAATGAAAGTGACATGTAATTTATAATAGAATTTACATAATTAAAAATACTTGGCTATAAATTAAACCACTCTTTGGCATCAACTGTTAGAAATTGCTATTTAATTTAAGCATAATACATTACTTAACATCTTCTATTTCCTTGTGGTGGAAAAGCATTGTGCCTGGGCGTGGGAGGAAGGGAGGGGTGTCTTCTTCCTTAAAAGATAATGTCCTTTGTCTGATCACCCTCTCCCAGCTGACACACACAGGTGAAGTCCAGGATGGTGTAACTTAACATCCAGGCACTGTGCACATGAGCAGGTCCATAGCTCTACCTGGCCAATCTGACCTCACCTCACACTCACTGAGCTGTGGTCCCCTCTGAGGCCTGGCTTGGACTGTTCTCTCTATAGTCCACTCTGCAGACCTCCCTCACCCCTGTAGTGATTTCTCAGAAAAAAACTGTTCAGCAAGAATCTCAGTTTCTTCTTCCTCCTTTCCACTCCATAACAGAGGCAAGGCTGAACCTCAGACCTCCTGTGCCTGGCTCTATGATCTTTAATTAAATTGGCTGCCCTGTACTGGTACCTGGGAATGGATCTCCTTCCTGAAGATCATCATTGCCCTCAGTGTTATCACAGCTTGTCTAATATGCTCCCCCTTTCCCAGGCTGAAGTCCAAGGATGGGCAAATCGGGACCCACTTCTAACGGTTTCACACTTGTCTCTCTCTACTCCACAATCGTCCCTGAGCTGAAAAGTCTTCCCTTTTACGTCTTCTATGTTATGCTCTTCTCCCTACCAACCTTGGAACCGACTTGGCTGTCATCCTCTCCGCACCACAGATCTATGATGTAAATCTTTCATGTTCAGGGATTGATAATCTAAAAGGAGATGAGGAAATTTAGAATATCCTTCCTCAAGACAAAAGTTTTGCTTGCAAGCCTATTGCCATGCTGCATAATCCAACTTTGGCAGTTAAATTCTATCTTACCTTTTTACTCCTAAAACTGTCTAATGCCCACCCTATCACTCCTGTGCCCACCCAACTGCCAGGTCAGCAGAGGCTCAAGTGCATTAGAGCGAAGGTTATGAACCCAGGAAGGCAAAAGAGAAAAATATATTTAAAACCATAAACGTTAGCCCCATTCCATGGTAGTTAAGTGAGACATTATTTAAAACACCTGATTGAAGCAATATCAATTTTTTCTCTTTATATGATTTTTACTTTTAAAATTATACAGGTAACACATGAATATAAACCCTTAAAGAGAGAATTATAATAATACAGAAATATATAGAATAAAAATCGTATGCTCCCCATACCCAATCTCACTTCTCAACCCAGAATAATCACTGTCAGTGATCGATTTAGAGCCTTACAAATTTTTCTTCTATACACTTATATAAATATATGTGTTAGTATACCAATACAGAATTTTGACATTTTTTTCAAAATCAGGGCCAAAGACTAGGATGTTATACACCTATGGGTTTGTACATTCCTGAGTATACAATTTCCAAATTTCCCTTTGCTTCTCTGAATTTTATTTGTTTAATAAAGCAATCACTTGCAAAAGAACTTTATTTCATTTTTCTGATGATTCAGAACAAAAGCATTTGTCATGCTTGTTTGACAACTGGCTGGGATTTTTGCCACAGTTGGGAAAACGAGCATAGTACTTTTTGCTCTGGGTGAGATGCTGTACACATGGGCGTGTGACATGGCCAGTGGCCAACCAGCTGCTGAGAAGGGACCATGTATTTCTCAATCAATAATGCTGTAAATAGTGCTTAGTGAAAACGAGATGAAGTATTCTTTCTCATCGCTTTCCTGTTCTAGTTTCTTCATCAAATGAGAAATTTGTTAGTTTTTCCTTAAGCACACATCAGTTCGACAACTCACATTTCTGGGAACCTACTACAAAAACAAGCCCTGAAAATATCAAGATGATTAAAGCAATGTCTACTCTTTAAAAATTATTTGATATCATTTCAGTCATTTCAGAAATTCATCTTCACTTCTGAGAATCAAATTATTTTTTACATTGGAATGTCTTTTCTATTTTCTACATCAAAGTTGTGAGATTATTATTCTGTTCAAAATTCTAAACTTTAATTTGGGAGTGACAGAGAGTACAGCTTTAGTCTAAGACAAAAATATATTTTGCAAATCATATGTAATTAAAGCTTAATAAGTGGTCCGCACTGGCTTGTGATGCCTTCTTCCATTTTTTTTTTTCAGGTAAAATCAAAAGTATATTAAAGTGGTAAGTTAGTTCTACATTTTTCCCCAAAATTATAATCTATATTGAGTTCAAAAACACGTTTTGTTTTGTTTTTTTACCTACTTTGGAAAATTACTAGTTTCATTTCTTTCTACTTTTTTCTGTCAATTTAGGATATTTATTCATTCTGGGTCAGTATTTTGAATTCCATGTCTTTGAAATACATCAAAAGAGAATTAAATGGAAAATGGAAGAAATGCCTTCTGTGGTTCCTGTCTGACTAATGTCAAGCAGGAAGAGGAATTCTGTTCTAACAGACCCTGTTGCCATCTGTCCTGTATTGAGTGCTGAGACCAAGTGCTGGTAACCTTGGGAAAACATCCAACCCACTTTAAGCAGTCATCACAGACACTAGAGTCCCTCTATAGCCCCTCATCAAATCATAAAATTTCAGAGCTAAAAAAATACACTCTGGTGTGGCAGTTCCTCAAAAAAGTAATTACCATATGAGCTGGCAATCCCACTTCTGGGTTTACACCCAAAGGAATTGAGGTCAGGGCCTCAAAGACATCTTTGCACACCCATGTTCACAGCAATATTATTCACAGTAGCCAAAGGTGGAAACGACCCAAACATTCATCAGCAGATGAATGGACAAACAAAATGTGGCATATACATACAATAGAAAATTATTCAGTCTTAAAGAGGAATGAAATTCTCATGAACCCTGTAACATAAATGAACCTTGAAGACATGCTGAATGAAATAAGCCAGACACGGAAGAATAAATATTGTATTGTTCTACTTACATAAGATACTTAGAGTGGTCAAATCCATAGATAGAAAATAGATTAGTGGTTGCTAGGGACTGGGAGGGAGAGAGAATTGGAGAGTTATACTTTAATAGGCACAGAGTTTCAGCTGGGGAAGACGAAAAAGTTCTGGAGATGGATGGTGACGATGATTGTACAACAATGTAAATGTACTTAATGCTACTGAATTGTATTCCGTAAATGGTTAAAATTCATGTTATATTTATTTTACCACACTAAAAAATCCTTACCCTCGTGCAGCTTACAATCTAGAGAGAGAGAGATAATAAGCAAGTAAAAATGTAAAATTTTTTAAAGTACATGCTAGATCAGTTTTTGGCCTACCCCATTTTATAGATAAGAAGCAAGAGGACAGAGAGAAAAGATGAATCTACCAACAAAGGCCTTGGTTGTCTGACTTCCGGGCCAAGGATTTTTCTACTGAACTATACTTCCTTTTTTGAGATACTTCTATTACCTCTATTTTCTGAGCCTTTCAATAATATATTGGAAGGAGAATAGGCTGGATTCAAATTCCAGCTTATTTGCTTCCTGGAAGTTTGAAATTGCAATTTTCTTTTTGGTAAAATGGGGATAACGAAACCTGCTTTATAACAGTTCAATGTAATTTGTTACACTGACACCGATGTACAACATAGGAAGTTGATGAAAATTAGCTCCCTTCCTGCTAGCCCCTCGAATGCCTTTTTGAATTTGTTGCTTATTTATAAATTCTATTCATTGAATACTTATATTCAATGGATTATATTTATTGAATACTTTCAACCTAACAATTTCAGCAAAATATTCCCGTGTTTTGAGTTTTTGTAAATCATTCTAGAAATACAGTTTGGAGAAGAATGGCTCAGTTGAAAAACCTGGGAAACAAGCCAAATATTTGACCCTTATTTAGCTGGACGAGAACTTTCACAGTGTAAATTTGATAAAAAATTCAAAACAAGAGCTTACTTATTTCTTTTTCCAAAACATAAAGCCAATTATTTGATATTTCTACTAGCTATTAAAAAACCAAAGCCATATTCTATTTTTATTCTATTTTAGTTCTTAAAAAGCACTGATCTCTAAATAAAAAGTATATAATGGCGTGATTATATATGTGACCGCCCTGCAAGATAAGTTATAAGTGCCTATTCTCCCAAGAATGGTGTGTTTCCCAGATATAATATAGACAATTGGAAAAACAGACGCACTTATCAACAAATAGCAGAGCATCATTAAAGGTACCACCCAGCCCTCCTTTTAACTCATTCCACAGCCTTCTCCAGCTCTAAGGAACTCTGAGCCTAGTCATTTTGATTATTTCCTCTGGGTTCAGAACCCTCTCCTACTTCCTCCTATTGTATTTAAGAATAAAAGAAACCAATTATTCCCATTTTACACAGGTCCATAAAGAACTTCTCTTTGTAGATTTTCCAAGGCTCTTTAGACTCATGAAAAGATTTGTCCTACCCCCAGGTTAGTGAATTTTGTTGACTATATAGTAATTGCATAAAAAGTAATGCCTTAAGTTACAATTCTAGGGCTGGACAATGTATGTGGTCTTATTAAAGATATAGGCAATTTATTTTGAATTGTCTATCCTGTCCCTGCAGAAATAATAGGTAGCTCAGCTGGGGAGGCAGGTTCAAATCCATTAGACATTGTTGATCAAATGTACTCTTGGTATAATATGATGAAAATGGCATTTTACCTGTGGTCTTCCTCCCCAAAACTTGAAGTCTTAGTCTAATCGTGAGAAAAACAGACACGTTCCAACTGAGGGACATTCTACAAAATATCTAACAAAAATACTTCTCAAAACTATCAAGGTCATCAAAAACAGAGAAGGTCTGAGAAATTGTCAAAGCCAAGAGGTGCCTAAGGATACATAATGAATAAATGTCATGTGGTATCCTGAATGACTTCATGGAACAGAAAAAGGACACTAAACACTAAGTACAAACTAAAAAAATCTGAGTAAACTGTGGACTTAAGTTCATTATAATGTATAAATATTGGTTCATTACTGGTCATTAATACTAACTTACAATGTTAATATTAGGGGAAACTGAGTGTATACTATACAAGAACTCTCTACACTATATTCATAATTTTTCTGTTAATTTAAAAATGTTCTAAAATAAAAGTTTGTTTAAATATACTAACAATATTTTAATATAGTATAGGGAATGTAGGGCAGGAATAAAGACATATGAACTGTGGGAGAAAAGTGACAGAGGAAAAAAAAATTCCAAAATGATTCTTAAAGATCGTCACTCAAAAGGAAGACCAAATGTTTTTGTATTTTGTATCATGTCTTTAAATTTATCCATGTGTATTATGTATATATTTTGGGCATTCGGTTTACAATATATATTCTATAAGTATTGTGGCTCATGTTAACTTCTGTCTTTATAAAGACCAAACCAAATCCTTTGAATTTTAGAAAAATAAGCCACAATCTACCAAAAGTAAAGGAATAACAATCAGATTCAGTGGATTATGGGAAAAATTATATATTTAGCAAAGCATGACCTCCTCTCCAACATAAGTCTAGAAAAATAAATAAGCCTTTGGGCATCAATTGATGAGTAAAACATTTCTTAATGAGCCAGATACACTTAAATCACTACCTGGAATTACACTGAACATTCATGCCTTGTGTAATTTTTTTCCAAGATGCTTCCTACACCTAAAATGCCTGTCTCCCTCACATTTTTTTCTAAGTTCAAAGTCTTGATCATCTTTCATGGTTCACCTCAAACATCTCCTCTCTAGTGAGAACAAACTGCTCATTTCTCTGAGTGGTCATAATAGTGTGTTTCTCCGTCATCTCATGGACTTAAAACAATTTTTCATAGATGTTGTTTATAGATGTTTATAAACAACGTTTTTTATAGCTGTTGTTTATAGCTGTTTCTCCCATTTGGCTATAAGAGTCTTAAGATTAGGGTCCATATCATAACCACTCTTCCTCTCCACATAGTGTCTGACATTCATTCATTTGTTCAACAACCATTTACCACATGTCTACCATTCAATATCATCGAATGAACAGGAGGAGGAAAATTACAGAGAAAAACGAACAACTAAATGTTAATGTTGTGGGGAAAACTTTCCAAGCCAGGGAAGCCTTGAAAATAATGAGTAGAAAAAATATTGATACAGGTCAGCCTTACTGAAAGCATTAACAAAACTTTCTATCACAGCACTGATTTATTTTTCCAGCCAGTGTATATGCTTCTAAGTTAGAGGTCTCTCTTCTACCACTTTGCCCCTTTTATGCACTCTGGGACCCCTGCAGTTTGTGTGTAGAAAGCTAGTAGGCCCCGGGTGAGTAAAATAAATCCAAATGAAGTTCATTTTCAAAAGAAAACATGAATGAGCAGCAAGAATTTAGGGCAAGGAAATAGACAAAACCTGTTTTTTCGGGGCAGAGGCCTGAAATCCGACTTGCGACTCTCAGGTCCCTGCATGGGTTCTTAGAAAAGAATTTTGTTTCCTTTTGAAACTTTCTGCTAAAGCAAAACATGTTGCTGTCTCAATGTATACATATATTAGATTTATTGCAAATACTGTTTTTGTGTGTGTGCTTTTATGGTAGACTTGGTTTGCTATTTCTCTAGCATAGATTAATTTAAATTCCATTTTTCAGAGCATCAGTGCCCAAAATATACTTCTAACTACCATTGTCAAACAATTTCTCATAAGGCCATTTTAAGCTGATAGTGTGCTCTGTTCTATTCTGGGGTCTTTCCAACCTTCAAGCACTCTTTACATCTTATGATCCATTCACCCCCAGAATGTAGAAATAATTTCTGATTTTATATGCAGATACTGAATGCCCAACCCCAATCTTTTTTTAATTCCCCCAAACAATTAATTTCATGAGAACTAGTTCTCTCTCATACCAATATTTCAGAATCACAGGAAACTGTTAATATTATTAAGATTTCAGTATATATTTCTAAATGGCCCTATGACTTTATTGTTCTGTTTCCAGTGCCTTCGCCTCTAATCTGTCACTGGCCAGTCTCCCTTAACTCTTCCGAACTCTTCCTGAAAAACCTGTTATGCCTTCACACCTGATCCCCGATGGTGCACAGAGAAGCCTCCTCACCTTCCAAAGGAATCCAACGCATCCTCGTAGGTAGGGACTGACTCTGGCACCTTATTAGGGTCCCCATTGACTTTTAACAAAGTCTATTACATTTCATTTTTAATACTAGGGCACAGTGAATCTATTAAATTTCAAAATATTCCACTTAAAATGTCAGATTAATTCTGAAACAATAAATCCCCCCATGAACTGTTAATTTGACTACAGATTTTAAAATTTTCAGTATGGTATATCCCCAGTGTCTAAAGCATTCCAACATGGTTATCAGCTCAGCTGAGTTCAAATCCTGGCTCTGCCACAGATTAGGCAGGCTTGAGCAATTTTTTTTCTGAACCCCTGAGCATTATTCATCTGTCCAGATACTCTCTGTGGAACATCTATTGTGTGTCACATGCCAAGGTCATAGGGTGAACAAGGCAGTGAGAGTGATCCGCTAAGCTGACCCTCAAATGGGCTAAGTTTCCTCATCTTTAAAATAGAAATAATAAGCCCCGTCTTGTAGGATCGTAAATGTTGAATGGCTCCTCCAACATATGGCTTCTCACCACCTTTGCTATCTGCTGCCACCTGTACCATCCCCTACTTTCTTGTCTCTGAAGGACAATATTAACTAAGCTTCTCTGCTGAAGCTCTTCAAGATAAAATGACCTTTTGGAACCAGACCAGGACAGTTCATAGGAAGCTACACTTCTGGACAGAGGTATTCTGGAGGCTGTCAGTGTGGGTCCTGCACAACCAAGAGAACAGTGCCCCTGATTCATGCACACCATCCACTGCCCAGGAAAAGCCTGGGTTTCCTTGATCTGGTTGCTTATTCTTTCTAGGTTATCATTTCAAGGTGCCCAAATCAGATAGAAATCAGATATCACATGATATCTCCTTCTTTATTGGAAAGAAGTTTTTTTTTCTTCCATGTGAGTCACTTGGAGATTCCTCATGCATTGTTAATTAAAACAAGAGAAAGATGGATAAAATATAGCTTGTTTAAAGCATTTGTATTTAAATCTACATTCTAT
>NW_011888793.1:3014002-3020970 GCF_000151845.1 Pteropus vampyrus | reverse complement strand
GTATTCTGGAGGCTGTCAGTGTGGGTCCTGCACAACCAAGAGAACAGTGCCCCTGATTCATGCACACCATCCACTGCCCAGGAAAAGCCTGGGTTTCCTTGATCTGGTTGCTTATTCTTTCTAGGTTATCATTTCAAGGTGCCCAAATCAGATAGAAATCAGATATCACATGATATCTCCTTCTTTATTGGAAAGAAGTTTTTTTTTCTTCCATGTGAGTCACTTGGAGATTCCTCATGCATTGTTAATTAAAACAAGAGAAAGATGGATAAAATATAGCTTGTTTAAAGCATTTGTATTTAAATCTACATTCTATGAATTGAGTCCACTCCCAAATACACAGTTGTTTGAAGTTATTTGTTGACAAACTGAAAACTAAGTATGCATTTCTAAAGGTGTTTGTGTGTTGAAGAATAAAATGTAACTCTAGGAAGAATCTAATGTTTAATGCTATGTGTATTTGTTTATAGACTCTGTTAAAAGTTGTGTAGCCAAGTTGTTCTTCACCTGCTCCTTGAAGGGTCATTACTGCCTATACAGTAAATCCAGTTTTATTCTCATCAGCCAAGAACCTCAGCTGTGGATCCAGATCATGTTTCTATTTCAGCAGGTGCGTATAATTCGTGTTCATCATGGCTCCTTAATGAGTCAGTGGGCTATGCATTTATAATCATTTTTACTGAATTATTCTTTGACCAAAGTGGATATGTAGATAACAGCAATATATATACATTTTATTACTAATTTTTAAATAAGGATTTTCTATATTTTAGGATAGTTTCCTTATAAAAGGCCCTGGATTACTAATCAGGAAGCCAAACCTATTAATATCTTGATATCCTTACTTTTAAAAAAGAAGAACAGAAGGGAAAATGCTTTTGGTTAAACAATGGCAACAACGACAAATCCCAGCTGATATGGAGGAATAACTTCCCTTGTGTAGAGGGAGCCTTTATTTACAGTCTTTCAATCTCCAGTTAATTTTTGTGTCAACATATTCTTTTCAACTTTGTTGAAAAACTAGAATGCTACCTTTCCCAAGGAATATATGTACAGGTAAAATTGCATAAAGAGGAACTTTGAACTTAACAATGAAAATTTGATGCAAAGATTTTAGCATCAAAAGAGATTCTTATTTGGAAATACTTACCTTGAATGCATTAAACTTTCATAAAAATTTTGAATATAGATTATAAAATGTTAGCAGTAGAAGGGATCTTAGATACTATTTTTATAGATAAGAAAATTAGAGGGCTGAACTCAGGCCACCTGACTCCTGGTCCAGTGGCCTTTTCGCTGTTGCCTTTGTGTTGAAAAATAAAAATGCAGGTGGGTGCAGGAAGGAAGGAGGCAGAAAAAACAGAATGCAAATGTTTTAAAATGGTTGAAAATTAGGCCAAGTGATAAGATAGTTTACTTACTTCTATTAATAAAACATTTCTGTAATAGCCTCTACAAAAGTCACCAACCAGATAGTTATATTTCTTTATAAAGGCAGATTAATGCTGAATATATCGTAATCATAGATGTAACTATAGTAATTAAGAAAAGAGACTACATAGAGATGTTTTAAGACTATCATCTTTTCCTGTATTAAATTTCTTAAGAAGACTTATTAACACCTCATAGAGAACAACTCACATTTTGATGTGAATCAAATTGTACTGGAATATAAAAAACAGCATTGCTCTTTCTTCATTTTCTTGAAATGAAGACCTATTTTTCTTCTACTTTACTTACATTTTTCAAATAGTTTTCATTGGTGATTTTGTATTTGGCTTCATCTTTGCCTTTCTTCTTAATAGTTGTCAGTTTTCTGAAAACAAACCAAGAAAACATGCTTTTATTTTTGTTCCTGGGTCTCATTTTATTTACCTAGTCTGATCCTTTGCCTTTCTTTTAGGCAAAATGGCCAAAAAGCATCTGTCTATGTTGCTTTTTCTTCTTTTCCACACCTTTGATATTGAGTGGTCTGGATGAGCCCGGACTTCACAATATCAATAAAAGATTTTAATAAAAATCAATTCTTTGACTTGATGATTACAAGCCTAGTACTAGCCTTAGATGGTGGGCCAGACTGTTTCTCTTCTAGAATTTAACACATTTGTGGAGCTCTTAAATTCACTGATTCCAGTCTAAATGCTCCTCTTTGGACTGATAATTAATTAAACCCAGTTCTGCTCCTCTTTAAATGAAAAAATCATGTACTATATAAGTTTCTGATAATAATTAAGAAATTTCCAGTTATGTCTACATTATGGTTGCATAATCAATTTATTACTGGCTCTTAGCTTTTTTAATCTGTGGGCCACTTACACAGGCTATAAAATTCTCCACCTTTCCCCACTCAGTATAAGAAACAGATAATCTTGATGATAATAATGAGATCTTTACTGGAAGAAAATTTACTGATTTTTATTTACTAAATAGAAACTTTATATACACAAACACCCTAGAGAGCCTCATAAGTTAATGCTTGAATGTCATTGACATAGAAAATAGGATTTTATAAGCCAATATCATTATTTTATTATACATAAAGTATAATACGTGTGGCATTATATGTATATAAATAATATTTCATGCTCTTAGTTGATGTTCTGTATATTTTTATAAAATGGTGCCCTTGTATTGAAACCTTCTCACATTTATAGGTATAACATCACAACATGTAAGTGACTATTAAAAACATAATTGATGAGTAAATATACAAACACAATCTAAATCTTTCTTTGAAATTTTTATTTTCATTAGTTTTAATGAAATATATATAAACGTGATTTTTTTTTTTACACTAACAATCTTATTATATAAAACTTAGAGTATCTTAAAGCTCTTGGAATATTCATCCATTTTACATTTTAGGATTAAAAATGTTTTTGTTTCCTCGCATGCCCACTCACACTGTTCATTTTTGAGTAGTTGCATAACAAACAATTAGTTATTTAATTTCTAGTCTTCATCATCTATTCTGATATTTGTACTTTAGCTTTAACTTTATACCTTAATTTTCAGATCTTTGTAAAAATAAATATGAATATTTATATTAACCATTTTCCAGTTTGGAAACATGCTTGGGAAATGACTGAGATAAATACTACATTACAATGCTTAGGCATATTTATAGAGATCAATAGCAACTGCCTTGAAAATCCTATTCAACAATTTTAATTTTCTGTTAAAAATGAAAAACCTAAAATGTATTATATGTTTGATCTTCAAGATAGATTTCTTTGTTGTTTTATTTAAATTTAAATCATGTTAAAGATCAAACCAAAACAAATAGTGCCTTGTAGTCAATCAACCAATATTGTTGAGATCAGAAAAAAAGTGTTGTTTTTCTCATTAATTCCTTTTCAGAGCCTATTTCCGGAGCCCCTGTCCATACAAAGTCGTTCTGTGCAATTTCTCAGATCTCTGTGGGAGAAGACACAGGCAGAGGGTGCTCACAGCTTTGAAACGGCCATGATGGAGTCCACATTTCTGCAGCAGAAGGTAAATGCTTATTTCCTTGGACACGTTATTTTAAACTAAGATTCAAGATTATCTTGAAACAGTTTGCCTTTTTCTCAATAGCTCAATGTTTTCCTTCTTTATCTTCTTTTATCATTATCAAAAAAACACTTAATAAGTAATGATTTTCAGGTGGTGCTACAGTGGACTAAAGACAAAGTGCTATCAGCAGACAAGGTCATTAATGGTCTGTTGTGACTTTGTTAAATTAACATTTGTTAAGTGGTGCACGGAGTGCAGAGGGTGAGCCCAAGTTCTATAAAGACCACAAGAGAAATCAACATAGAGTTGATTACTCACAGGTCCTAGAGGAAATACACAACAGGCCTGAGGGGACATGTGAGGGGGTCCAGGCAAGGTGCAGACAGAGAGAGAGGCAGGACCTGGGGCACATGCCTGTATTTGGGTCTGTGGATAAAGTGCTTTGTGGTTCCCAAGCTAAGAAGGCCAGATTAGTCAATTTAAACCAAAAATGAACAGGACTTTGGTGAGCCCCATGGAGCCTTCTCTAAGGGACACACAAGGGGAACGGCCTGGGAAGCAGGATAGACTTCATTACAAGGGCAGTTGGGGAAGTCATATCGGAAACTTAACATTTGCTTATGACTCTGCAGGCTATTATCTACGGCATTCACTCGCATTGGGGGGCTGGTGTCAGTTTAAGACCCCCATAGGTGACTTGGCCAAACAAAATGAATGCCAAGGCAGGAATATCATGGAGTAGCTTAGCTAAATTCTCGACACTTCCATTTGAAGCTCACACGGTGACTTGATACAGCCCACTCGGAGCCCACAAAAACTACACTCAGAGCTACTCAAAAACTACATCATGGTATAGAATAGAAAATGTTTGAGAAATGAAGAACATGACTCTAGAATTGAAAGGGAAAGAGCATCAGGGAATTGGCCTGCAGGTTCTTGAGTGCTTTTCATTTCTTCCCTCCATACTTCCTTCTTCTCATCCCTTTGTCCTCTGCAATTACCACAAAGCAAGAAAATGAAGACAAGGTGGGCCAGAGGAGAGAGAGGGCAGAGGGCAGGGTGGGGGGAGGGGGGAAGGGAAAGAGAGAGAGAGCACGCGTGCATGCGCTAGCTCTGCTGATGCAGGCAAGTATGATTTGAGACACAGAGCATTTTAAAAGTGTGGAAATAGGGGCATAGCTCTCAGAACAAGGTTGGCTGAGACCTCCTGAGCAGGCCCCTCAACTAGGAAAAGACCAGAATGTGGAAATATCCCCATCCAGTCTATAGAGTGAAATGGAAAGAGAATGTACACTGATGTCAGATTTGCATAAGAGGAAAGCCACAGACCTGGGTATGGAAAGAATGATTAGAGGAAACCAGACTGGAGACAGGAAGACTATCAGAAAGCTCTTACTATCATCAGGTAAGAAATGAAGGCTGGAAGTAAAGCTGGAAGTTGTAGGAAGAGGATGGATTCAAGAGCTATGAAAGAAGTAGAATCAGCAGGACCTGGTACCTGATAAGGAAAATGAAAGAACCAAGGATGACACTACGTGCATTGTATGGGCAGATTGATGATGGTGCCAGCCTGAAGAAGACAGACCACAAAGGGAGCTGATGTAGAGAAAGAAGATAAAGCATTTTGGTTTATATATTTGAGTCTGACTTGTTTGTGTAGGTAACCAGGTGGTGATGGTAGTTGGAATGCCATTATGGACCTCGGGAAGAAGACTATAACTGGAGATATGAATTTGGGTGACATTAAGGTAGTACTTAACGTCATGACAGTAGATTCGATCACTCAGGGAGAATATGTGCAGTGAGGACAGAGATGGTTATTGATATCTCCTTAGCAAATAACAACTTCTCTAAGCCCTTCCCATACTCAAAGATCCTGATTATTATTTTTCTTCAAGAAAACCCAGGATTAAGCATTAGATGCTTACTGAGCAAATCAGAGGTTCTAAGAGTATATGATCATGGTCTCCATCCTTGTTTTTCTATAGAGAAGGAGAACAAACATACTAATATTAAATAAAATCAAAGTACAAACAAGTAGCAAATTCATCAAAAACTTTTACTGCGAAGCTAACTCAATACCTTTTAAGTGCTGAAGGATTGTAAAGGGATGAGAAATGGGTGTGATTAATCAGTTTATTTAGAGTGAGACATTGAGGACACATTCAACTATTGCGTCATTATTTGCTAGCTTTGGTTTAAGAATTAGACGTGCTGTATTAAAGAGCAAAGGAAATGCCACAATTGCATCAATGCAAAGTAGAAGGGGATTCTTTGCATATTTCATTCAAATTTTAAACTGTTGCATCACGTTTAAAGACAATGCCTCAAATTCTTATAAATTTTGTATTATAAACTGTATTTTAAGTAGAGGCAACTAGTAAATTAAAACTTGGCAGGCAGCGTCAAGTCCTAAGAGATTTTTTTTAAAAAGTTAGCAAACCTGTACACTTATTTCTTCTGTTTTATACCAATAAATGTTCCTCTAGGGAAAAATTAACTGTAAACCAAACTGTTTCAAAATTTTTAAAGTTTCATAATTTGGTTTATGCCTGGATAATAGAAAAAACTTTGATCTATAGAATATACATTATGTGACAATGTTATCTGCTTCGGTATTTCTCAATCAAATTGATTGTCTTCTATTTTTTATAAAGTGTTCTGCACACTAAATTCAAAATAGCTGTGAAAAAGGTCCAAAGACTGCTTTATTTTTACCGTATGAACAGTGTATACATACACCAGTGTTTTTAAAGTGATGAGCACATGTTTATCTGCTGCTGTGACCAAGTTAACACTGAAGCCAAGTGGTTCAGGATTCGGCAAAGAAGGAAGAAACTCCTTAGATAATTCCTGAGTCTGTAGAATGTAAAGCGCTGGAGGGCTTGTTATTGTGGTTGCTTTTTGTAGTATCTTGGAATTTTAGAACTGAAAATCAACAGCAAGATATCTATTAACTTGCAAAAGGCCTGAAGGCAGGGATTGCACCACACACTTTGCATAGGGAAGAAACAATCTTTTGTTTTGTGAAAAACTAAAGTTTTGTGTTCATGATGTCAGATAACCTACCTATCTTAACTCACACCTACCAGAGTAGTCAAGCATGTTGACTCTGAAGCCAGATTACCTGGGTTTAAAATCTGGCTCTGCCACTTTCCAATTCTGAGGCCTTTGAGTCTGTGCTGCAGTTTCTTTACAAAGTGGATAAATATCAGTAGCTACCTCATAGAGCTGTTTGAGGATTTAATAAGTTAATACATAGAGAGCTCTGAAAACAATAACCACCATTGTGATTTCTCAATAAATGTTAGCTAATACTCTGCTCTGAGCCAGTGTTTCTCTCTCGTTCTCTCTCTGTCTCTCTCTCCTCCTCATCCTCTCCCTCCTGTCTTCCTTTTTTCTCTCTCTCTCCTCTTACCTCCTTCCATCCCTCAAGAAAATTCAAATCTGTCTCAGATGCATTAAGAGAGGTT
>NW_011888793.1:2996193-3013952 GCF_000151845.1 Pteropus vampyrus | reverse complement strand
TCGGTATTTCTCAATCAAATTGATTGTCTTCTATTTTTTATAAAGTGTTCTGCACACTAAATTCAAAATAGCTGTGAAAAAGGTCCAAAGACTGCTTTATTTTTACCGTATGAACAGTGTATACATACACCAGTGTTTTTAAAGTGATGAGCACATGTTTATCTGCTGCTGTGACCAAGTTAACACTGAAGCCAAGTGGTTCAGGATTCGGCAAAGAAGGAAGAAACTCCTTAGATAATTCCTGAGTCTGTAGAATGTAAAGCGCTGGAGGGCTTGTTATTGTGGTTGCTTTTTGTAGTATCTTGGAATTTTAGAACTGAAAATCAACAGCAAGATATCTATTAACTTGCAAAAGGCCTGAAGGCAGGGATTGCACCACACACTTTGCATAGGGAAGAAACAATCTTTTGTTTTGTGAAAAACTAAAGTTTTGTGTTCATGATGTCAGATAACCTACCTATCTTAACTCACACCTACCAGAGTAGTCAAGCATGTTGACTCTGAAGCCAGATTACCTGGGTTTAAAATCTGGCTCTGCCACTTTCCAATTCTGAGGCCTTTGAGTCTGTGCTGCAGTTTCTTTACAAAGTGGATAAATATCAGTAGCTACCTCATAGAGCTGTTTGAGGATTTAATAAGTTAATACATAGAGAGCTCTGAAAACAATAACCACCATTGTGATTTCTCAATAAATGTTAGCTAATACTCTGCTCTGAGCCAGTGTTTCTCTCTCGTTCTCTCTCTGTCTCTCTCTCCTCCTCATCCTCTCCCTCCTGTCTTCCTTTTTTCTCTCTCTCTCCTCTTACCTCCTTCCATCCCTCAAGAAAATTCAAATCTGTCTCAGATGCATTAAGAGAGGTTTAGAGTAGAGAGAGAAAGATGAACCTGAAGGACAACCTGAAAGATGAACCTGAAGGATTGTACTTTTCTGATTTGATCAGACCAACATTACCAGAAAACACTCTCCAAATGTCAAGGAATTTGCAGTATAAAATTCAAATTATAATTTGCAAACTATTTACTATTCTCACACAGGAGTAGAAATGTGAAAATCCTTATGAAATGTAATGTTATAATTTTTTTAAGTTATAAAAATATAAGAAAATTTTAATATAAATATAATGTATCAGTTCAATAATTCACATAAAAATATTATCATCTCTAAGTATTTAAATGGCATTTGATAAAATTCAACATCTGCTTTTAATAACCAAACATTTTGTATAAAAACTTTATTAATGTCTGTCTCCCTAATAAGACTGGTTTTCTGCGAGAATATATGTTTGTCATTGTACACTCAGCACCCAGAGCATCACCTAGCATATAATAGCACTTGGTGACATGTGTTGACTGAATAAAATGAATGAGCATAGTTAATAACTAAAAATGGAAAGATGTATCCTTAGCATGATAAATATTTGTCTTATAAGAAAAATTATACTTAGGGGTGAATTATTGGAGATGTTTTTATTACATGCAGAAATAAAACTAGAATACCCATTATAATCTTTTTTATTTAGTATTGTTCTAAAGCATTAGCCAACATAAGAATGTCAGTTCCATGAGAGCAGGGACCTTGTCTGTTTTGTTCCTACAGAATCTTGGGTGTCTAAAGAACATGCCTGGCTTATAGTAGGTGTTAAAATAATAGTAATATGTTAAATAAATAGAATACAAGACAGAAGTAAGGATTATACTACTTGAAAGAAGGAAATAAAATCAACGTTACTGAGATATTCTGAGAATCAAAAAAACTATTAGAATTAATAATATTATCATCATCATCATAATTAACTTTTACTGGGCATTTAGAATATGCCAGTCATTCCACTGTGCATTTAATATCAATTATTTCACTTAATTCCAACAACAACCCTGTGAGATAGATAATATTATTATTCACATTTTACAAAGAGCAAACTAAGTAGAAGAGAGATTAATTTTCTCAAAGTCACAGAGCAATAGAGAGAAATGAGGCTTGAAAAAACATAGTGACATATCAGATTCCTGGCTGGGAATAATGAACATTGCAAAGGTGTTAATACTTTGAAGTCAAATAACATTAACTAAGCTCCAATTTAAATTCTAGCAGAATGATTTTTGATACTTTATGAAATGATGGTAAAACATAAGCAAAAGAATAAACAGGTGAGACTAGTTTTTAAATTTGGGGGGAAAAAAATAAGAGAACTTCCCTAAATATTAACACATGCTATAATCATTAAATCATTCCACTTTTATGGCAAGGACTAACATGCAGATAAATGGAACAGACTACATAGTCCAGAAACTGACTCAATTATGTACATATAATCAATTAATATTTATATAATTATAATATTTATATCAATTAATATATATAATTGTTTAACTACATATAAAACAAGTTAAAGCCTTAAAAAAAACTAGATTAGTCAAGCAAGATGAACTAGCTCTAGAGCTCTGCTGTGAAACGTCCTACCTATACTCAATGATAATGTATTGTACACATGGAAATTTGTTAAGGTAAATTTTATGTTGTGTTCTTACCAGAATAAAATAAAATTTCAAAGAAGTAAATGTTTTTAAACTAGAAAAAAATAAACTAGTCATGAAAATCCTAGAGTTAACTTTATATGTATAAAAAAAGTACAGGCATTTTCTATAGTTAGAAATTAGACAAAATGCCTGCTATATATCACCCTCAATATTTTAACATTTTATTGCAGTACCCAATGCAGAAAGTCAAGAAAAGCAAATAAGAGACATGAAGATTGAAAGAAAAGAAACAGGAGAGAGGGAGAGAGAAATTATTTACAAACAATAAAATTATTTATATGAATATTCAAGAGAATCTAACCTTTAGAACTTTTAAGGGGGATTGATGAAGTTAATCATAACTTTGATATATGATCAACATATAAAATCAATAGTAAACCTAAACATGAGTATTAACTATTAGAAAATGCAACAAAAATATACCATTTATGATAGCAACAAAAATTATAAGGAATCTAGGAATAAATGTAAGAAAAGATGAGAAATTCTTTAATGAAGAAAAATTTCTAAATATTAATTAAAACATTTTTTAAACCTGAATTAATGTAAAGATATGCCTTTCTCATAGCTAGGAATACTCATTATCACACAACTGAAAATTTCTTCCAAATTAAAATATAAATACGATTTCATTTTTAATCATAATAGCAACAGAATTTCTTCATGGAATTTAACAACTAATTGTAGAATAACCAAAACAATTCTGAAAAAGAACATAGAAGAGAAAAGTTTTCTAATATGGAAAGAAAACTTATTCTAAAGCTATGATAAGATGAAAGCATAATTATTGCTACAGGGATAAATAAATGCTAAAGAATAAAGAGTCCAGAGTTAGCCTCAAGCGTATATAGATGCTTGGTTGATGAAAAGGGGGGATTTCAAATCAGTGAGGAGAAAATAAAATATTTTTAAATAGTATGGGGACATGTGACTTTCCTCATACTATTAAAGGTAAAATTAGATAACTCCTGGACACTATATAGCTAAATTAAGTCCAGATAGATTAGAGGTCTAAATGTAATCAATGAAACTTTACAACTAGAGGGAAATATCAAAGGTTGTCTTTATAACCAACTTTAGGCTAAGAACTTTTTAAGACATAAGTGAATAGAAATCATGAAAAAAATATGAATAGATTTGACTGCATGAAAACTTCCAATTTTTGTATGACAAAACACACCGTAACAAAGTTAAAATCAAGTACAAACTATGAGAAAGTATTTGAAATATATATAACCCACGCAAAAATCTCCTACAAATCAGCAAGGAAGAGACAAACGACCTATGAGAAAACTCAGCAAAGAGTATGAACAGAAAAGTCAATGAACAGGAGATTCGAATGACCAAAAAATGTAAGATATTTAGACTCACTAAAAATCATTGAAATAACTGATTTAAATTTTTAAAAATAATGCACCATTTTATAACAATCAGACTGTCAAGAATAAAGAATTATGACAATACAAGTTTTGGCAAAACCATGAAAAAATGAGAATGTTTATACACAACAGATGAGAATAAAACAGGTTTACCTGCTTAGGAAAAAGCATTTGAGAAAAAAATATACAATAATTAAATTAGACTCAAATATAAAAAATATATAAATACATGTATTTAATATATTAAATTAGACAGCTAGCTGACAGTCAACATGGGTGAGTAATTAGCTTTCCAGAAGTCTTAATTTCACTTAAAGCTTATTTGAAAAATGCTTACAGAGGGGAGGGGACTTTGGGGGCTGGGAGAAAGGGGTGAAGGGTTAAAGAAGTTCAAATTAGTAGTTGATAGATGGTCACAGGGATGGGGAGCACAGCATAGGGAAGGCAGTTAACAGTAACTTAATGGCTAGATGGAGAGCCAGAGGAGAGAAAGAGCAATTAGGAGGATCATTTTATAAACTATATAAATGTCTAACCAATGTATTGTATACTTGAAACTAATAATAAAAATAAATAAGTAAAATTTTTAAAAACTGCCTAAGCATCCCTGGATAAGAATTCCCCTATCTAGTTAGTTAACAGATTCACTACCACATATATTTATCTCTGCTTTGTGAGAACATTTACATTCTCTCTTAGTAGAACTTAAGCATTTTATCAGAAAAGCTCATTTCTTTTCACGAGGAGGTTTTGTATTATAACATACAAAAATGTTCTGTCCTAGACAAGGTTTAAGACAAATTTCCCTTTACAACCTTTTTAAAATAGCAATCTGGTAATAGCTGATTATATTATAAATTCATCATACCTTATTAATTTGTGATTCCATTTCTAGGTAAAACACTCACATACCTGTACAAGGAGACATGTACAGGTGTTAACTGAGCATTGTTTGCATCAAAAAATCAGGATCAATGCAAAGGGCATCAGTAGAAGAATGAAGAAAAACGTTATGGTACAGTCATTCTGTACAGTCAGTGAAAGGGAATTCATTAGACCTATATATAGCAATAGGGGATAAATCTTGAAAAACATAATATTGAGTTTTAATAAGCAAGTTACAAGAGTATGACATGAATAGTATGATAGCTTGCATAAATTTTTAAAATACACTAGGCAGTACTATGCATTATTTATGAGTACATATACTTGTGATAAAAATGTAAAACCATATTTAGAAGCACACCAAATTCAGGATGGCATCACCTCTGGACAACAAGGAAATGGGAAAGGAGGGAGGGAAGCATTCCTGGGAAGGAGATTAAGATCTTAATTTCATCTGTAACTTTATTTCTTTTTTAAAATCAGAAGCAAAATAGGAGTATTTGATAAGTTCAGCCAGCAAGTACATGGGTATTCATTATATTATACTTTGTATGTGATTTTCTTTTTCTTTTTTTAATTTAATTAAACCTATAAGTAATGTCTAAGAGTAGAGGATTGAGAGTTTTGACTACATAAAAAAAAAGTTTATAAAAAGCAAAAATTGTCCACATAATAACAAAATAAAAATACATGGAACAAGTATAAATGACAAAGTTTAATATCTAAGGTACTATAAGTTCATGGAAATCAATAATCAATGGGCCAAGGACATGAACAAATGAGACTTTAATTTCGGAAAAAGTATTCAGCCTTATTAGTAGTCAAGATATAAAAGTTGAAATTAAAATAATATGACCCTTTTTAATTCATTTTTTTAAAAGACAATAATCAGTGCTGGCTAGAGTAAGGGCATTTAGACACTCTCACACATTTCTACTTGAAGTGTAAATTATTTCAACATTTCTAAAAAACAATTTAGCGATGCAAGTCAAGGGTCTTAAAAATATTCCTATCGTTTAACACAATGATTCCGCTTCTAGGAATTCATTCTAAAGAAATAATCTGAAATATGTACAAAACTTAAGATATACATACCAAAAAAGTATTGTGGAGTGATTTGTAAATAGCCTCAATGTCTAAAGATGGGAGAATAAGAGTATTATATATAGATATATAGATATAAATATAGAGATAGAGATATATCCAGAGATGGGAGAATTAAAATAATATATATATTTATTCATATGGAAGAGTATTAAACCTAATCATGTTTATGAGAAATGTTTAATGACATGAAATAATACTTAAGTTAAATACCACATTGCAGAATAGAAAATTATTTATATAAAGATTATTTGGAGGATTGCTCATTAAAACAACAAAAAGGAAATATACCAAAATGTTAGCAATGGTAAGCTCTAGTTGATGGAACTAGCATTTTCTAAATTTTCTCTACGTATGTATTTCTTTTATAATGAAAGAAAAAAATATTACATAAGTACCACTTTTAGTTATATTGCTTTATTTAAGTAAATGTAAGTGAGTAGCTTACTTAAATAAAGAAAATTCCATTTTAAGATAATCAATTTTCACTATAAAATAAGAATGTTAGAAAGAAAGTAGAAAATCCACTGATTTATTTCATAAATGAGGAGAATGGCGTCTGTGGAGTAACTAGAGATACAATTGATAATTCCATTCCAGTACATGTGCGCCCAGCCCTTGAGAAAATGAGGTGCTATGACCATGGGAAGACCAGACACCTGACAAAGTTGTCTGGAGGATTCATAAAGACTAGAATTTAACAGAGAAATCTCCTTCATTGACACACATGCTCCAGTTCCCAAAGCATGGAGAAATTCCATATGCCATAGAAATGAGGTCTCAAAACTATGCCAATTATGGAAACAAAACAAAACAAAAAAAAATTAAATTTGCTGCCGAAATAAAATGTGCCCCATCTGGCTAACATTTGGAGATTTGTTTTCAGTCCACATTGCTACAAACACACTTGACAGTTCCCAGGGTAACTGGCAGGAGTGTCAAAGCATAAATAAAACTAAAGCACCAATTCTGGGTAGAACAAAAGGAAACCTCCTGATGCTCCCAAGGCTTAGATCTAGTGTTTTGAGTTACACTGTTAATACAGTGCTTGAATAAATAAATGTATAAGAAAGGAAATAAGGAATGGGCCTATTATATATAAGCTGTTAACTATTCAAATTCTTACGATAAATTTAAGTCTACACATGTGATATGAGTGACAAGTGTTATCGACCAGCCTCATGGGAGAGCAGTATGAAACGCGGTGTTTGAGAGAGGTTAGCTTTGTTGAACCTCCTTTTCAGAGCAAGCTAGATGGGAATGAAGTAGATGGGAATTAGGTTCGGAATTTAGAAGCCTAGAATGGGGTAAGGGCTCCTGGGCTACGAGCTCGGAACATCTGATAGGCAGTATCTAAGAAGCAAAGGTGAGGAAAAGAGAAAAAAAGAAGATATGAATAATAGTCTATCCGAAGAAGCCAGGCCACGGGGTAAATCCAGTGATTAAGGGGGAAACTCCATGAAAATGCAAATCACGATAGGAAACTAGAGGCAAGGGGGTTCAGAGGGCAGATTGAAGGTGGGATTTGGGTGCAGATCGAAAGGTCTGAGAATCTCCTTGCGCAGAGGGAGCTAGCTAGTTGGGAGAATAATGGGCATTAAAATACAGAGTCTGGGGTTTTTAAAGAACGAGGAAAATGGTTCCATGTAAAGAGAATGACATCAGCAGTAACATGGCAGAGACAAAAGATCACAGTGAAGTCATGGTACATCTGACTCAAAGTTCATTCATTCAGTTAAAAATATTTGGAGGAATGCCTGCAGCAGGCCAAGCAATGTGCAGGGACCAGACATAAGCAATAATGCCCTGCCCAGATGGAGACAGCAATATACAAGTAAACAAATACGCAACTCCACCATGATAGAGACTATAAAAATATAAAATGCCGAAGGAAGTAATGAAGGAGAGAAGCATTTGTTGGATGGTCAAGGAAGGCTTCTCTGAGGTGGTGTCTGATGAGTTTTCCTGACAAAGAGAATGTTTTATACAAAGGCCTTGACAGCAAAGAACAGAAAGAGAGAAGGAATAAGAAAAGCGAGGCAATGCCTTGGCATGTTAGAGCATTCTCCTCCGAATTTAAATCCCACATCCCGCCAGAAAAAAAAATTCTGAGCAAGCATCCTCAATGTTTATATTTATTTACTTATAAATTATATACGTGTGTTGTTATACTCATGATTTCCATTATAAGACATTCAAAAATAGAAATGTTAAAGGATGAGATGAAAAATAAAGTGAAACTCCTAAGACCGTCTTCTTCCTATATCACTGTGGATGGTCATGCCCCGCAGGAGTGAACTCACTCCCCTTCTGCAGCACTGGAAGAAGGGAAAGGATAAGTGTAAAGCACAGTGAACAAGAAGGCAAGTTGAGCATTCGTCTGGAGGAACTTACCCCTGGCCTTGTAAGCCATGACAGATTTTATTAGATTTCATTGCAGTCTATAGGAAGTCACCGAAGAGTTTTGAGCAGCAGACGTTACCTAGTTTATTTTCAAAAGATCGCTCAGTCTGCTGTGTGGAGACGACATCAGATGGGGCCAGAGCAGAATCGGGGAGATGCCAAAGCAGACGACTGCTAATCCAGATGAGAGTAGAGAGTAGTCTAAACCGGGGTGGTCCTGATAGGGATAACACGTTCAATATAAATTTTGGAGGTAAAAAGGACATAGCAAGCTAATGGGTGGGGTGTAAAGGTGAATGAGGGAGGCTTTTGAACATCTTAAGTGTAAAATGCCTGTGAGATGTTCTAGCAGGCAAATGTGAAGCAGTTTATAAATGAGGGCCTCGTCAGCACAGAGATGATGAACGGCTTGGGAAGATTACAGAGAGGAAAAGGACTCAGGTCAGGATCGAATCCAGAGAGCAGCCAAGAGACAAAAGAAACCCAGAAAATGTAGAAGTGACAGATCTTAAGATAATGTCCAAGAAAAAGAGAGAAGTGGATGGGCAGCCAGATCAAGGAAGGTGGTACAGAAAGGAGTCCATCATTTGGGCAACGCGAAAAGAGCAGTTTTAAGGTCAAGGTTCAACCAGGAGTAGGTGAGGAAATGTGAAGGAAAGAATGAGGAAGGAGATGTGATGTATGCAGACAGCTCTTGTGAACGTTTGGTGCTGAATGAGTTGGTAATGGAGGGAGTATGGGGATGGTTTAACGCCGAAGCCCCCAGAACAATAGATGGCAACAGAGAGAGTGAGAATGATAAGCAGATAAGAGGAAAAGTCATTGCATGCAGACTCAGATTTGACGGTGGAAAGATGAGTAAGTTCTTTTTGATAGTATTTTAACTGTTTCAGTGAAATAAGAGGTGAGGCCATCAGCTGAAAATGGGCTGGGGAAAGAAGGAATGGAATGTGGGAGGTTCGAGGAAAGAGAAAGTCTGAAATTAAATTCTCAGTGAAAGGAGCCGTGAACTTACTGGAGAAATATAGCAGGACCGTCAGGCAATAAGGAATATTCATTTGGGATCTGAGATGACAGATTTCAAGTAAAATGGAAATATGGTTTTATCCAGCAGTGATCAGCTGTTCAAGTGCTAAAATGGGCTTTTTTTTTTTTTTTTTTGGTTAAGTGATAATGAAATAGTGAGTTTTCAAAGTAAGGGAGATATGTGTTTGAAAAGATAGAGAGTAAAGATGCAGACCAAAAGAAAAGATTTAAAATGCTGAAGGAGAAGAGTCTACACTTAGAAAACCTGATTTGAGAAATAGAAATATGGTCTTTAGAGCCCAGAAAAAAAAACAAAGCTATTTTCTGAAAGAAAAGATGATGGATTTGTGCTGAGCCTCTCTTCACAAGAGCCCTCTGCTTCTCCTCCTGGACCCAACACATGCGCTGCTATTCCCCTTGGAAACAAGGACACAGGCTCATTGGTCACACTGCTGGCCAAGGCTAAGGCAGACAGACAACGGAGCAAGGAGAGCGAGGCTAACTGTGACCACCGCCGCGCTTACATCAGGCTCTGTGCGTAAGGCTTGCAATGCTAGGTAGCACTGGGAGAGTATTAACTTTTGCACGAGATGAATTTTTATCTCTGTTTATGTATTATCAGTGGGCTTGCACTCCTCCATCATAACCATGTAATAGTTCCTCTGGGATTAACATAATTAAGGTAAGAGGAAAGGCTCAAAGGTGAAGAGTCCTTGAGAACTGACATGTCTTCTGGAGACTTTTACAAGCATGACTTTTATAAATGCCTTGGGACCACTGAGTTTGGAAGTCCAGCCAAATTCTAAATGTTGCCTCCCTAAATAATGTCTCTACATTTATTTGGATTCATTTTTTCCCTTAAGAACTATACATTATAACAATCTACGGGGCCCTACATTTAATTCCATACACACAACTCATTATATCGAGTGATTGTACATGATTTTGTAAACACATTGAATCTAAGTGACAGTTACATTTACTATTAAGTAATTAGAAAGTATTGCCCTTATACTTGTCTAATTGATACACACTGTTAATATCTCCCTAACCACCATTATCATATACTGTATTTATGTTATACACAGCTTTTATAAAGAAATGAAAATTAGAATAAGAAATATTTTCTTGGTTTATTTAAATCTTGGTTTATCTTATGTATTATATTTCCTTTATGTTACACAAACTAAACTGTCCTATAATGAAGCATGTCAATTTTACTACTGTAGTGAACATTCCTTCGCAGTCAACCAGATGTTCTGCATCAGTCAAGGAAATTAAAAAAAAAAGAAAAACTTTTGAAAATAGTTAACGAAATAACTCTATTCCTAGGGGGACAGAGGTATGCAGTACCTCTGAAATGTCTATTCTAATCCAATAGTGGTTTAGGTTCTTTTCTTAAATAATCAGTGCATGAACAAAATCTTTTTCTTTTTCCCTTGGTGCAATGATGAATATTGTGTGAATACTTACAAACGCTGGGCACTAAACTATTAGCATAAACAGCACCTCTTTTCAAGCAAAGTGAAAGTGTAGTCCTTAGAAGTTCACAATCTGGGTCTGAATCCTGACTCTTCCACTTACCAATTCTTTTATTTAATTCTCTCAGCCTCATCTTCTTTACCTGCACAGTGCAGAAAATGCTAGTACCCATTGTGCAGGGATGTTATGAGATATAATACTGGTACAGCCGCTATGGAAAACAGTATGGAGGTTCCTCAGAAAACTAAGAACTGATCTACCATATGATCCAGCAATCCTTCTACTGGGTATTTACCCCAAAGACTTGAAAACCCATATCAGAAAAGATATTTGCACACCGATGTTCATAGCAGCATTATTCATAGTGGTTGGGACATGGAAGCAACCAAAGTGTCCTACGATAGATGATTGGATAAAGAAGATGTGGATACATATATACAATGGAATATTACTCAGCCATAGAAGAGATGAAATACTGCCATTTGCGACAACCTGGATGGACCTTGAGATTATCATGCTAAGTGAAATAAGCCAGACTGAAAAAGTTGAAAATCACATGATATCACTCATATGTGGGATATAAACCTAAAATAAACAAATGAACAGGACAAACAGGGACTCAGGGACACGGACAATGGACTAGTAGTTACCAGAGGGTGGGGGTGGGGAAGAAGGGAAGAGGTAGACAGGGTAAAGGCGGTCAAATATAGGGGGTTAGGGGAGGGTGAAGTGGGTAAAGGAGATCAAGTATATGGTAGCTGAAGGAAACTGGACTCTGGTGGTACTCACACAGTAGAATATATAGATGTCAAATTATAATGTACACCCGAAATTATATAATTGTATTAACTAATGTTACCCCAATAAACTTAAAAAAAAAGGACATAATATATGTCTTCTCCAACTGAATAATAGTTTTCCTAGTTAAAAGCTGGGTTTCACTAAAGTAATGAAACTTTTTCCTGTGTGGCTCATGGATATATTCTAAAAACAATTTCAAAAGAAACTTCTAAAAATGTTTTGAGCAGAGGCTATATCACTAAAATTCAAGTTTAACATTCATTTCAGAATATAAATTCTGGGTTTTTCATCTAAAAAATTATAGCAACTTAAATATCTCAATAGTAGACTTATCAAGAAAGAGAACAGTGGCACTATTTGCTTTTATTTTTAGAACCCTGAAAGTTGCATGTAGGTCAGCCAACTCTGAGTTCTAAGGATATATTATCCTCTTTCCCTTAGGGTTTATAGACTATGGAGTGATCTTTACTTTTTTGAAATCGGTAAATACACATTTCCTAGAGTCTAATTATTTTCTATACATTTTTGCATTTTATAGAATTTTTGATATCATTCTGGGTTCCTGTTGAAGACCAGTCTGAGGGAAAGGGGCCTTTTCGAAAAGTCCTCTGTTAAATGCAGTCCACAGAATCATTTGATTCCTCATTCCAGGGTCTCAAATTAATTGTTCAGTTCCTCTTGTAGCCAACCCAAACTGTTCATTTCTTCATGATCATTCACTAAAACTAATGAGAAGCCTTAGAACAGCCCCTAACTCTAGTGCTGGTCTGGCTGAGTAGTTCCCAGACCTTAGCACATGCAGCAGTCACTGGAGAGCTTGTTTAAATGCAAGTTTCCGGGGCTTCCGTGAATTTTGCAAATGGTACTTGCTGGGGTAGGCCTGGGACTCTGCATCTTTGACAAGCGATCATGTGATTCTGTGGCAGGGGGTGTCAGAGAGTACTCACAGAAACATCAGAAGAGAGGCAAAGGCAGCTGGATCCAGTCGACTTGGCTTGAGTTACATCTCCACCACCAGTGTTCTGGGAATCTGGGCAAAGCCAGTTGACCTCACTGTAGTTTGATTTCTTCATCTATAAACTAGGAACTAATCCATCTGCCCTATAGGGTTGCTAGGAAGGATAAATGAGATGATACATTTAAACATCCAGCAGAGCACTTGGCACGGAGTAAGTGTCCCAAACAGCACCAATAAAACTATTCATAAATTTCGAGGCTCTGGTTAAAGTACCTGTTTAGTTTTCTCTTTTCCGGATTTGTAACAATTTAGGTATCTCTGTGGCTCTGCTCTAAAGTTTTTCCATTTTCACCTCCTTAGTAAGAATTGAATGAATACAATGGTATGTGTCTTATCAGGACCCAGGTACCTTATTATAATCTCATGTGTGTGTCTAATTAGCCCCTAAATGGGCGCACCTCATCACACCCTTTAATTTCAGCATCTCATTAGAGTGATCCATTTGCCCACCTTGTTACTTCCCATTCCTTCACCAACGTCTCTTTCTTCCTGCTCCTCCTTTCGGTCCTCACATCTTCTTATGCCCATTTCTTTATTCATAGTATTAAATCCTTCCTTTTATGCTTGTCATTATTCCCTCCTTTCTGCACAGCTCATTATGTCCTTCCATCTGTGAACCTCATTATGCCATTCCATTTTTATCTCATTACATCCTCATCATGTACATATTATTAGCTCCACCATGCATGCATAGCACTGCATTCTCTCTCTCTGCTCTTATCACAACCTGCCCTTTCTACCCTCCTTATTTTATGCTTCCATTTATAAATCACATTACATCCCCCCTAAATGCTTTTATCATTACACCCATCCATTTATGCATCTCATTACACCATTACCCATGCACATTTCTATGTGCATTTCTATTTGTACATCTCATTATGGCCCCATCAACCATGCACATGTCATTATTCCCCTTTCAAATGTTCACGTTACATTAAATCCTGCTATGTTTGCATCTCATTACATCCAATATTCCTAGGTTTGACAACAAACTAACAAAAACAGACAGATAATATGTTACTTGCTTTTAGAAATGAAATATGTTTCTTAGGCACCTAACATCAGTGTTTCTTAAACAAGTCATTCATTTCAGAAAGTCTTACATATTTATCTAGCTGAGACAAAAAAAAGAAGCACTACATTTTATATTCATAAAAAGGAGCTTCTTATTTTGTTTTGTTCAAATCATCACCATTATCACTACTTTGTATTATTTCTCTACAGTTAGTATAATTATCCATGAATAGATTTGCAGCAAAAACTCTCTGAAGGAGACAGTTTAGGGATTGCTGTCATTTTACAGATTGAGGAGTGCATTGAAAGCACTGAGAAATTAAGGTATTTCCCGAGAACTGCTAGTGAACGACAGTAGCAGGGCGCAAACTCAGATCCTCTGGCTCCGAAACCTGACTTCTTTACGCCATACCACTCTGCAGAAAAAAAGTCTTATTTCTAAGTGTCACTTCTGTCATTTAACCCATTCTGTAACACTTCCCTAAAATAAAACTTGGTATCAGCATGCTTTATTTTGGCTTGTTTTGTTTTCCAAAACAAAATAATAGAACATATTTTAAACACTTCGCATTTCATGCTTATCTCTTTGTCTCCCAGTTTGAAGACCTAGATTAAAAGAAGCCTTAATATGGAGCTCCCCTGGCCCCAAACAGGAATATGTACAAAAATCAGAGAAAGACATGGTCCTTTAATGACTTTCACCCCAAAGCCAGCCTCACACAGGCAAAATAATGGGACTCCTCTACAAAGAAGCCCCCAAAGAGACTAACCCCTGCCTGTCCCTTTGCTTCACTGAACTGTGTTCTCTGCCTCATTTTTATTTTTTATTAAATTATGAAATAGCCCATAAATTCAGAAAAGCACAGAAAGATGATTCCTGTTTCCACCACAAGATAGAAGAGATGCTTGTATTTCTTCCATATTTACTATAAATATCTCTCTTTACGAAAAGAAACTGTTGCTAATACTTCCTCAAGGTTGGTGTGTATTATTTCCATGAATGTTTTTGTATTGTTGTTTAAAAATTTTACATATGTGTTATCATATTTTATGTATCTTTTGCAATATGCTTTCTGTGCTTAACATTATCTTTTTAAAAAATAGCTGTTCATACACATAGAGTTAGTGCATTCGTTTTAGCGTCTGGAAATTTTTCCTTTGTGTAAATAGATCATAGTTCACTTTATTTCTCTACTGAGGGATAGTTCAACTTACTACTTCTGCCTTGATCACTATTACTGCACAAGTGCTTACTGCTGTAGAGTCAGTTTGATCACCTCTGTAACTGCTCCAAGTAGTAAAAACGTCAACAAAATAACAGTTCTTAAAGTAAAACTAGACCCTGGCCAAATGTTGGTATGCACTAATGTATTAAAATCATTGTACCTAAAAAGAGTGGTCTGATTCTCAAAACCTGGAATGCTTCTCATGACAGTGATAAAGATGGAGAAAACTACAATGGTTTCTACAGAAGTGTGGTTGATTTTTCCCACGGTTTAAGAAGCAACAGTTTAAGAAGTCACTGGAGACTGTTGCAAGCCCCTGATGCAATCAGACCAATATGTCTGTAGTCACCCAAAGAATGGCCTGCTTCAGACATGGGAAAGGGTGGTTCGGTGGTAGTTCTTCCAGAAGCTTCAGAGCCTGGATAGGCCTTCCGTTGTGATGTGGAAAAGGAATTCTTCATACTGTGCTTGTGGGAATATAAATTAGACAGCCATTTTGGAAAGCAATTTATCAGAACCTGGTGAAGTTAAGGATATTCATAATGTTAAATTTTTAATGTCTCATGAAAGCAAGATTTCTGGAGCAGAGCGGGTTATTATTATTGACAGCAAATAACCTCACCAGTTTCCCTTTGCTTCAGTTGCCTAAGGCAACACAATGAGAAGCAGACATCATTGTACACATGCAAGGGTCTGTTCTGTAGTTAAGGAACCCTGAAAATATGAATCTAGATATTTAAATAGGGGAAGGACAGCTGCTCCCTCTCATTTGAAAGGAGAGACAAATCTTTGCTCCTTGAGAAGAACCCTGGTTTCCTACTCTTACCCTTTGGTATGTAAATAAATCTCTCCAGAAGGCAGATGAGACTGTGTCTCCAGCTGACAACCCAGGGATACTTCCAAATCTTAGGTCTCATCCCTACCTTGAAAAATAAACACATAACTTCCAGGAAGAGAAATCTCTCTAGATGGTCTCTCACTTTCTAATTAACCCTATAAACTAACTTCTAAAGCTTGTTCTTCTAACCCAGGTTTCAAGTTGCTGTAAAATTTGCTCAGAAAACCCAAACTGTGCAGAAACTTAAAAAGATTTCATCCATAGTCTTACACATGCCTATGATTCAGCAATTCCACTCCTGCATGATCATCCCCCAAAATTCTTGCTCATGTCCACAAGGAAACATGCATGAGGCTATTCCTGTCACATGGTTCATGTAAGTGCAAAGGTGAATGCACACTGGGTGCCTGTCCCTAGCAGAATGGTTAGATAAAATGTAGTGAGGTGCATGCACACTATGAAGTCACTTTGCAACAGTAGAGGCAACAAACTAAATACACATGACAACATGTAGAGATCTTTTGTAAAGAAGAAATACAAAGTGGTCTATGGCAAAATATCACTTATGAAAATGAAAAAATACACTAAACATTGCTACATATATTTCAAGATATGTATCAGTTCAAAGGCACATATCAAACTCAAAAGAGTGAGAACTGACTTAAGAGGAAGTAGAAAGAACAGTCTAGGAATGAGAGTGGTATCAGGGATAAAAGGGAAAAATAAGACTTTGTCCCCAGCAAATAATCCCCGTAGCCAAGGAGCATGGTTATCTCCCTAAATGATTTCCAAAGGAAGAAAAAGAAAGCCCTCCAATGAGCTCTTTCCACATCAGACTCTCTGCGGTCTAGAACCACATAGTAGTACAGAGTTGTACTAGATGCTCAGTACATGGTTGTTCAATGCAGGTGGCAACCATCGATTAGGAAAGGAAAAAATCACTGCAATTCTTTGCTTTCCAATATGAAAGGAGGTCATGTGAATGCTGGCTTGCATCGCCAACAGTTACGGTGATTATATTTTACTAATGTCACCGCTGTAGAAACGTCAGTTTTCTTGATATTTTGAACCTCGGTAGTCTTTTGTCCTTACTTTCACTCTGATAAAAAATAATTTGTTGGTTTTTATGGGCTGAATTTTTTAACTGGATTCGTAAAGAAATTAATTATGAGTTTATCAAACATGTATGAAGCTTCGCCCAATTTGCCACTTTTATTTTCTGCTCAATCCATATGCTTATATTAGCTTTATTTAAACTCCTGTGTTTATTGCCAACATTCTGTAATCGAATTATTTCTTCATGATCCTTAGATGAATGTAAAAATTTGACTTTTTGAACCAAAGCAAATATTCTATCATATTTGTTGGTTCTTAAATAAAAGAGTTCTTCAGAACTTCTCTCTGAAATGAATCAAACAAAAATGAACGCTTTCTTCCAGACACTCGGAGCCAGACCCACAGTCAGAAACTGCCGTGGCATGCCAAAAAGCAATTCATTTCTTTCCAACACACTGAGACTCAAAGGATAGGAAGACAGTCAAGTCTATTTCATGATCTCTAATGATAGTGAGAAGCTTGCCACATTGACCTCATATATTCATGTGTACCTAGAGTTCTCTTACTGATTTGGGATAGAAAAAGGAGAGACGGTGCAACATAGTGCATGTGTGACATCCATGTTGAATAAATGAAACACACTATGAGTTTTTCCAGATCGGCACCCTTGCTGCCTCTGCTTAGAGTCTGTCTCCCACCTGTTGCTCACCTCCCTTTCACTCATCCCTGCCTTCTGCCAAGTTTCAGAGAAGGCCCAACAAGTTCAGTTTTCACACTTCATCTCTCCCTTCTATATTGCACTATTTGGAAGAGTAACATCTCTGATTTTCAAAAATGGAATTTTTGCTCTTGCAACCAGATTATGTATTTTGTCATGTGAAACCTATTGTGGAAAGGCATGAATATATGCCCATAAGGACTGACGAAGTCCTTAAATACCAATTAAGAGAGACAGATCAGCCATCCCCACATCTGTTCCTAAGGGT
>NW_011888793.1:2982752-2995061 GCF_000151845.1 Pteropus vampyrus | reverse complement strand
TTCATTCAACAAACAGTGTCTCTCACAAGGCACTACACCTATACAATGTAGGAAAATATAAATAATATAAAGATGAACAGTAGAGAAATGAATCATTAATTTTCTTTCCTTAATAAGTTGATTTCACACCCTGGACCTCATAGAGTTAGAATAGGTGCACTAGAAATAGCTATAAGGATATAAAGCCTTACTCTTATTTGAAAATATTGGGGATCATTTAAAAAAAAAAAAAAAACAACTCTTGTTTACGTTTCCAAAAAACATATTTGAACTATGTGCCTACAGTTGATCCTATTAACCATAGGCACACAGCACATGAGGCAATCAATCCTGTTTTGTATCTGTGCAAAAATATCTTTAGAACAGAATTATAATGTGCCAGAACCCAAAGTTCTTCCAGATGTATGCTCTCACTGATTTCTGGAAAATTGCTTCCCAGGACCCTCTCACAGTACACAGACCACATTATAAAATCCAGAGGCCACTTTGCACTTTTATGGAATCCATAGCGTTGACTCATGCTGTCATTGTCATTAAAATGATGTTGTAAATATCCTCTCATCTTTCCATGCTGCCTGGCTTATTTTTCCCCTAAGAGGCTTTGCACGGGACTTTTTATATAATTTTCCAAATTCCTGCTCCCATTAATGATTTTTTTCTAAAACTGGAGTAACACTCATTTCCTCAGCTGTTTAAAAACATCAATTTCTCTTCAGGGGCCTCTATCCCTTTTGAATTAGATGATATTTATCAGAAAAATCCTTCTTAGTGTATGCTTACTATGATTACATGTTTTTTCTTTAAATCAACAGAAATAATTTGGATTTCAGTATTCTTCAAGTTTTATTGAGGCCTAATCTGAAGCATACTTGGACAAATGTGACACTCTAAGCAGAATTATTATTTTCATTGAGAAATGGCCAATGGGATAACATTCCCTTCTTCATGGCACAATCTCAGTATTGATTTTTATTGCTGTATAACAAATTACTGCAAACCTAGCAGCTTAAAACAACACATATTTTGTATCTGTTTCCTTGAGTCAGGAGTCTGCTTGTGACTTAGCTGAGTCCTCTGCTCAAGGTCTCATAAAGCTGCAATTGAGATATTGGCTGGGCTGTGTTCTCATTTGGAGGCTCGAATGAGAAGGGTCTGCTTCTCTTACTGGTTGGATCTCTTACTGGTTGTTGGCTGAAGGCTGCCTTCAGGTCCTAGAGACCACCCACAGTTCCCTGCCATGTGGCCCTGTTCATGGGGAGTTCACAACATGGCAGCTTGCTTCTTCAAGCAGGAGAACCTCTGTATACATCTAGCAAGACGGGTCCTCTGCATGTGTGTAATATCATAATCATGAGATTGATATCCTATCACATTTGACATATTCTTGGTTAGAAGCAAGTCACGGATCCCTCCCACACTTAAGGGGAGGGGATTATACAAAGGGATGAACACCAGGAGATGGGAATTATTGGGAGGGGTCACCCAAGAGTCTGTCCACTCCAATCCCATTGAACTAAACGGAACTGTACTTAGATATAAATGATTTTTTTATCCTTCTAGAGTCTAGTTGTCTTAAAGGAAGTTTATAATTCTCTAAATGAGTCAATCTTAGTTCTCCTGTCTTAAAAAAATATAAGAAAAAAGAAAGAAAGAAATCATAAAGCAATTCTTAGGCAAGGCCTGGGGAAGCTACAAGACCCAGGAGGGTAAAGAAGATCAGTGGGTGAGAGAAATAATGACCTCAAGCACATTAAGAGGTTAAACATTCCAAAAATTTAGGTATCACTGGTTGTTGGTTTGTGTTTGCTTGTTTTGTGATTTATTTTGCTTTGATTTCCCACCAACATTTAGAACTCCATGTGTTTCATCCATCTCTATTAAAGTTGTCTGTTATTGCCAACTTCAACAGTTCATAGAACTACCATCCATCTTCTTCACTCCATTCCCTTTGCACGACACCTAAATCCTCTGAAGAAGGAAGCCTGCTTTTGACTTCAGAACCTGAACACTGGGATGGAGCTTGCCATCTGTCTTAAACTTTTTAAGTAACTTTTTGCCAAGACAAATGTGGATTATAGGCAACAACCTGGGACATTTCTGGTCTCCGAACAGGAAAAATAAGTAACCCTTAAGTACTATCTTAAGTACTTTGTTTGCTGGCAGTGTTCGTGGTGAATGAAAATTTGATCCTTAATTGTGTGGGAAATAGGGAAGTGATCTGCATGCCAATGGCCAAGTGCAGACTTCAGAGACTTAGCAGTTTTGAAGCTGATATTTATGAACATCTGCTTTCTCCCATAAATTTTAATACAGATTTCATCCTTTGAAACCTACAGAACTCCCAGGTGCTTCTTTGGTCTGTCTTGGGAACTTGTTTTTAAAAAATTATTTTCAAGTCTCTTTTTTCACGCTGAACACATTAGAAATCACTTTTGTTGAAACAACATGTTGTATATACAGTGTCTATTGGAATGCCTAAAATATGGTATTAAATGCTACCAACAAAATGCTGTATTCAGCTCATCGAGCCTCCAAAATGTCCACTCCGATAACACGAGCCATAATAGTCTAAATAAAGAATGTTTCAAAAGTATTTCTAGTCTACAGCCATGCCACCCTGAACAAGCCCAATCCTGTCTGATCTTGGAAGCTAAGCAGGTTCAGGCCCAGTTAGTACTTGGATGGGAGACCACCTATCTAGGAAGACCAGGTGCTGTAGGCATGGGGGAAAAAAAAAAAAGTAAGGGATTGTAAACTGACAAGGTCCTTGAAATCTGTGAGGTCAACCAAGGGTTGTCTCGCCTAAAACAAAAAGAAAGAAAAGTATTTCTAGTGCCAGTTTATGCCTTTCATTATTCCACATGTATTTATTTAATGCTTGCTTATGTGACAAGCACTTTTAGGTGCTGAGGTGACAACAGACAAGAATACAAAAGACAAAACCCCTGACCTCATGGTATTTATGTTCCAGTGAGTATAAATGTTCTCTAAAAAGAATTCCCTTAAAATTCTCATAATATGTTCATATAGTTCATCAATAAACTTTGCACTGGGCTTGTAAGCCAATGATGTTAATCCACTCCTGATGCTGGACTAGACTCTGAGGATACAACTATGAACAACATAGATATGTTTCTGCCCTCAAGGAGCTTAGGATCTAGCATACTTCTCACCTCCATCAAAAATGTAGACCTAGAAAACCAGAACTTTGGGATAGCATGTGGGTAGCCACTTGACCATTCTCTATTTTAGATCCACCATAAACAGTGCAAATAGTGCCTCCATCCCTTGGCTCTTGGACACACTATTACTATGGGTAGAAGATATGAGTGTGTGGGCCAGAGGAAGGGAAATAAAATCACAGAGCTACAGAGGACAAACACATAAGTCAGCTGGGCATGTGCAGAGCTAGCAAAGACATTAAATGCCTCTTAGGAAAGCAACCTTTTAAGACTGCAGTTCTGGCCACCCTGTAGTAGAGGATACAAGTCATTTACATAATAGGAAAGCCTCGGGAGGACAGTAGAGCTATTTAATTTGGTTAAGCGAATAGTTTTCCATCCATTTACAGTGTAATGAAACCTCTCTCCTCTGCCTCTTAAATAGGAACACACTGGCAAGATGCCGCAGGGCACTTAAAACATGGGCAGTCTTCTTGGAGTGTCAATTCTACTCAACCATTTGGAGGAGACAAAGTTAATTAATTTACTGATAAGTAATTTAAGACATTCTTTTCCATTAAAATCAATACAGCCATATTATGGAACAGAATGCAAAATTTGCATACGCTTTTAAGATAAAACATACAACTAACACAATGATAGAGCTGAGTGCTGAAGGATTAAGCCCTCCCCCATATTTTTCATCAGCCCCCTGTAAAACCAACCTAATAAAAATAATTTTTTGATATGGATCATTGATTCTCAATTTTATGTAAAATGTATGCAAATGACAAATCTCCCAGTGGCATTCCTTTCTACCATGCTGCCACTTAGATATCCCTACTTTTAGAGATTCCGGAGCTGCCACCAGATGCAAGAAAATTCTGGGCCACTTCAGGCTCTTACCCCTCACCCTCCACCCTGCTGCCCAGCCCTGGGGCCCATGCTCACTGCCTCTGCATTAAAGAGCACTCCCTTAGAAGAGTTTGAGGTGCTGCTCTTTTCCACGGTGAGGCAAGAGGGATCTTCTCAATACTCTATCCTCATCCTTAGCACAGAGATTAAGCATTGGCCATCCTGCTTCTACAACCCCCTTCCCAGTCTCAGAATGCTATGTAGCAGGCAGATAGATCATTGTGTTCCTTGTGCTTTGTATTCCTGAAACAGGATCTGGACCAGGTACAGCTCCATCTGGAAGAAGTGAGGTTCTTTGATGTGTTTGGCTTCAGTGAAGCAGCAGGCGCGTGGCAATGCTTCATGTGCAACAACCCTGAAAAAGCAACCGGTGAGAGATATCTCCCTTACCGCTCAGAATCATGTGTGTCCCTGGGCTTAACAAGGATCTAGGAGCCCTGCTCTTCTAGTTGGCCTTCTTCTTGCATAAACATTGTCAGTCGTGATGATGCACAGAGGTGTGCCTGATCACCTCTGCTTCGTGCTGAGAGAGGTATCTCACCAAAGTGGGGGTGAGAAAAAGACATGATGTTGAATGGGAGAGAAACGTAAACCAGAAATGAGCAAGAGAAAAAATACCTTACATATAGAAGGCTGTTAAGAAAGCAGTACTGACTATTTTGCCCTGGAACCATTCTTCATTTCAATCCAAATGACCCTGAGGGTTAGAGAAAAAGAAGCATTGTGTCCAAAGCCTCAAAGAAATAAGACCGCACATAATGTTATCTCCTAGTCATTCATCCCTCACACCTTTGCTTTATGATTACATTGTGTAAGAAGCAAAGACACAGGGTAAGGAATTATTTGAAGAATAACTTCATAACTAGTTAGTCATCCTTCCCCTTCCTTTCTGCTGCCCAAGGAATTTAGTCTGCTGACCTTGATTAAAAAGAATAATTGTTAGTGACTATGAGCTAAGCTCTGTACTAAACATGTCAGATATCTCATCTAACCTTCACAATAACCTTATGAGGTTATTTCTAATATTATCTCTGTTTTACTGATGGACAAATTGAAGCACAGAGCAATTTGATAACTGCCAAAGTCACACAGGTAGTAAGTTAACAGTGGCAGGATTGGCATGCAATCTGCCTCCAGAGCCCACGCTCTTAACTGTTTCACCCTTCTGCCTCCTGGTTATACAGGCCCCATCTGACTAGCGGAAATTGGTTGGTAATAAGCCTATGTTCAAAATTTTATGCTGTCCGTGGACACGGGATATGTCACCAGTACTTCGCCATTGGAGAGGACACAGAGCTCTCAACACTGTCACTGCTCAGGAACTGCAGTTTGGACCAAGAGAGCTGTGTTATAACACTGTTGAGCACAAAGCCACTTTGTAGACAAGCCACCCTCTAGATAACCATTGGTTATACCACCTATACCCATGCCTTTAATTTTAGACTTTTGTGCATTTTAAAGATTACCCATTATGGCAAGTCTATCTTTGCTAATTGCCAAGGTGTTGAGGCTGAATAGAAAAAAAAAACAAAACAAAACTGTATTTATTTGGCCAGATGGAGATGTGAGGGGCTTGCAGAGATGTATCAATTAAAATGCATTACCCCATGGAAAAGGTATGGATGGAAGAAGCTGGCAGTTAAGGATGCAGCTTTTGTGAGGCACAGATTGTTGGCTGATTACAGAGCCAGGATTGAGCTGACGCCAGAGTGAACACCCCAAATTCCAATTTTTAACAAGTTGATTTGCTCAATAGGGAATTGGGAAATGGAACGTCTCCATTAAAAAAACCTTCCAATTTCACCTATGAGAAAGATAAAATATAAGAAAAACTTTGAGAGCATGATGAAGTAAGGTGCTTATCTTAGGTGGCTCTGAGAGGTCCTTCAGAATTTCCATTCCAAGTAAGCAGAGTCCTTAATTCAATAAACAGTTCATCATATCTAGCCAAGAGAGGCCTCAGGAAAGGGACTAGAAGTTAAAAATACAGTGTTCCTTTAATATATGTTTTCTCAAATTCACTGCTATGCACTTGAAAAGAACATTTTGCACATTCACTCTTCCTTATTTCTCACAGTTAAATATAGACTGAGAACATATAGCAATAAAAATTCAAACAAGGCCAAATATTTTATAGCAGAACATATTGAATCAAAATGTTTGGCCCTGAAAACTTCAGTGTGCTTGAATTCCTTTGCTCAGTTCCTTTTACTACATGAAAAGGGGTTTGAGTCTGAGTGAAATCTTATTTTAAACTAGTATTTTCATCAAAAACTCTTGACTCCCTAAAAATTTTATATGGATTATTGATTGTATCTTCTGATTTTTATATAAGCATATAAATTATATATTTAATCTAAGTAAAAGGTCTAATATAATAGTACTGGTATATATATTATTCACAGAGATGATACTTGCATTCATATTTTGCTTAAATTATAAGTTTATAGATGATCAAGACATAGGAATAAATATGTTATTTGATTATGCACAGCTAGCATAATACTTACATCTCATTTTTTCATTTATATAATGCGCATTTGTTGAGTTGGGCAAAATGTCTTCTATAGGCTGAGCCTTGGATAACAAATAAGGTACAATATCTCTGCCCTAAAACAATTCAGAATCCTGTTAGGCCAGAAGGCATATATGGAAAGATCTAGCATAATTTCTTGTATATTTTTAGCATGCAATAAATACTTATTGAGCGAGTGAAAGACAGAAAGAAAGAATATTTAGAAATGGCAACACCAAAGCCTTGAATATTAAAATATGATGTTTCAAGATTGTGATTATGTGTTAACCATGTCAAACACATCACTGTTCCATATCTGGTGCATTTTGAATCTGGTAAATAGATGTTGGTGCTTGTTTTCTCCTTGAGAGAAGTCACCACATATAAAACAAAGGGTTCACTTCCAGGCCTGGGTTAGTGCCTGGTGCTCAGAGCAAGCAAGTCCATCACCATGGAAGCCTGGTTGCAGACACGGCCCTTTTAAGAGGCATCTTCAGCTGCCAGCTGCAGTTGCCACAGCCTCTGTCCCATTTAGCTGCTGGGGACCGGGCAGCCTCATGTCTTCGCCTCCTCCCATCTTCTACCATTGCTGGGTGATGTCCCACAGGGCCCAGATGTCCTGTCAGCCTCAGGAAGGAAAGGTCTAAAGAAGTGTGATTGGTGTCTAGGGCAAAAGGCTGAAGAAACTGGATTTGGGTTTTTGTTTTTGTTTTTTTAAGGTACTGACAAATGATACAGTAATTATTGTCAAGTATTCATTGTTCAGGCATTAAAAAAAAAGTCTCTGGCATTTCCATAAAAGAGGAACAAAATATGAGGTAATTAGAAAACTTTAACTAGATATCAGGAAATACATACTGAAATACAAATACTTCTTAACAGTGTGTAGAATAAACTATGGTACTGGAGAAATTGACAGCAAACCAGCTGGTTTCCATGGTCACCTTAAGTACATTCCCCTCTTCATGTCACAATAACTCCCACTCGTCTTCCCATCAACTCCACCATCAACATGCCCAAATTCACAGGAATTTAGTATTTGGTATTCAATAAAATATGATTAGATGCAGATGAAGAGGTAACCGAATGCTAGAATAGTATAAAGGTCCCGAAATGATTATAATTGTTGGCATTTATCATGCTAACTATGTGCTAAATTTCACATGCATTTTTCTTAGTAAGTCACCATTATTGACTCCATTTTACAGATAAGGAAACTGAAACACAGAGTGGTTAATAATTGTGCCAATGTCACATAGTTACTAAGCAGTAGAACTAAGATTTTAATCCAGGTTAATTTCTAAACCTGCAACTTCGATCTCTAGGGCAAATCCAAGTTGAGGACATGGAATATTGGAAATTCCAACAACAGTTATTCCATTTTCTTACAATATATTGGAAAGACCAAGTGATCAATGACTTATTTTACTTAAAGAAGTGCAGGGACTTTGTGTGAGAATGTGTGGGAAGTGATCACATGTGCGAAATGGTTACAGTAGAAGCTATTTCCAGACCCTCCAATTGCTGATTCAGTTTCTGATAATCATTTAATAAAAGTACAGAGTAGATTAGAAAATCACTGAAATAACTCAAGAATCCTGAGAGACTTGCCTAGTGGTGTTTATTACCAATCCCGTTACTCCACAGGATTGGGAGAATAGATATTGAGCAAGTAAATTTAATAGAACAGGACTTATTTCTGTTTCATCGTGTCTTGGAATTGCTAGTGCATGATAACAGTAAGAGTTAGTCAGCAGGGCCCTCCTGGAATACATCTGGCTTTCTATTCAGTAACATTTTTTAAAGAACAAGGGAGAACTAGGTCATGACTTTCACTCTTTTTTCTTGAGACACATGAGATGTCTTTGTTCTTACACCCTACAAAAAACAACCCAGAGATGGCTCGGCTTTGGCGCGTGTGTCCTCCTTTACAAATCTGAGCATTCCACGGTGTGAGTGCTCTCTTAGTCATTAGATATTTAGATATTGAATGTGAGGTCTCCTTAGGTTATGAAAGAATGAAAAATTTTTTCAGACAACCTGCTATCATGATTCCTTTTTAGAACTTGATTTCAAATATTTGTGCTGTAAGAACATGTTGTGCATTATATCACATAGAAAACAGAGATGGTTTCAAGATGATATCAAGAAAAGAAAGGCCTCTGTGAAGAGGTTTTCTTCAAACACCACAAACCGGTAATACGTGGTGGCCCTCCTTTGCTGAACACCTTCAGTGTGGGCTGGGTGACCTTCCATTCCAGATGCCAGTGTGAAAATGGGCTAAATGACCTCTGAGAACCTGATTGTAAGACACGAATAGCCTTATGAGTCCATTCATATAAAACTTTTCAATTTAATTACAGTATCAACATTCACAGAACTTTAAAGGTGACAAAAGAAAACCCATTTTGTTACGCAACGGCTGGGTTTGTCTCATGAAGCCTTCCCTCTTGTCATATGTTAGAATATTGTCACATATGCTAAATTTTGGTAGAGTTCAAAAACAATGCACTGCTGTGTAAGACAACTTCACATTTTCATATTTATATACTGTTAGTGACTACTAAATATTGATTAATTACATAAAACCTCAGTTTGTTTTTCAAAGATACTTTGAATTACTTTATGACAAAACAAATACACACTTATTTACTCAGATAACATTATCCTGGAACCTTTTTCCTTTTCCTGCCTCTTCCCATCTTCATGTTTTATGCCTTTCTGGCATGGGTATTCCTTCTCTGTTAACACTCTCCTCCTTTTCTCCCTCCCTCCTCTTCTTCTTTGTCAAACACACACACACACACTCACACACGTGCACTCACAGTGGCACACATGGACACAGCACCCCTAGGTAGAATAAATTCTCTCCTCTCTGTCCTTTCTGCTCTCTGCCCATGCAGTGTACACAGCATGTTGCCATCAATTTCCCCCACTAGACAGTAAACTAGAGGAGGAAGGACCATGGATTATTCACCTTTGTGTACCCTACCTAGAGCCTGGCACATAGCAGTTTTTAATAAGTATTTGGCAAATAGATAGATGATTGAGTAATTCGTGGATCATATAAGTAATAGGATGACTACAGAAGAAATAGGATTTATTTTGAAATGCGACATTTAAGTCTAACTTTAAAAAATCTGATATTTTCTCAAAATTAAAAAAAATCTTATTGAATTGAAATCTTGAAATAGCATCTTTTGCAAAATAAACTTTTGTAAGAAAATATTGCTATGTACACCTTATGGATACTCAATTTTTATATTGCATTGAAAAGTTTCAATTTACATAAACACACAGAACCCCTAGTAAACTTGCTAATAACTTTTGAGCCTCAATGAGAAATATGCTAAGATCAGTAACCTAGCACCCTTCAGGGGTTAACAGTTATTATTCATCCAGCATCACTTTCCTAATTCTCTGCCTTTCCATAATGGGTCAACAATCTTGTCTTGATATAGATAAAAGTGTCTGATATGCCTGATATTTGCAGCAAAGCATTAGTCACTCTGTGGTTATCCATAAACCAATCATCATGCATGCAAAAATGTTCTTTTTCACTTGGAGAATAAGCTGAGTCAAGCCAATATCCGAAGGAGGAGAAGCATGATTTACAAAGGCAGACTAGACTGAGTAAGTCTGGCTCAGAATGATGCTGATTTAAAAAAATTTTATGTAGCTTTTAAAATAAAGCATTTCATATATGTTAAAAGTGCTCAAAAAAAAAAGAAAAAGAAAAAGAAAAAAAGGGCTCTAGTTATCATCTTTCAGAGTAATCCTAATTTTTTATTTACCTATATAAATACTTTGGTAATGAAATTTGTTTTTCAGCCACAAACACACCTCTGTAAAAGATATACAGGTGCTTTTAGCACCCACTGAGAATGAAGTCATCCACTCTCTCAAGAGGGCGGCCATATTTTGACCTCACCTTCTCAGAAACTCTGTAGTATAGATTACCCTTTCTGTCTTCCCTATTCAATTTCTCCATCCCTTCCACTGGCTTTTAAACACATTCAACTGGCTTACCTTCTCCTTTCCCTTCACCTACTGCCTCTCTCTCACCTCCTCTGTAAAGCCAAGAGAGTTGTCAGTGCTCAGCCTCTGCATTTCCTTGTCTCCTTTTCCTCCTGACTTAACCCTCCCTGATCTGCCTTCTAAGCCCATTATCTCTACAGCCATTAAAGTCATGTGAGTTACCCATACACTGGATATGTTTCAGTCCTTGTGTTAACTTGCCGTTTAGTGGCATTCAATTCTGTTGACCAGTATCTGCTCCTTCAAACATTCTCTGTCTTTACCTTCTAGTCTCTCTCTCACTCTCTAAATAGTCCTTGGCCTCCTTTCCAGGCCTACCTTCCTCTATCCAGCTATTCATTGTTGGAGTAACTCTCTTCTCCTCACTGTACACTCTCTCCCCAGTCAGTCTTTGTTGGTTCTGCATCTCCAGTAACCACTTCAATGAGACAAATACCAAATGCCTATCTGCAGTCCAGGCATCTCCTCTGAACTCTAGATTTACTTTCCTACTGCCTAGTTGGTGCTTCAAAGCACCTCAAAGGCTATTCATTTAAGTTAAAACTCATGATTGTCTCTCCCTTGTCCCTAAAGACCACTTGGTCCTCTTCCAGCATTCTCTATCTCAGTAAACATAACATCGCTCGTTCTGTTGGACCAGCCAGAGACCCACTGTTCTCTCCCTCACCCTCATCCAATCCATCACCCAATATTGTGGATTTTAGTTTTTCAATTGCTCTCAACTCTATCTGTCTCTCTCCATTGCCCTAGAGAAAGATACAATCACCTATTGTCTGAAATGACATCAATAATTGAGCCACTCCAGACTCTTCTGAAGATCTATCTCCCACTCAGTCAAAATAATCTCTTCAAAGCACAAATCTGATGGTACCACAGGCTGCATAAAACCTTACAGTATCTTCCCATAGCTCTTAACTTAAAGACCAAACTCCACAGCATGCCCCTCACAGCCTCACATGCCACGGTCTCTCCCACCCTCTCCAGGCTCATCTTGTCGCATATGCCATCTGCTCCTCTCTGCTCTAGCCAGAAGGGCCTTCATTCAGTATCCAATATGCACCACACTCCTTCCTGTGCTGCCTTTCTTCCCAAAGTGTCCTTTCTCCCCTCTTTACCTAGTTAATGTAGATTTTAGCCTTCTCATTACAACTCAAATTCACTGCTATAGAAAAGCCTTCTGCCACCTTCCTGATTAATGCTAACATCCTCAAAGCGCCTCAGATCTCCCCTCATCACAAACACTGTTACGGCTGCCGTCTTGTTTTTCTACATGTGATTATCTGATGAACATCTATTTCCTCTAACAAATAGTAAGTTCTACTATTACTATAGTAATAGGAACTCCCCTCCTCCATCCATCCTCAGCCCCTGGCACATGTCAGAAGCTCAATAAATATTTACCAAATAAGTGAGCAACTAAAGTTTGTATCTTCTCTGAACATTAGTAAAGTTTTTCTCAGGCAAGTAATGATAAAAAATAAATTAATAAGTTCACAGTGATACATTTTGAGATAAAAAATCATATTCATATAATGACATATCCAGTGTACATTTTGTGCTAAATATATCATTTGTATAAACAGTAACTTTTCAAACAAGTTGTTTTCAAAAGTACTGTAACAGATCGTTTTATTTAACAGAGTAGGTGCCATGTATATATATATATGTATCAAATATATT
>NW_011888793.1:2934250-2982349 GCF_000151845.1 Pteropus vampyrus | reverse complement strand
AGCAAAATTCAGGCTGAATTTCAGGCCCTACTCACCACTGTGCTGAGTGCTCTTGTGCAGTGAACAACCTGCATAGCCATTCATGGTGGCCCTGTTGTTAAATGACATCTCTAGAGAGGAGAAAACTGAAGCTCGGTGAAGTTAAATAACGCACAAAACCAGTCAGCTGTTAAGTAGCAGACTTTAAACTTCAACTGAAGTCTGGCTTTGAAGCCACTGCCCTTACCCCATAAACAATAAGCATATAACAGAGGAAGTTTCAGCCCTGTATAATCTATTATAATAAGGAGTAAACATAGATTTCAATACACCATGTTTAAATAAATTGTAATTGGCTATTACAGAATTGTAATAAATCTTAGAACAAGATAGAGATCTTGAATTGTTGAATTCTTGTGCTCCTGTAATAAAAGGGGTTGTATGACTACAGAAATTATTATTTTTCATTATGTTACATTACAAAGTATTAGATTCCACTCTGCATGATGTCCAAGCACCTTTAGAATTGGTCTCTCCTTGAATCACATCTCATCTCTTGCTCTTCATGTCCCACCAGGTCCCCATCACATAGAATGAGTTATGCTTCCCAGAATGCATTTCATGCCCCCTCTTTAAGCCTTGGCACTTTGCATATGACTTTTTTTCCCCAGAATACCCTTCCTCACTTCACCTTCAAAACTTCTACTTGTCCCTCAGAATTCAGCTTAGACAACATCTACTCCAGGAGGCTTTTCCGCTTCCTATGCCCCAGTTCAGGATAGGTGCCTCTCCTGTGTGTTCCAGTCTCCCTTAGCTCTGGTGTTCAGTTACATTTGACCACTGAGGACAACAGCAGGAGCTAAGAGGGAGGGAGAACAGTGAGGCTGGGTTATTTATTCCTTACTCACTCTCTGCTTTGTCACTGCAGGTTGACTGTGTCCTCTACCCATGGTCACAGCTCCTGCTAGGCAGTGCTCTCGCTCTGCGTCCAAGTGTCCTCTCTCCTTTGCTCTTCAGGCAGAGGACTGTTTGTTAGGCCTCCCAGGGTTTCTGGCCCCAGAGAACTATGGTGTTTTTCCTACACCTTGCCCACATCTGTATAAATAGTCCCTTTATTAACTCACCTCAATTAAGCAGCTTGAAGTGCCTTCTGTTTCCTGCCAGGACACTGCGTGACACATAGCCGATCCCATCTGATATCCATGAGGCTTCATGTCTGTGCTGACTGGGCCTTCACAGGCCCGAGGCCCCTCCTTCGTCCTTAAGAAAAGCAAAGTCCTCCAAAATAGGGTTTCAGAAGAACTTTCAAATAAAGTCCAATATGACCTCTCGATGACCATTTGACACTCAATCTCTTTCCTGGATCTTACACCTAGAAAATCTTCAGTCATCTTCATACTCTCAGCCTTCAGCCCATAACTGTACCCTAAAGCAACTGCTTTAAAACTTGCTTCTGAGTTCATTAATCCTTCCAGCTTTTTTAGGTTCTTTTTCCCTTTCATGTATTTTCCCTCACACATCCCTCTTGTTACTTCGGTCCTTTGCTGCACTCTTCCTAGAATATCCTTTCTCCCTTCTGTGCTGTAGTGCTGTAGTTACTTCTCCAGTGGCACTCTCCAAGCACTGAGCTGTAGAATTTGTAAAGTGCTTTTCCCCTCCGCCGCCCCAACCCAAAAAAAGATGATAAATTCAAGCTCTCCCTGAGCTAGGCTTTGTAACTTCCTCAGATCTAAATACAGTGCTTTACAGCTTATCTATGCTCAAAAGTATGTGTGGGATGGCTGAATGGTTAATAGATGAACTGAGGAATATTCTTTACTGCTTTACTCTTCCTGCTGTGGGGCTTCTCAGCTTTAAGGTATCTATCTGATATTCTGGTATTTCATTCTTATTCACCAACTTCATATTGAGTAAGAGTAACACCTTCAAAATTCATCTTTTATCAATGTAAGTATTTTCAATGGTGGGTGCACAACAGAAATACAACTACTGTATAAACATTTGAATTAGCATTCTGACTTTTTAAGTTGATAAACATGGGAACAGTTTGAGTTCCAATTGCACTACAGAATTCAGTTTAATATTCCATAGTTTTTTCAGCCAACTGATAAGTAAAGAAAGGAACAGATCCAGCTTGGTAGAAATTGTCTTAGCCAAACTGTGGTGCTTTGAATGAAATAATGTGCTAATTGGCAAGTGAGAAAATATTTAAATATGCTGTAGGCATTACGTGCAAACAAGGTAGTTTTAGACACATGATGATTCCCTTATAGCCTCATTCCACATGTTATTTTTCAAATGAAATATGATCATCCTTAGAAAGAATTAGTTCTCTGGTTTAACTGTAAAGAGACTGTGATATCATATGAAAGCTATTGCTTACAAGGACGTGTGCTATGGACAGCAGACCTATTAAAATGACACACGGTTAGTTATGCATATGCTAGACATAATTGCAAAAAAAAATTAAGATATGGGATAGCAGCTAGAAAAACATTTTAAGTCTTCTCCTTTTGCTTTTTGAGACTATTTTTAAATTAATTCTACAGCTACAAGTAACCTGGCTTTTACGGAATTATCTAAAGCTAACTCTAATGACTAAATTAGGGCCCTAACACGCAGCTACATTAAAGTTCTGCAATTCTTTTCTCCCTAAAACCCTTTCCATGGCCTTTTTCTCCAGGGGTAATTTTCACTAGGCTACAATGAAAAGTTTTTTGCTTACCAGAATATCTCTACAGTCTTTCATCCTGTTGCTCTGAGATAAGCCTGTCGTTTTTGTCCAGAGTCCCACACTGTCATTATGGGCATGTGGGTATGTGGGTATGATGATCCATCCATTCTTTGTCTCAAACAATTCCTTTAACTACTTTGCCAAGTGCTCCATGGAAATTTTTGTGACATACTCTTCAAGTGAAACATTTGGGTCTGCATTGAGGAGAAATACTTATAGCTAATTCCTTATCTCAGATCTAGAAGGATCCATGTGCTTAAATACTATCTAAATCAATCACGACTTCAAATCATGATTATCATAGTTAGCTCAGATATTATGGTTACTTCAAATGCTTCTTTGAAAAAATAGAGAAGACTAAGACTAGAAAAGTGCACTGTTATTAAATGACATTGCATTAAATCATCTTTCCATTAAAACCATGGCAAGAAAGCAATGTGATTATACAAACTGTAAAGTCTTTAATAACAGTAGTGTGGGGAGGGAGTAGTGCCTTGCCACTTACCTAGTGTCCTCACATAAATTTCTTTATTTTGATTTTTGATCTCTCAACATCCTTGTTAAGCAGGAGAGAGCTACTATTATTTCCTCATTGCTGATCAGAAAACTATAGTTGAGAGAACTCAGATCTAACTCTTCTGAATTTTTATTCAAAATCTTGGAATATTACAATTTGATTAGTATTTTTTTTCTAATTTGAAAGCAAGTGAAATGGTTGTGTTTTAAAAAAATGTTTAATATAATTTTGGCTTGGTTTTTTGTTGTTGTTGTTGTTGTTGTTTGTTTTTTTTGTATCCATCTTTGTCCTCTTTGATTGCCTCTTGGACCTTTTCTTCTTCCTCTCAGACGAGCTGTAGTAGCCTTCATGACTCAACGGCACACTTAGTAAACACTCACTGAACTGCTAGCCCAGGCGGACACTGTGTGAGCTGGTCCTGCTAGCCCCAGTAAACCTTCATTTATAAAAACTATACATTTCATACATTCCATTATTCTTACTCTGAAAATGCTGGCAAAGTGGACAAATCCCCCTGTCTGAGGTAGTTATTTGACCTACGTTAGAAAAAATTGTGGTATGGTGGGTGGGAGGGATAGACTCTGTTCATATGATCAAACGGGCACTGTCCAAATTTCCAACTGGTAGAGCAAATCTCGTTTCTTTCAAAGTTCTGTGCAAATTGAACATAAATGTATATAAGTAAATATTGTCATACTCCCCAGAAATCAGATGATTTCATATGAATTTGAAGAGTGAATTTTGTATAACCGGCGAAAGAAATGAAATTCTTCAATTTGACATCTAAACTTCGATATGGTAACATCTTCTAATTCTCTGATTACATGTAATCATAAAAAGTCTGCTTGGATGTCAAATTAATCCATTCATTCAATAAATATTTATAGACTCCCTACTATTTGTCAGGCACCATGTTAGATGCCTAGTGATATAACAGTGAACAAAGCAAAGACGCTGCCCTTACAGAGCTCAGCTGAACAGGAAAGAAAGATATTAATCAAACAAACACCACAACAATCTACAAATGATGATGCCTGCTATAAAAGAAACATGCCAGATGCTATGAGAATACATAACAGGTGAAGCCACTCTGGTCTGGGTTTGTGGAAGGTCTCCCAAAGGAAGCAACATTTGAATTGAAACATGAAATGATTAGTTGTTGACTAGGCGAAGATGGGAATATGGAGAGTGAAGAGAGAGGATGTGTGTTCCAGAGAGTGGAAATAACATGTTCAAAAGAGCTGGGTAAATTTGCCTCTGCAGCTGTTATGGCTTTAGGACAACATGTCTTTTGGAGCACTGCATTGACTTTTGCTGCCAAATAGCTAAATATACGTAGATCGTGATTATTTATGAAGCTATATTTCTAAGCAGTTTATGTGAACAGAAAATCACGAAACAAAAGAGTTAAGAAACAGAGAAAGTTGGCTATCTGGATAAATCTTAGAAACTGCTTACCAGATGCTCTTTTTGTGGACTATATTCCTTTTGAAAATATTGATAAGGGCTTTCAACACTTTCCCGTCATCCTATCTAAATTGAGCATTCTTTTAGAGACGAAGGGGGAGAAGTTAACCAAATTCATAATTTATTAGCCCACTTTCCAAATACGCTTACTGAGTTCTGGTTCATTGGACAATTCTGACTTTTGATCACTTGCCAAATAAAAAATGGAAAATAAATGCTTGACCATTCTGTTACCTTCAACAGTTGTAAATCAAGACGGCCAGCCTCTCATGGAAGGAAAACTTAAAGAGAAGCAGGTCAGATGGAAGTTCATCAAACGGTGGAAAACTCGTTATTTCACACTGGCTGGAAATCAACTTCTGTTTCAAAAAGGAAAGTCTGTAAGTTCTTCTGTCATCTTTCACACTTGAATTTTTAAGATCTTAAGCCAGTGGCAACCAGCTAGGCATTTTGTTGTGAGTTAAAATGCCAATATTTTTTTTCTTCTCCATTTTACAATGTCATTTTACATATGTTCCCTTCATTTACATATGTTCCCTTCACTTGTCCATTCTGTTCAGTTCTTTGTCAGTTGGTTCACTATCACTCTTCGGTTTATTATGGGAACTTTTTGGTTGTTGTTGACTTAAGTTTTAGGAGATGAACTACAGAAGGATTGCTCCATGCTCTTGACTGGCACACTGCTTTTTGTTCCTTGTGGATCACCTACCTAAATTTATGGCTTATGATATTGATTCTGATTTCTTTCATAATTATAGGCTATATTTAGAGGTGGGAACCTGAGGAAGAAGTAAAAGCCAGTTTATTTTAAGTAAATTTGTAGTCAACGAAGTTCAATTCTGATTAGCAAAAGAAATTACTAAGCTTTCATTCATTTAATATTCACTTAAAGAATAAAATAGGATTCTAAAAGAATTAATATATATTCATTTAATATAATTTTTGATCTGAACTGGGATGCTCAGTAAATATCTGTATTCTGAATTTTCAGTGAGAAACCTCTGAAATAGCATTCTATTTCCCATCAACAATGCAAAATTATCCCCTTCTTTTCAAATTGGTTTTATTTATCATTAAACTCTACTGATTCAAGATCAAGAGAATGAAATCTTGACCTACTTGGGTATTTTGAAATACAATATAATAGCTTATCAGTGCTTATATGCCATACTAGAATGCCTCAGACAATCCTTTGAGGTCAGCATTCTTATTATTGCCATTTTACAGATGGGGAAACTGAGGCTCAAAGAGACTAATTGACTTGACCAAGGATAGAGCCAGTAAGGTGAGGAAGGGTAAAACTGGGCCCGGTCTCAGGCAGTATGACACCAAAGCATGTTCTTAAGTGAGTACACCATACTGATTCTCGCATATACTTAAATACAGAGCCAGTGACAAACCAAACTGTATCTGAATTAATTAATAAAAGGTGTTAAATTACTTAAAAAACACAATGCACTCAGAATATGTGCACTATAGTTTTAGAGTGCTCACTATAAAATGTATTTGAATTTATTACTCAACAGGAATCAAATATGGTGTATCCGAATTATGACAAATTCTGATCAGTGCTATTTTAATTAATAAAATCATGTTAACTTTTTGAACAAAAAAAAACTTTGGTGACACCTACTCTAAACTCATGTTACTTTCTCCATCTGTGTGTATTATAAAATACACAGATGGACTTTTTGGTGGCTAAAGATCTTTTTGAAAGGGAAATATAATAGTGTGTTCAATTTAGACAGTTATTGGAGTTTTAAAGAAACATTATTTTTTTAGCATAGGTTTACATTGAAGTATTTTTAAAGTGTTTAAAATGACCGTCTGAATTTCTTGTTCTTAGTAAAGAAATCAGGAATAGAAGTTAAGATGTAGCAATTTCGCAGATCCCTTGAGACAAAGCAATTAGTACATCGGAATGTTTTTCTTGAACTCAAGTAAATCACCTTTATACTTCTTGATTCAGAATCAAGTTTAGATTATAAACTATTTTATAATTGGCTAACTTGTTTGACATCTTTATCAGGAATAATGGTTTGATATTCCAGAACATGTGGCTCAAATATTGAGAAATAATATGAGATTGTATGAAGACCAAAACAACGCCTCTCTCACTCCCAGGGGCATAGTCAGTTAGCAGTGGTCAGCAGTCCAGTTGAAACTTCAGTCACATTATAAAAGGCCTTTCTTATAAATGAGGAAAATGTACATTTTAAAATAACGAATGAAAGTCTGTAGTGTAACTTTCTACTTTTGCATTCTTAAGGTCTTGATCTCAGCCAACCAGTTAGGCAATGGTGTTCTTTGACTTCCTGTCTTGGTTAATTCACTGTCCCTCCTTAGATAACTATGGCAATATTTCTTTCTTCATCAGTTTCTCCATATGCCGATTTCTGTACTATAGATCATTTCAAAGAAATATAATTTATTACTTTCAGATACTTACTGTAAACCAAATTAAGCTAACAAAATATTACCTGGTGCAGATATCTTCAAACTTTACCTTGCATATCCCCTAAGAGAATTTTGGAAAATCTACATACTACCTTGTAGTATTTTAAGTTACATCAACACTTTTATGATGTTTTCACAGTTGTACAAACAGTAATTTCTGTTGAACTGTAAATGTGGTCATTTTAAAATAAAAAGATCACACTTCTCCTTTAAATGTAACCATTCGAGACCCAGAGGGTATTATGCTAAGTGAAATATGTCAGACAGAGAAAGACAAATGCTATATGATTTCACTTATATGTGGAATCTAAAAAACCAAAATAAACAAAACAGAAACAAACTCATAAATACAGAGAACCAACTGATAATTGTCAGATGAGAAGGAGGTTGGGGGATAGGTAAAAAAGGTGAAAGGGATAAAATACCATAGCAATTTGACACCCAACGTCATCCATTTAAAATAATATACAAATTCTTTCCTCTTTAACAGAAATGTTTGCATCATTTCATTTTTCCTTGAAATCATATTTTTGTTCTACTTCTCTCATAGCATTTTATCATGATCGCCCTATCATTTTGCACTGCAGTAAAACTATGTATATAAATTGAAATTTAACTATTTTAATTTCTTATGACCATTAGTCTAAATATTGAGATTTTTTATTTTTATCTTTAAAAAAAAGTATATCATTTATGAAAAACCTTATATACCAAATGTAACAAATAGTTATTAAACGTTAAAAGGTGAAACGCTATTGGAAATGCATCTCTTAATGAAATAGATGAGGAATAATTATGTTGCCTTGTCGAAGGATGCTTCCCTGGCATCAATATTCTGAACTGCTTTTTTCTTTGTTTGCTTGTTTGATTGTTTGATGTTCTTGAGATTTTTCCAAGTCGCATATATAGAAAGTTTGGGATGAGTGAGAAGGATGTCCTTCCATTGCAAAGTGAAAGAAGAGTGATGGTGTAGGGTAGGTGAGAAAGGATAATTGACAAGATCCTCAACCACAGGTACATCTTCCAGTAGGCAAAAAGGATTCAGAGATGTCAAAGACTGAAACTGCTTTAAAGAAGTATGTGATCCCTTAAGACTGTTGCTGTTAGCCCACTGTGATGCCCCTGTGTTACAGAAATTCTTAAGCCTCTGCTTGGATGAAGCGAAATGTAAATCATTAAATATTCCTTCATTTCATGTTTGCAGACAAATCATGCTTCCAAAGCTCCAGAAAGTTTCTAAACGATTTGATCTATTTAAACATTGGCATCCTGTTGACTCAATTAATATCCCTTTCTCAGAGATAATACAAAGGAAAATTCAATTTCATGCTACCCAAATTATCTTAAATTCTGAGTTAGTAATACTCTAAATTGTATTGTTATGTTTTGCTCTATTAATACCATATTAATATCAATAAAAATGACAAAATCAAAGAAATATGAATTAAGCAATTTCCCCCAATCTCACTGTATTTTTCTATAGATTGTCTATCTTATGATACCAGTGCCAATTTATATTATAACAAAAGGCCAATTCCATCTTCCTTCCATTGTTCTAATGACTCCTTGAGGCCTTAGCCCCCAAAATAACCAGGGTCTTGAGTCACAAGAAATAAAAGGGTTCTGTTCTTCTTGGAAAATTCTCTAGCAGCTAGGGATCTTGCCACACCCTGGGAGCCAGCTCATGTTCTTTCCTTCCCATCTGCATTCCAGAAAGACGATCCTGATGACTCCCCGATAGAACTCAGCAAAGTACAGAGTGTGAAAGTTGTGGCCAGGAAACGGAGAGACCGCTCTCTCCCTCGGGCTTTCGAAATCTTCACAGACAATAAAACTTATGTTTTCAAGGCCAAGGACGAGAAGAATGCAGAAGAGTGGCTCCAGTGCATCAATGTGGCAGTTGCACAAGCAAAAGAGAGGGAAAGCAGAGAAGTAACCACATATCTGTAGGGATCTGCAAGCCGACCTCACACCGAATGCAGACAATGGGCATTGCATTATCATTGCCAATGATGAGAGAGAAAGAGAGAGAGAGAAAGAGAGAGAAATTCACTAAGTCATGTTGCTTTTTATCAAATACCAGTGGAACAGTTTTCCCTAAGAAGCAAGACCTAAAAGTTGCAGAATTCTTAGTACATTTCATATCCTAAAAGTGTTTGCACTAACTCCAGAACTGTGTAATGCATATAGAAAAAGGAAGTACGGATGGTATGAGGCCAGAAAGGGGAGAGTCGGGATCTGGAAACTTCTGTAGATATGTCATTGTACATTGTAAGAAAACAACTTTAAAAGGTACCTGAACTACCTATCCTAAGGAAAGAATAGGCAGTTCAACAAAAAACACAGTCTCAAAAGTATTATAAGAAAGAAAAAAATCCCTTAGGAAAAGTCAAATTAATGAACACTGAGGAAAACCATATAACTTACTTAAAGACATATAATTACGTTTATTCTTTCCTAACGCAAATGAGGCTAGTACATGGTAAAATGGTTCTCAAGTTAAGCCAGTTATGTAATTAAATGTCTATCTTTTAGAACTACTTATCTGATGATTCCTTTTAGGTTCATATAATGTGATCTAAAGTTTAGATACTTTGATATATCCCCTGCCCAAGGCAGTAAGTGTAAGCTAGGATAAGCATAGAAAACCATTTGCTCCCATCTTCAAAATATGTGCCACTTCCATTAAACTTTGAGATTTTAAAGTTCTATAATTTTTCTTGATAGTCGATCTTTTAATACTTTCAAATTACAAACATGTATTGGTTTTTGCCATTACCTATATTTTTTTTTTTAGAATTAAGCTGTGGTAAGCAGAGTTCTAGAATGACTCCCAATGACCCTGGTATAACCCTCTCCCCTTAAATGCGGTGGGACCTATAACTTGCTTCTAACTAATAGTGTATGGCAAAAGGGACAGGATGGTCTCTCACATGATTATGTTACATTAGCTGGCTAAAGTGAAGAGATTTTGTAAATTTAATTAAGGTCCTTAATCAGCTGACTTTGAGTTAATCGAAAGGATATGATTCTGGGTGGGCCTGACCAGATGAGCCCTTTAAAAGAGGGTGAACAAGTCAGAGACTCTCTCTCACACTGGCCTTGAATAAGCAAGCTGCTATGAGTTCTATAGCTTCGAGTAAAGAAATGTTGCCAACAATCAGTGAACTTAGAAGAGGATCCCAAGCCTCAGATAAGAGCTCAGATTCAGCCAACACCTTGACTGCAGTTTTGTGAAACTCTGAGAGGAGGACCCAGCTAAGCCATGCTTGGCCTTCCGACCCGCAGAAACTACGAGATAATAAATATATACTGTTTTAAGCCTCTAAATGTGTAGTAATTTGTTACATAGCAACAGATAACTAATACAAAAGCTAACTTGAAAGATAATATCTTTCCTTGACATTTATTAACTGTGTAGTCTAGCATAAAAACCTGGAGAAAGATTACAAGTAGTCGACCCCTTTAATGTTACCCTGACTCTACTACTAACTCACTAGGATAGGAAATATAAGAGACCAAGTTTGAGGAAGGAAATGATTCAATTTTAACATGTAGAGTTCGAAGGTATTGTGAGTCACAGAAGTTATTACATGTTGGAAATAGAGTTCTGAAAGTCAAAATGTGGGCTTATTGGATATACAGATGGTCACTGAATATGTGGAATTAGATGAAATTACTCAGGGAGAATAAGCCATAGCACCTAACAGGGGCTTCCTTGGAACATCCAGCATTTACGCAAAGGCAAGCTGGATGGGCTGCCTAGTGTTCAGAGATGTCATAGACCAGAGGAAATAATGTCACAAGAGCCAAAATAAGTAAGGTTTTCAGGGAAAAGGGAGAGATCAACCATGCAAAATCCTGGAGAATAATCACTTGAGATAAAGAATGACTTTTGCAATTGGGAAGCAATTGCTATCATTGGTAAGAACAATTTCATTGGAGCGATGAGGTAAAAACCAAATTTCAGTGGGTTGAGTAATCAGTAGGAGGTTAGAATTTAAAGCAGTAATTGGACTATCCTTTCAACAAAATGGGGCTAAGATGTAGAAAGTGTTTTGCTGTTTATTTTAAAGATGAATTAGACTTAAGGGAAAGAAATTTAAAATATAGAAAGAAAGAGGAAAAATAACTTTGCTTGAGCAGTTTCCAGAAGTAATGAAAAAAAGCTTAAACTCTTTTATGCTGCAGCAATTTACGGAGAAGCTACTAAGTAAGAGATATCAAGCTTGGCCTGGAGAGACAAAAATAAAAGACCCAGCTCCTCCCCTAACAACAAAAATTGAAATGCTACATGACGAGTGCTTTGATGGAGGTTTGCAGAGGGTCCTACAGAAACACAAGAGAAAGCACCACTTTAATTGACTTTGAACTCAGCGTAGGCTCCCTTCCTGTTTCCCAGAGGTGTCAAAAGAATGAGCTCATCTTAAAGAACTAGTAGGAGCGTCGTGGGCAAAAAGCACATGGTTAGTAGAGGAAACCACCTTGCAAAGGCAAAAGAGGAAGAGGGAACATGGTCCATCTGCCAAAGACCAAGTCCTTATCTAGGAGTGGAACATAAGGGGCCTGCTGGGGCATGGTGCAGAGTGATGCTGGAAAGGCCTGCGGGGCCGGAGCACGAAGGGCTTGGTTCCATACTAAAGATCTTGAACTTTTTCTTTAATGTAGTAAAGCACCATTACAAGGTTTTAAGAAGATTTGCATTTAAAATTTTGATACCGATATAGAGAATGGATTATAAAGATATCAAAAATTATAGCAAAAAGATTATTCGAGAAGTTCTTGGAAGGCGATGAGGACCTGGACTGATGTCAGAGCAGAGGAGATAGAGGGAAATGGAAATGCAGGAAAAATATCGAATTAGTAAAATGAACAAGGCACTGGCAAATTGGATAGACCTGGGAGCTGGAGTGTAGGAATGGGGAGGACAGAGTCTCTGGTAATATCTAATGCTTTCTTGGGAAACTTAATGAATGATGGTGACAGTCATTGTGATAGAAAATTCTGAAGTTATGGTCTGAGAGGTGAAGCAGATGGCAAATTTAATTTTAATGTATACATTCAGAATATAGATAAATGATTCACTTTGGACTGGAGGGATATCTCCTCCTATGAAGCTGGGTAGGAAAAGGGTGAGAATAGGCAGAGTTGTAAATGATTCTTTAAATACTATTTTTAAATCTACTAGCTCATTCTTAAGAGTCAGTGAGTAACCCTAGTTGGTTTGATCGATTAGAAAAAAACTGGTCTATGGCAGGTGAACACGCAGTGTAAATATATATATGCCTTACTGTTAAAGTGTACAGATGAAACTTATTGGATTTCGTTAACCAACATCACCACAAAAAAATTAATTAATTTTAAAAAAAAAGAAAATACTGGTAACTGACAAGTAGAAATAAAATAATAAGTGCCATTGCATTAGTTATTAACATTTTAAATGCCAATAACGTGTTCGAACCTTTCATAGCACTACAGTAAAACGCTGGCAATGTCCTAACTCTGTTTTCACTGAATGTTTGTCCCAAGAAAGAGAATGGCTCTACTACCTCAATCTGGAGGAAAAGAATTATCTTTGCTACTTGCTACGAAGTCCTTGTGATTTAATTAACAGAATGCCTCTAGTTTAGAACACAATCTCAGAGTCTTTGAACTAGATCTAAAAGGAAATAAATGTGTGAAGTGTAAATAATGAGCTTTCTGGTTTCATTCCATAATGCAGTAATTCCAAATGCAGGCAAATTCTCCCGTGTTCGGAATTTCACTAGGAATTTTAGAATCATCAGCTTACCACTGATATTTCCGGCACTTCCACCGCTGTTGCCGGCTGGTTTACCACAGATTGGCCTTTCCCAAGAGGGTGGCCGTTCCCAATGCTGATCTAAGAAGAAACCGCTTTTCTAAACATGTTTAAACCTTTTAAAATGTTGGTATGAATACAATTACAACCATGGACAGAAATTCACGTGGTTTTGATTTTTTATTTCAACTCTTTTTCCCACACAAATAACTGTGGAAAGATAAATGTTTATGTGTGAGAATCTCATCTGATTATTTTTTGAGAAGCTGGAGTTTGGTAAAAACAAATGTTCGATATTTTTCTAATACTGAGTTTTCTAGACAATCTTTAGCTGGTGATTTGAGGGACAGTCACTGGATCATCTTCAACTTATCTACTTTAAATTTAGAATGATCCTTTGGGGCCTATTTATTATGACTTATTCTCAGGCATAAATAAAGATTACCTGGTTGAAAAGCATTTCGCATTTTAGGAAATGATTCTGAGATGAGATGAGAGAATATGTGAGCTGAACTCAAGGTGCCCTGAAGAGCAATAAGTACCATGAATGTCCTAGTCAGGATTTTAAATGCTAGGTTTAAATTGCTCCAGTTAAGATTTTCATCCCTAAAGTCTAACTAAGTTTTCAGATGAAAAACCAAGAAAAATCCAAGATGTCATCTTATACCAGAATAGCACCAGTGTGTAGATCTCTTGGGGCAATTCCTCCCAAGTTTCCTCTGAAAGACAAAGGAGTTGAAAAATTAGGGAGATTCCTACAGAGGTAGTAGAGTCTCAAGAAAATGACACAGGCTCTGGGCATGGACACATGAGGATTCAAGTCCTAGCACTACTAAAACTAAATTACCGACCTGAGCAAATTACTTATCTCTCATCTCTAGGCTGGAGATGAGAATCTATGGAGCAGAACTGGTATGAGGCTTAAATGTCATCTAAGAGCATCCAGCAGAGAATTTTTAACTTAACAGGTGATTGATAATGACACCCCATTTTTGATGTACCCCTAAGGAAGGAAAATATCCTACCAATGAAATTATGATGCAATGCCTTAATAAGAGTACAACAAGTAGTGTTTTACTTTAAAATTATCTATTAATATTTTATCTGTTCTGACAAATTTGGCATTTTCTTCCGACTTTAGGTACTTTGTGTAGTGTGGGGTAGGTAATTCTGTTATATCAATTTCAGCAACAAAATGAAACATGGCTTTATCTACATGTTGATGTCTTCCTTTCTTAAGTAAAACATTAAGTGGTTTTGCAAGACCATATGGAACTGTGGTCATTTCTCCATGATGGCTCTTAGGCTCACTAATGTCACATTTCATCCCAAACCACTGTTTCAGTGCTTTCTGTGTATATGATAACTTTTTATTCATATTATAATTTTTAAAAACCTGCTAAACAGCAATTAACACACGTAGTGTCAACTATGCACTTGACTCAATTGAAGTGACAACACAGAGCTGAGACCAAGTTCGAGCGATACCTAGCCACAGTCATTCCTGGTGAATGACAACTACTAATTGTGAGACATATCCCAATTTCAGAACTGTTAAAGTATGGGAGAAAAAAATGTAAATAAATGAGCAAAAGTAAGTATTAACTTAAGAGTTCCATAGGGGTTTGTTTCACAGTAATCAAAACTGTACGTAAATGTTTTTGTGAACGATAAAGCATATTGCAAATGTAAAAAGAAAATTAATCTATTAAAATGGTTTAAATGCCTCTGATGCATCTATCAATTCTCAAAGGTAAGAGATCAGCCATTCTTGTGAGTGCTTACCCTCTCTATATTACTGAGTTCTTTTGAGAAACAGAACCATTAGGATGTGTATAGAGAGCTAGACAGAAGGTTTATTACAGGAATTGGTTCATACAGTTACTGAGGCTGAGAAGTCCCACAATCTGCCATCTCCAAGCTGGAGACCCAGGAAATCCAGTGGTATAAATCAGTCAAAGTCCAAAGTTCTGAGGAGCAGGGAAAACAATAGTGTAACTCCAAGTCCAAGGTCAAAGGCCTGAAGACCAGGGGTCTCTGTGTAAGTCCTGGAGTCTGAAGACCCAAGAACCAGCAGTTCTGGTGTCCAAGGGCAGAAGAAGATGAACATCCCAGCTCAAAAAGAAAGAAAGAATTCAGCCTTTCTTCACCTGTTTGTTGCATTCTGGCCCCCAAGAATTGGGTGATGCCCACCCTCATTGCCGAGGGTGGATTTCTTTACTCAGCCTATTGATTCAAAATGGTACTTTCTTCCAGACACACCAAGAAATAATGTTTCACCAGCTGTCTGGGCATCCCTTAGGCCAGTCAACCTGTATAAAATTAACCACCACACCCTCTTTTGATGGAAATAAAGATGGCTGATGTCTACACACAAGCCACGTTTCTAGTGCCTCTGTATTCCCATTCCTATGCTCCCCTTTATCTAAATTCCCTTCCCTGGCAGGGAAGTTAGATGGGGAATGAAGCAAGAGGGCAGAGATGAGGGTAGGGAGCACACGGTGTGTCTTCCACACACTGTCACAGACTGGAGAGCCTGGGGGTGAAGTTAGGATGGTTTCTGAGGAGGAATTCCACACCAAGCAAGAGGAGCATTTCCGGAAGAGACCTTTGAGGTCAACTGTACCAGAGACAACAGTAGGACTAGAGCCAAGTTGGAAGCTGGAGAACCAGAGAAGAGCAGAAGGAGGCATAGAGCAGAGTGGGTGCAATGGGTGGTGGGCTGTACGAACTTCAGAGGAGTAGGACAATCCCCAAGGCTGGGTTTTTTCAGGTACATGCCTAGGTGAAGAGGGTTCTGTTCCAAGTACTTTGATGAGACAGGTTTCCACCTCCACAAACGCCTCTATTACCAGATTGTGCAAACACCCTAGAGTCATGTATTTGGCAGAACAGACAACCAGCTCCAGCTCCTGGGTCCTGTCATGAGAACCCCAGCCTCACAGAAACCTTTTCATATTGACATTCTTCTCATTCTACACCCCCGACCGGGTACATACTGAACTCTTCCACTTCAAAGAAAAACTCTCTGGGTGTATGGGGAGCGGAGCTGGATATCCTGGAACTTTCTTGTGCATTTTTCTGTGAGAGGATAATCGAATAATCGGACACGTTGTGTTCACATAGTTCCTTATGCCTTGGTAGACAAACCTCTTTAAAGCTCCTATCGAATAGAAAGAAAATGTATTTCCTCTGTCTTTCAATCAGTAAAATTATTAGAATTCACTTTGGTACTGAGAACCCTAAAGAGTTATAAAGTACTCAAATCATGTGAAAATGTAAAGTAAACAAAGGATAGACTCAGTTGCTCATAGGAATAACAGTGCTTCATGAGGCTTCATTGGAAACTGGGGAGAGAGGAGCTTAATAATAGGAAATTCTAATTTTTCCCTTTTGAATTCTTTTACAATTTTTTTTTTTTTGCCTTGTTTTATTTTTTAACTAACAGTCTACTTCTGTCAGGATAACATTTCTCAGTATAGTGCACATTCATACACATATACATACACACATACTCTTTTACACAGGTGTTACGACAACAAAACAATTGTTTTCACATGTACTTTGTAGAAATCAATCTTATTTCATTATCTTATATTAGATTTTTCTCCCTCGACCCTTTTTTCTAGCTAGGCTGGGATTTCATGTAATCAGAAAAATTTTATGTGTGTTGAACTGTCCTTAACACTTCTACGAACCAGATTTCCTCCAGGATATTTTGTTCCCTCTTAATTCAAAGCTATTATAATTTGAAGGAACTGGTCTAAATGTCTTATCTCTTAAAAAGAAAAATAATAATCCTGTTTGCCAAACTAGCTCATAAACACAGAAATCAGAATAGGGCTCATCTTTTTAATTTAATCAAAACCACAGTTGGGAAATATCTATCTTGGAAAATTAACCATTAAATATAATATTTAGGGTATGTGTGCTTTAAGTACTGATTCGAGGGCATTTTAATCAGGACTCACTCAAACATTTCACAGAGAAATATCTTATGCGTTACCACACAAACACCTCTCACCTACATATTCATGCTCTTGGCATCACTGTTAATATTGTTGTCTCTGAAATCTTGCTGTTATATCAGCCATCTCAGGTAAATACAGATGAAATGTCACTGTAGCCAATACTGTCACAGTGAGGTTCCAGCATAAGGAAGCCACCAGCAGAATATAAGGCAGCCAAGGAGACTAGACCAAGTTCTTCCAAGGAAGAGGATTCAACACTTATCACTCAGTTAGCAATATCATCGGCTATTAGAGCAGAAAGAATCTTAGAGCATGTAGGGTCCAAACCTCCAAGGAGAAGTCTCTTTCTTGTCGTTATTGGCAGGTGTCATTCTCAGCTGCTCAAACACTTATAGGGACAAAGAGCCATTACTTTATCACCAGTCCACATTTTTTTAAATAACTTTTTTCTAATTATGAAAATAAGATTTATTATAGGAAATTCAGAAAACATGAAAAGAATATTAAAATATAATTTCAATTACCCATAATTCCAGAACCCCAAAACATTCAATAGAAGTGGTCAGATGTGATTCCTATTAGGTTACTCATCAATTCTTTTTTTTTTTAATTCAGACTTTCCCTAATTTTTAACTTTAGTCCTGGCCTGGTTCTCTCTCTACAGCCACAAAAAATATCTGCTTCCCCCTCCAAGACAACCCTTCAGATAATTTGATTGAGATGTTTATTCAGCTAATAAACACTTATTGTGCATCCAACATATGCCGGATACCATGCTAGGATATGGGAGCTCAAAGATGACTAATAAATTGGCCATGCCTTTAACAAACTCAGTAAATAAGTACATATTTATCCAGTAAGTAAATCGAAACATAAAGCGCCTCCTATGTGCAGGTCCTGCGCTAGGCATTAGGAATGCTGAGGTGATCAAGATGTCCCAATATGTGTTCTAGTAGATGAGAAAGATGTTGACGTCTATTCTTAATTAACTATGAAATTGCCATGTGACCAGACTACAAAGAAGCACAAAGGATTGTGAAAGGAGAGGGGCAGCTTCTTGGAGGAAGAGATACGGGACCTGAGAGCTGAAGGATGCAGAGAGGTTACTAATCTACAGGAGAGGTAGAGGAAAAGCAGACCAGAAAGAGAGAAGAGATTGTGAGAAGACCCTGGAGGAAAAAGTGCACAGCACATCAGAGGCATCAAAACAGCCAGTGTGGCCAGAAAACACTACCTGCTGAGAGTAGTGAGGCTGGTGTGGTGGACCAGTAGGAAGGCCCCAAGGGAGAGCTAGAGACAGGCTTAAAACAGGGTGACATGATTAGATCAGCATTTTATAAGAGTGCTCCAGCTGCTGTGCACAGAATGAGTTGTTAGGAAAGCAAGACTAGAAACTGAGAGAAAGATAGAAAGCTATTATGATAATACAGGCAAAAGATGTAATGAGAGCCTAAAAGAAGGGAGCAGCACTGGAAATGGGGAGAAATAGAAGCTTAGAAACAAAACTTGAGGACTTGGCGATGGGTGGGAATCTACCCCTGACTCTGGCACCAGTGGGTTGGTGGTAGCTCCACTCGTGTTAAAGAGAACACTCAAAAGGGGCGAGGTTTAAGGGGAAGAGTCATCTGTAGAGAATCAGCCGTATAAAAGGATCACGACACTGTAACGTGGGGGTGGGGGATGCACAGCAGAGACAGAGGAGGAGGCAGCTGACTCTGCCTGGAGGGGGTCAGTAAACCCTCTACTGTAGAGGTGATAATATTCTGGGCCTTGAAGAAGGAATCTAATTTTCTTTTAGTTTAGACCTCTCCTTTCATACTCTTGCAGTCAGAAAAGAGAAGGGACATTCTAGTCTTAGGAAATAGCATATATAAAGATTCAGGATCAAAGTTAAGATAAAGAGACAACATAAATGGGCAAGGATGGAGGTCACTCATTTTTAACTACTTATTTGTGCCCTTGTTCCCAAAATTATTTATAATATTTTAAAATATATATACTAGATTTTTTAAATAAGAGTGGTCGACACTGATTGCCTTATTCAGGCTGCTACAACAGCCTGGTGAGCAGCAGACATTTATTTATCACAGTTCTGGAGGCCGGGAAATCTGAGATCAAGGTGCCAGCAGATTTGGTGTCTGGTGAGAGCCACTTCCTGGTTCATAGACAAGGGTCTTCTTGCTGTGTCCTCACCTGGCAGAAGTGATGAGGGAGCAATGTGAGGTGTCTTTTATTAGGGCATTAATTCCATTCATGAGAGCTCTGCTTTCATCACTTAATCACCTCCCAAAGGCCCCACCTCCAAATACCATCATATTCAAGACTAAGTTTCAATATATGAATTCGAGGGAGGACACAAACATTCAATCTATAGTACCAGTGCAACACCAAGGCCCCCCTCCAATGAAGAACTCGGTGCCCCAGCTTTGGGAGTGCTGTTGGTAAACACCCTTCAGCTGTCACTCCCTTCAAGGATTGCCTCAGCTGCAGAGAGCCACTTGGCCAGTGTCATACTTCTTCCTGGGGCAGCTGACATCTAATGAACGGTTACTGGAGGCATATGAAGGCCTGGCATTCAGGCCCAACTTACGGCAACTCTAAGGGGCTGTTCTACTCCAGATCTCCCCTAGCAGTCAGCTGATGCCACGACTGGAGCTGCATTGAAGCCCAGCTTCTCTCCATCCCCAATCTGTATTCCTCTCCACTCTTTTGCACAGATGTTGATCCGAAGGGTACTCCTTCATAAACATTGCGTCTTAAATTCTATATTAGAGTCTGCTTCCCAGAGAGTCTAATCAGATTTAGAGTAAGTAAAGGCATATGGCAAAAGGAAAATAAGGCAGGAAGAATAGTCACCAGGGTGAGGTAAGTAGATGAAATGCCTGCCATGAAGTCGTACCCATTAGCTAAAGGTAGCTAGGGTTCAGAGCTGACTCGTGCTTTCACGCAGCCAAAATTAAGAGCGAAATTCAATCAGATTCATGAGTCACAGTTTCTGAGACTAAAAATAAACCAGTTGCCCAGAGGAAGAAAATACTCTCAACATTGAGACCCAAGAATGTTTCCTTTAGGGCCTCACGAAGACAACACTCTAATGGAACAGCCTCAAAATCTCCCCACCAAAGGCAATGACGAGTTTCATAGGATATGTGAGGGTACAAGCATCAGCTCATGAATTCAAATACATAAATAATGTAATTTTCTTTATATCTTTACATCTGAACTTAAGTCTTGAGTCATAAGTTCAGATACAAAAAAATGTAATCGTAGTTAACTCAGGAGGAAGTCAATTCAGGGTATTCTCCATTTATACAGGTTTTTTCTAGTCCCTCTTCTCCACAGTATTCCTAAAGTATTATTTATGCAACAAGGTTCATATTCTGATTCTTCGGGGTCATGAATTTTTTAACCTCAAAATCCCTACTTGGGAGACTTAAAACCTTATTTTCTCAAAGTGTTATCTCTGCTATGAGTTTCAGAATCTATTCTGAAATTCCAAGGCTGACCATTCACTATTACTTCTCTCTAACTTCTTTTCAGCATCCTCTTTCTGAGGCAATGGATGCCCCCTGTGTGGTCGGAGGTGGAGGTGGCAGGGGAGGGATAGGGGTCTACAGAAGAGCAAATGAATAACAGGATTTTTTTTTTTTAAACCATATTGGTTAATAAATTGATTGTTATCATTTTAAAAAATAACACAGTGAAAACCACTGTGTAGCACAACACTAGTATAGAACAAATAAAAGTAGTTTAGGTGGGGATTCAAAACTGTGTCCCAGGCAGACAGCATAATTAAATCAGAAATATATTTCAGAGTAGAGGAATCCGTAGACTGAACAACTTTCGAGCAACTTTTCACAAGGATCATCCAAGTGGAATTAAGATTCTCTATTATTTATGCATATATTTCCATATGTAGGATATCTGCTTCAAAAAAGCAAAAAGTTGTAAAGGTTTTGTCTTTGTTTGTTTTAAATAAAAGCCCCTGAGAAAAACGTGAGGTTGTCCCCCACAATAAAAAAGTGATTACGAAAATTACATTTATTTTGGTCTCTGCCACCACTAATTCCAGCCAATTTGTTTTAAATTTCAAACCACTGCAAAGAACAGGCTGGGGCACAGGGTGGGGTTGGGTGAAAGTTCAGAGACTGCTGAGGTTATAGTACAAAGTAACCACTTCAGTTACAAAGTTCAACAGCGCAAGGAGGCTCCTGAAGATGGAATTAAAATAGCAGATGCACACAGAGCTCTGTCCACTGAGACTGTTGAAAACATCAAGAGACTAAAATGATGGTCTGCAGCACTGTGGGAGCAGACACATTCGGCTCATACCTGCAACCGAAAGGAGAGATTGAGAGATGCTTTCTGTAAATGAGAATGGATGACTTGAAAGTAATCTTAAATTATCTAAATAATGAGTTTGGGTCATCATTTTTTCTAAGGAAAACAAACAGACCCGTATAGCTGAATATTTTTTTAGTGTCATTAAGGAGAATGACACTATTATGGTGAAGTTAGTCCCTGACTTTATATTTGTATGCTAAAGTCTCAATAGTAATATTTCACCTATGTAACTGCTTAACTCCACAGCCAGTATTTGAAAGAATATGATTGCAGATAGGCTGTTATTTGTTATGAAATTTTTTAAAATAAAGAGTTATCAAGAATAATATAATGAACCTCTTATGACCACATCACACAAGAAAAAAAGCTTTGCAAATGCATTTGAAGGCCTCTGTGTATCTCCTCCTCAAATGTAATTCTTTCCCCATCCTTCACAGGGAACTACTATCCTAAATTTAATAATTATCATTCCATTGTTTTCCCATGCAAGTTTACTATACATACATATACATCTCTAAAAAATACATATTATTGTTTTATATATTTAAACTTTACATAAATGGTGTCATACTGCATAAATCTTTCTCTTTTTTTAAGTCTCATGTTTGTGAGACTTATCTATGTTAATATATTTATTTCTAGTTGATTTTCAGTGCTGTATATTATTCCCTATATCACTTCATTTTTTTACTTTTTCTGGGTGCTGCTTGTTTCTGGTCTTTGCAATGACAAAAAAAATATTGTGTGTGAATATTTTTTTTTGTTTTGGTTAAATTTAACCTTTTTTTTGTTCGTTGTTTTTCGAGTTTTGTTCCTTGGTTCCTTGTTGGGCCCAGGCCCTTTTAGGGCAACCTTTGATTTCAATCCTTTTTCTTGTTATTCTGAGGGATTTTTTCTTTTTTCTTTTTTTTTGCCTTTTGCCTCATTGTTGCAAAGGCACCGGGGGGCAAACTTCTTGTTGCTTTCCCTTCTTTTGTTTGTTGCCCCCGGGTTTTCCAGTTGTTCTTTGCTTTTTTTGCCCTTTTCGGTTGGGGGTTAAAAAAAATCACTTAAGAATATTAATTTTATTAAATTTAAACTCTTATATACTCAACTATTTACTATTTTGTACGTCAAAACGAGAAGTAAGCACAAAGTACTCTGTGCCTAGCCGAAGTGCAATAATAGCATCTCAAGAAAAAGCACTTGAGCAATTGTTTGAATCACAAGCTAAACCACCATTTTTCATCATGAACATCATTTTTATTTGAAAGAATGATTGTCAGAAAAACTGATTTTTTCAGTCTTGGGTATTTGGCAGACATTTTCTTTAAAAAAATAATGACATGAGCTCTCAAGCAAAAATTAGAATTTTTGAAAATTTGAATCCACCTATAATCTTAACAGCTTCTCAATGTTTCAAGATTTCTCTGATGAGATGAGTGGTGATTTTGTGATATTGTATAATGTAATTAAATATATCAACATTTGGAAAATCTATATAATACGATAAACTAATCTTTTCTAAATGACCAATGCAAAATGTTGCAAAATGAAGCATGGGTAAAAAAATCCATTCAAAGTTCAGAATAGTCTATGGCCATGCTACCCTAAACGAGCCCAATCCCGTCTGATCTCAGAAGCTAAGCAGGGTCGGGCCTGGTTAGTACTTGGATAGGAGACCACGAAGGAAGACCAGGTGCTGTAGGAGTAAAAAATAAAAAACAAAAATAAAAGATAAGGATTGTAAACTGACAAGGTACTTGTAATCTGTGAGGTCAACTAAGGGTTGCCTTGCCTAAACGAAAAAAAAAAAGAAAAGTCAAAGTTCAGAACAAACCAGAGATTTTAATTTAACAGAGTATGAAAAGTTCATTGATATGGTTTTGAATTCCATATTTCAATTAACCTTTAAGAAACTACCACTTGTTAAGTTTTGGGTATAGAATCAAAGAAGGGTAGACATAATTAGCTGAAAAGGCTTTTAAATTATTCCTCCATTTTCTGATTCCACATCTGTGTGAGTCTATTTTCTTCATATACTTCACAAAAGATTAGATAATTAAGGCAGTAAAATATAAACTAAACAATAAAAGAGCAAGATGCTATTTTAAAATACTCAGAAGATACAAAAAAAAAAAGAATGAAATAGAATAAAATTTCATTCTAGAAATGAAAATATAACCATGGAAATGAAAACCTGATATGTGAGATAAGTAGCAAAGAATGGAGAAAGAATGAGTGAACCAAGACATAAATCTAAAGAGATTATGCTTAATGCAGTATAAAGAGATTTAAAAATATGAAAAGAGAAATGAAAACATATGGAAGATAAAATGTGTAGGTCAAACGTACATTTAGAAGCTATCTCTATGATGACTAAATTCTCAGAAGCAGAGACCTGAAGAATATTCAGGGGTAGGAAATAAAATGAGAGGGAAGAGGATAATGTCATGAAAAAGAATCACTAACTCAGAAATACATCAAAGCAATAATCCATAAGGACTCACAGATGGTCCTTTTAAGCCAGTCTGGGCTCAACTGGGCAACCCGAAGGTGCTTGGCGACCCACCTTCTGCCATGTTGCTTTTCTTGCAGTAACTCTCTTTTGTGCCCTCCTCGCATTCTGTCCCCACCCACCTACCCCACACCCCTGGGCCTCTTACACTAGAATACTACTCTCTCTGCCCTCCTGCCAGGCAGAAGGGCTGGGTTATGTTGAGCAGGTGATCAGGAAAGGTCCAGCAGCTGCAACAGGAGGCAGATGGCGAATTCATCAGGAGACTCTCAGAACAGACAGGAGACAAAAGTTTGGAAGGTAGACAGTTCTGCAATCAAACTGATGACACCGATGAAGAGGAGGGGCTTGATTCTAAGACTCTGGTCCCTAGGAGGATTGATGGTGAAGGCAAGATGTCAGTTCAAAAGACAGTAGAGACTAAGCAAAAGAAGAGGAAAGGAACTGGGAGGACCCCAGTCAGCAGTGAGTTGAAATAGATCTCATAACCGATGGAGTGATTACAGGAATGGAGACAGGAGTCTAGGGACCAGGTCAAGGACTCAGTGCTGCAGATGACTTTCTGAGATATTAACAAAAGCTCCTCCCTAGCATCCTTCCCCCGAGGGCTTCTTCGTGCCCATTACTCTTCCTGCTTCAGCAAGAACATGAGTTCCAAAACAGTCTCTTAAAATTCATAACAGAAATGAACTTATTAAAAGTCAAAATATTTTGATTTTTACGAATTGGACTTTTGAGAGACAAAGATTATTTTGGTTCCAAAGGTTTGGCTTTGAATATCAGGATCCAGTGGTCTGAACAAGTTTATTCTTCAAAGTTTGTTGTATAAACAATGGAGTTGAAAAGATTGCAGGGTGATAAATAAATCATTTTCCCCCTCTCACCACAGCCACTGCCTCCTCTCCAAAACCAGAGAAAAATTTCACAGGTTGCAGGAAAGAAGTAGGAAATGAGAGCAAGACAATGAGTAATTAATATGAATTCCTAAGAAAAGGCCCTCCATATCCTGCACGTCCCAATTTCAAATCCTTTGTGCTGAAGTGAGGACTTCTAAGAAAAATCCCAGATAGATTTTTAGATCTGAAAGCATGGAAGAATTTTGCTTCCCTTCTCAAGGTGTGGCCAAGAGATGTGGAAAGCTTCCTGGAGTAGCCCATATTCAACATGAGGCTAGAACCAAGAAGTGGCAAAGGCTGAGAGATGCCCAGCTGGATGGGCCTGAGCACAGTTTCATAGAGACTCAGCACCTCTTAGCGGTGAAGAGAAAGCAACTGAGAGTTCCGAGGCCTCCCTGCAAAAGGCTCGAGAAAGCTAAGAGGGGTGCTGGGACAGGAAGGAGGGCACAGGTGCCTGAAACTAGCAAATGATTGCCCATGTGGGGACGGAAGTTGCTACCAGTGCACAGTGATAAGAATCAGACAGATTGAGTTACATCTCCTAGGTACCATCAGAAAACAAATGAAGAAAAAGATGGCCATCAAACAGATTCACTCCATAACCAAAGCCTGGATAAGAGCGGAGCTGTCGCCATCCCCAAACCCCAGAGCTTAGATCACTCTTGCAAGATGGAGATACCTTGAATTGGCTGAATTAAGTGTTCTGCCACAGAATAGACATGGGGGCTCAAGTGTAAATGAAGTTCGAGTGTAGAAAAACAAAGGTACATCTTTGCACACCTGAATTTTGTGATGGTGAAATGTATACCCGCTAATAGATCTGGATCTAGAGTAGTGCTGATCTAATGCTGGACCTCCTAAACTAGTGGTTTAGAGACCCATAGATCTTCTCTAATTAAATAGTCCAGAGTTTGGAAATACACCTAACCATGCACTAGATCTTAATATAAAGGCTACATTTCAGATAAGTGAGGAAAAGATTATTCAATAAGTGGAATTGGTATAACTAGGAACCATTTGGGGAAAAAATAAGACAAATCCCCATCTTACTCCTTATATCAAAGTAAATTTCATATAGATCAAAGATTTAAATTGTGAAAGAGAAACTATAATAACAGTTGAAGAAAACTGAGTATATCTATTTATATGTAGAAGACCTTTCTCAGAACGTAAAAAGCATAAAGAAGATTGATAAACTTAACTACCAAATTTTTAAATTTAAAAAATAATGAACAAAATCAAAAGACAATTGGTAAACCTGGACTATTACTTACAACCTATATTGTAGGTTGTCTGTATTGTAGACAAAGGGCTAATTTCCTAAATTTATAAGGAACAGGTATAATCAGTAAAGAAAAAGATGACCAACTAAATAGAACATTGAACAAAGACATGAACAGGAAAGGCAGAAAAAGAGATACAAATAGCCAATACACATATGAAAGGATGCTCAACCTCATAAATAATTAGGGAAATGTAAACTAAAACAACATTTTAATTGATAAAAATGGCAAAAATCTAACTTTGATCGTCTTCACTTTTGCCAAGGGCAGAGAAACTGAACATTTTCACACACTTTTGGTATTAAGATAGCTGATACAATTTGGCAACTTGTATCAAACGTTTTCATCCATGTTCCTTTCTATTCAGCAATTTCAGTGCTAGGAAGTTAAGCTACAGATATATTTGAAAAAGTCATCCATGAAATATGTTCACTGTAGCGTTGTTTTTAGTAAAAAAAAAAAAAATCTATATATACAGATATTGTATCTATATTGATAGATGGATAGATAGATAGATAGATAGATAGATAGATAGATAGATAGATAGATAGATAGATAGAAATTCTCTTTAAGTCGGGATCTAGGGAAGGATTGCTCAAGGCAAGCACACCAAAGCAAGGGCCTACATGGAGGAAGGAGATCAGACAGTAAACTTAACTTACTTTGACGTTAAATTTCTCAGCTAATGAAATTAAATCCCCATTTTGTATTTGTACCATGAAGTTTTTGTACTTTTTCACTTAATTCGGCCCCCAAAATATTTATTAGATTCCTACTATGTTCTAAACATAGTACATTATGTCTTTCTAATGGAGCTGGAGTTTGATGGATTGGTATAATCCAAACAAGCAGAAAAGGCAGGAAGGGTATCATAGGAGGACAAACAAACATGGGCCAAGGACATTTATCATGTACTTTATGAGCAAAAGTAGCACATCTGAATCGCAGTGCAGGTAGAGGGGAAGTATAGCCAGAAAATCAGGCTGCAGCCAGACTGGGCTGCAGGATCCACTGATTGGAGGTGGGAGGTGAAGGAGGTGAAAGCATTTCTAGTTTCATAGATTCTGAAAACCTGTTAATCAACAGGAGTCTGAGGAGGAAGGCATTGTGGCTGAGGGCTGGAAGACATGCTAAATTTTGGAGGTGTTGGATCTGGGGTACAGACAGGGCGCGAATGGACAGATGTCCGATTAATATTTAGAAATATGATTGGAAACTCCAGATTAAAAAAGAATGCTCCATGGGTAATGCAAGAAGAAAAGAGGGTGCAGCTAGGACTTTAGAGAATCTCTGCATTTCAGGCCCGGATCAAGGAAGAGGAGTCAGCACAGGGATTGGAGGAGCAGCAGTCAGAGAGGGTGGAGAGAAAGTGGTGTCCAGGAAGCCACATGTGCAGCCAGCCCTGCGCAGAACTGCAGGTGAGCTCTGCGGGGCCCTACGGTTGCTCAGCTTGCACACTGCCTTCTCGGCCCCATTCTCCTCCTCTCCAGCTCCTCTCTGGAGTTTGAAGTATTGCTCAGCTGTTTATAGAAAAACTCTCAACACATTCTATAAAGTAAGTAGCATAATAATCTCCTCTGTCTCAAGATTCACAAATATTAAAAGATGCAATTTCTCTACATCGCTTGGCAAGTCAGGGGCAGTGGAGCTCAGAGTTCTTCAGGCCTTAGTCCAAATGCCCAACAGCCAAATCCTAACAAGCAAATAAATAAACAAAAGCAACAAAATAAACCAGAGTTGACAAAAAGTCATGCAAATTAAATTATATTTCTTTTTCCTTTTTATGAGGAAACTTGCTTCTGACAAAAATATTGAGTTCTTTCCTATGTTTTATTAGCATGTGTTCTGTTCCCTTTTAAATTTCATAAGATTTCCCAATAACTTTTATGTTCCTTAAATCCTGACAAAGCTAAGGGCATTCTTCAAGGTTGGCTTCAGTTAGCATATTAAGGGGATGATTTCCAGGCATTTCACTTCACTGACTTTTCAAGGAGTTACTAAATGTTTAAGCACTTAATTAATTCTTAAGTCCTGATATTTTGTTTAGAAAAAAAAAATTGATTGGGATTGAAATGACAGACTCTTAGACATGCCTTGGAATTTATATAAGAAACCAATGAGTTATTACGAAAATGATTTAGATCTGTAAATCGTGACTTAAAGCTGCCAAAACAAGTACACTTAAGATGCAAAGATGTTTCTAATAATGTTTTTTAAAAACAGCTGCATAAAATATATTCAAAATATGAGTATTTTATTAAATACTATTTTTTTTTTTTAGAGTCAGAATACAGACCAGGCACTTAGAAGTAAGCTCAGCAGGTAAAGGAATAGATGTCTCCTAAAATAAAATACTAAAGACTCTGGAGCATAACTTGGAAGAATTTTTATAATTTTGTCTTATAAATCAACTTTTTATTTATAAGTTTAAAGAACTACTCACATTTTCACAAACTGTCAGATATTTTAATAACTGAAAATTTTAATTCTGAGCTAGTCTAAATTAAAAATGGCCTTATTTGGTATCAACATAGCAAAAGGATAGACAAATAAACTATGGTGTCTTCATATTCCTGCATGATTTGATCACATGGACATCTATATGAAAATACCCTTCTACAATCACCACAGCCAGAGAAGAGAGTGTGGAAAATCATATGCTGACTCTTAAACATTTGCTCCTGGGAGGAACATAGAGCATCTTCACTTACATTTTCTTGATCAAAGCAAATCACATGCCTAAGTTCAAAGAAATGGAGAAGGAAGATCCTCCCATTTATCCAGGAAGGGAAGGAGAACCAGGATAGATGCATTAAGAATGAGCACATTGGCCAATCAATGAACCAAGAGCTTAATGCAATAGCTCTCAAATTTTAGTGTGTATCTGAATCACTGCAGATTTTTAAACCAGAGATGACTAGGCTTCACTCCCTACTGATTCAGTAGGTTCAAGACTGAAAATTTTGCATTTCTAACAAGTTTTCAGGAAATATTGATAATGCAAGTCCAAGGACCTCACTTTGAGAGCCGTAGGTTCAAAACATTATATCTAAGCAATCTTTTTCAATTTTCAATGGTCCCTGCTCTTAAAGGGTTCACAGTTGAAATTGGGTTAGAGTGAAAAGAAATGTTTCTAGTGAATTAAGAGAAATATTGGCTTGAAATGATCAGGATTGGCCTAGACCAGCAAAAACATCTAGAACTGTTGCATCCTACACCTTCTCCCACTTGCTGACCCTCTATCCTATCTTTTTTGCCTCTTCTTCCACTATCCTCTTCCTTGCCTTTCTCCCCTTTGACAGAGGATTTTCCTCACTTTCCTCCCTGCCCTTATTGTTTCATTCTCCCATAGATCCATGTCCAGAATCTCATCTTTTCCTTCCCACTTCATCCCCCTTGCTTCTCGGTCACCCTGTGCTCACAATTTTTGCACTTACAACCACCAGTGACCAAATATTTAACAAAGTCCAACTCCCCAGATACTCCAGTGTGACTGAAAGATTACATGGAAGGAAGTGGACAGACTCATGGGTGGGGTGGGTAGTAACAGTAGTTACGGGAGGCATGGGGAGAATAATGCACACATCAATATCTCAGAAGGGAACTGTCCTGAGAGAATCATTGCTTTAGCTAGATTCACTAGTGCCATCTGTAAAGTGTTTGCTGTGATCATTGAGAATTTGAAAGATATCAGCAACTCTATGACCGGTGGGAAAATTGACCCCCAGTCAACCTAAGGTCTAATTGGGTACCTCTGCATTTAAGTCACCATGAACTCACTTTTTCCAAAATATGTATCCCCTCTAACCCATGTGGCTCTCTCCTTGGGAAAAGTAGATGCAAAATGGAGGACATATGAGAGAATACAAGGCTCAGGACCAGGTGACAAGGCAGATTGGAGACAACTGAAATGGGCAAGCTATTACTATTGCTCGCATGTCACCATCCATCACCAATCATGTGGACCAGATCTGTCTGGTCCCCCTGGCAGGCATGACTATCTATTATCAGCCCAGGCTCTCCTGCTCTCTGGTCACCTTTGCAGGTGTCAGGACAGACACAGCCCAAGAAACAAGGCATGCTTTCCCCACACCATCCATGTGCCTCAGCTCTGACCTGGAGGGGCCACCTCTGGGGTTGACCAAGCTGCACCAAATAGAAATGCGAAAGTCCTGTTTCTCCATGGTATGTGACTATAGCAGATCCTGTAACACCTAATTCAGCACTTCACCGGGGAAAAGCTATTGGGCCTAATTGGGTGCTTCTGCATGCAAGTTCCCATGAAACTCACTTTTTCCAAAATGTTCAGTTGGCTCTATAATCAGGAGTCAAATTATCAATGAGGTCTGTCAAATATCTAAAGTGCAATTTTAAATTAGATCTGCTGCCAACATTAACCTGGGGACACCCAGAGCACCTTCTGCTGCTCACAGTTCATGATCCATCTGTGGAATTTCTGAGCAGTCAGCAATTCCAGGAGTGTACAAGTTTTCAGTTTCTACATTACTTTATTATCACATTGTGATTTTTTCATTAAGGTATTGTAATAGTTTTCCATATTCAGCTGCTAACACTGAGTTCCATACTTGGTTTCATAGCTTTTTGTCTGTTGTTTATTTTAGTTCTTGCCTATAAGTAAATTCCATTACTGAAAGCGTTAGTCCTGTTTTGTCATGAAAAAGTATATTAAAAACAACTATTAATATACTTCACTTTGGTTCTGTAATGTCAAGAATTTTTCAAAACATGTAAAAGATGGGCTGGAAAATAAATTGAGAGGAAGGGCATGTATAAATGAACTTTCTTCTGACGTTAAAAAATACTTATTCTCCAAGCCAATGGGTAAAGTTGTACAGTTGTGTTTTCAAAATGGTGACAAGTGATAGATAAAATCCACTCTCTTGGTGCCAGTGGGACTGTTTTCTACCCATTGTAAGGGGATGATTTTCCTAATTTGCCCAAAAGCTTCATATAGGCTTCCAGTGGTCTTGCTTCTCATACAAATGCAAACTATACAGACATGTACAAAGCATAAAACCAAATCCTATCATCCACTTCCCAGGAAGTAACCCTGCTAATATTTTGGTTTATATGCTTCCAGACCTTTCTTATCCAGACTCAATTATTATATCTGGATAGGTAGACTTTTTAAAAATAGAACCATACCATAATATTCTTCTTCAACTTGCTTTTTAAAAATAATGTCAGGAACATCTTTCCTAGAGACATGTTTACATGAAACTATATACCAACCAGATGGGAGGGGGAGGAGAGGGGAGGAAAATAAAAAAGTACAATGTTAAAAAAAAAAAAAAAGAAAGAACCTATATGCCAGGCATTCTTCTAGAGGCTAGGGACACGAGAGAGCAGTAGAAAGAAAGCCTTCGGGAAGCTTACTTTTTAGAGGAGAAGACAGAAAATAAAAAGAGATAATAAATTTCAGTTGATAGTATGTGCTATGAAAAAAAATAGTTAGTGGGATGAAAAATGGAGAGGGATGGTATTTTGGTATTTTACATAAAGTAGTGTGTTGATCAGCATCCTAACCAGGAAGGAACTTCACCCTCAAATGTTTCAAATGAAGAGACTTCAATGGAGGGGATGTTTACAGAGGCCTGGGGAGGGATACAAGGCAAAAAAGGAAAGAGGATGCTATGCCAAGGGCTGAAAGGGCAAAGAAAGGAAGGAACAGGGTCATAGAAGAACCCAGTGCCAGCAGAGCTATGGAGAAGGGTCTCTGGAGTTGTAGAGATACAATTACTGCTAGAGATACAGGCCTGAAGCAAAGAGAGAGTGGGGAAGAAATACCTTGGCCTTTTTCTGTTCCCACACACTGTTATCCTGCTGGTGCCACCCATTGGCAAAACCCAAAAGGAACCAGAGAGCACGGGCAGTGGTAAGAAGTAGTTAGATTTCAGATAATTTGAAGGCAGAGCCAATAGGTTTTGCTGATTGGATATGGGCAGTGAAGGAAAGGAAAGTACCAGTTGAGACCTACACTTTTGGCCTGAGCTACTGACTGAATACAACTACCATTATTGAGATGAGGAAGACTGGGGGAAAAGCAGGTTATGGAAGTTAAGAGTTTGGTTTTGACCACGTCTAGTTTGAGATGTCTAGTAGACATACAAGTGGAGATGACTAGTAGGCAGATAGGTATATGAATTTGGAGCTTAGAGGAGATATAAATTTGGGATTAATTCACAAAGAGATGACCATGAGGCTGGTTAGGATCACCTAGAAAGAGTATGACGGGTAATCAAAGAGAATCGAGAATGCTGTCCCTAAGGTCCTCCAACATTTAGAGATCCAGGAAATCATATCAAGAGAGCAGGGGAGATGGGGAAGAGTCTAGTAAAGTAGGACAAAACTAAAGAGGATGGCGAACTTGAACCCAAGTAAAGAGAGTATTAAAAAAAAAAAAAAAGAGGAATCAACAGTATTCCATGTTATTGACCAGAAGAGAATATTGATCCTGATAAGAATAGTTTCTTTGAAGCAGTGGGGATGCAAACCTGATTGCAGTGACTTATAGAAAGGTTGGGAGGTAAAGAAGTAAAGACAGCAGATACAGGCAACTAGTTAAAGAAATTTTGTGATGAAGAACAGCTGTAATGGAGGAGAACTTAGATAAAGAGAAAGTTTTATAATATGAGAGACATCACCCATTTGTACGCTGATGAAAATAATCTCTGAAGGAGGTGAAAACTGATGGTGCAGAAAGGAGTGCGTGTGATTGCAGAGGCAAAGTTCTCGAGGAGGCAAGACAGGATGGGCTTCGGAGAGTCAGTGGACAGTGGAAAGGTTGTCCCACACAGGCACAGAGACTGCTGAAATGATATAACAAGCGGATGATGGTACAGAGAGAAAGGCAGGTTGAGCTGGAGGTGGGAAGGTAGAGTAGATCTCTCTGGATTGCATCTATTTTCTCAGTAAAGAAGCAATGTCATCAGCTGAGAGGTAGGCTAGGGGAGGAGGTGTTGGAGGGCTGAGAGGGGAAGAGACCATGTGAAATGGTCCATGTTGGAGAGAGGAAAACACGACTTACCAGAAAAGTATGGTATGGCTGTCCGACCGCAGTCATAATAAATCTTAAGTGAGATCAGCAGCCAGCAGAGCGGAATTTCTTGACCTGCTCCCTCTCTCCACATTCACCTGCTCAGGTGCAGGTGTGGAGTAGGTGGAGAATTGGGTTAACCCAGGGTTTGGGGGTTTCCTTTATAATGGTTGCATGGTAGTGTACTTTTTGTGTGTAAAATGATTTCAAGTTTTGAATTTGGGAGTCCAGTTAGGGTTTATTTATCCATCATGCTAAGAAAGGTGAGCTGAAATGTTTTAACAATATTAAGCATAACTTAATCTAGGATTCAATTATACTTTTATATTTGGAGGCTTTGAGGCAATGTAGGGATGATGATGCCATTTGTAACATCATTTGATCTTTAAAATTTATACCAAGAAATAAATTTTGAAAACAAGCTTGTGAAGTAATTTATCAGTCAGTGGCTTACAGACAAACCTTTAAATAACCCCACATAGTTTGCAAGTTGGCTGGGCTCACCAGGAGCCAGGTTGAACTTGAGGCTTTTGTTCAACTCTATGGTTCAAGTTGGGTTCAAGTTTATGCCTCAAGTCTTCTTTCTAAGGCCTAGGCTGAAGTGGCTGCGGCTACCTATGTCATGTAATTCTCATGGTGATGATGGAGCACAAGAGGTAAGTACAGAAATATGCACTTTCTCCTAAGGCTTTGGCTCAGAACTGGCACACTGTCACCTTTGCTTACATTCCATTGGCCAAAAGAAGTCACACAACCAAGTCCAACATTGATAGGGTATGAAAATATAATCCGTCCACTGTGGGAAGCACTTCGCATTTCCATGGCAAAGAACATGCATGTATCTTTTTATTATAGGAGAGAGTGAAGAACTGGGAACAGTATAACCCTGATTACTACTGGTAGGATAAGACTTCTTCACAACAAGAACCATAGATTTCAATAGATGACTTGGGTTTCATATGTATGAGAATTTGATATTATACATGATATAACCTATTTAAAATCTCGGAAACTCTCTGGACTTCTGAATTCAGAATAATTAGTCGCTGCTCTGAACCCCCATCTATCCTTTTCCTTATCTGCTAAACTGGTATTGAATTGTGTAACGGGCCCCCATGTTTTTGTATTTATGAATTGAACATAAACTAGCCCTTAGAAAGACAGCCCTTCCCTCATAATCTGGTTTTGTGCTTGGAAAATTTCTCTGTTTAATTAAGATCCTTAAATTCTATAAATTTAAAAGAACTCTTTCTTCAGGCAACTGTTGTTTTTTTTTTTTAATTCAGATACAGTTTCAGGGTGGAGTCTGTCTGAAAACGGTGGAGGAGTTGGGGAGGCAAGCAGGGATGTACAAGGGACGTTGGAGATGACTGACAACATACTGGGCAGGAGGCTGTAGTTCCCAAAGTCCACTATGCTATTATCAGACACAGTTCTGTCCCCGAGGTCTTAAGGATTTAAACAAAAAGAAATGAAAAAAGAAGACAAAAAAAAGGGTTTCTTTGAAGTCTCAGAGTTGTTTGCTTCTGAATGCGAAAGTGTTGTTCTTGCCTCTTAGCAAAGTACTTTTCCTATTGATTCATCAAGTTATCGCTTCTCTATCCTCCCAGATTCAAATGGGGTCTCATTCATTGAGGTCAGTAATCTTTTTTCTTGACTAGTTCCAGAGACTATTACCTTTATATCCTTGTTCACAATTTCCTTAAGTTTGTTTCTATTGATTCTGTTATTCAATGTTCTTCAAGGATTGTCAAATCCTTGAAACTGAATTCAGACTATGTTTTTAAAAACACACATCCATTTAAAAAAAAAGTGAAATGTATTTTGAAGGTCATGATGAATCACTAAACATATCATTGGATATTTTGGTCATCTTTCATTTTCAGTGAGAAAGTTTAGCTTCCTGTATTCTGTGTATTCTCCAGAGGCACTTAACTTATTTGCAATAACCCTCAAACCCTCAAACTCTCTCATTGCATTACCAAGTACAAAACATCTCACTTCTTTTTTGATCTGTAAATTTATGAGACAATAATTCTAGAATGATGGTTTGCATTAAGGCCTTGAAACTCTACATTATGGTTAGCAAGAATCCTGAGCCAGAATCATGGAACAATGCAAGGTTGAGCCAGTCAGAGACAGAAAACCTGTACTTTATGTTCTATTATTATTTAAGAAAATTGTGTGGCTTCTTGAGTTTTAAAAGAAAAAAAAAAACGGAATGGGCTTGTGGCCATTTTTAAGCCCTCTGACTTTAGGTTATTTACCTTAATTTAACCTCACCTTGTTACTAGCTTTTATATAGGAAAATAAACAACTGACTATACAGATAAATTTTTTTAATCCAGCTTATTAGCTAGATATTAAAATTCTCAGATAAGGCACTGGATTTTCCAACTTTGTTGATTAATTTAAGATGTTTGCTATATTAAGAGTTTGTATAAATAAAACTGTTATTTATCTCCCTCAAGCCACCCCAGCTCCCAGATATTAAAAAAATATATTTCTTTTAATGAGCATTTATTGTATCTTTTTATCTAAGTGAAAAGAAATTTTTCTCTTCTATTATCTTCCCCAGGATATAATTTCTTGAAGGTATACAGACAAATTATATTCAATCAGTTTCCAGTATAATATCCTAGGACAGCTTAATTAATTCAGTGGTTATTCAATTAATAATAATTAAATGCATTTGTTCAGACTCAATCACTGATCACTTGGTAGTAATTACCTCAATAGAATGGCAAATGGAGTCAGAAATAACTGTTTGGCTTCATCTGGATTAAATTAATAGGGTTTACAATGCATTTCAACGGATAAAGACAAGAATAAATGCCTTTGGGGCGAAATTGCATGAAATGATTAAAGGGAGCAATGCTGGCCCTTATTTTAAACTATAATAGCTTTACAATCTAGTCTCTTCACCAATAATTGTTAATTCCCAATATTTTCCAATCCTTCTAGGCATATTAAAAAAGGAAAGATTGTATATTAAAAGACACTTCCTTTCTGGCCCCAAATAAGAATATAAATAAGGAACTTGAGTCTAATTACCCAGCATTATATTAGTCCCCAGAAAAAAGTAAATGTAAAGTTTTAAGACATGTTTAATCTTTTAGTCTTCTTAAAAGACTTAGACAATAAATAAAGACATAGACAAAGCTTCACTTCTTGTTGGTATGGAAAACAAATATATAGTGTACATTGTTTCATTTCTTTCAAACTTTAGAATTTAAAGTAGACCTTACTTCTCCCTTTTCTCCTGCTTTCCCTTCCCAACAACACAGTCCTGAAGCCATGAAGTGGGGCAGAGTAAGGTAGGCATCTGCCCCTGAAGAAGAGAGATACAACGACCCAAAGCAGGTGTCAGAGCTCAAGTCAAACAAGGGAGCGACCTCCCAGAATGGCTGTCCTATGTGGGGGTCAGATCCAGAGCTAGGTGTTCTCAAGCAGGGCAACCTGGTGTAGGCTGTCAGAGCCTAAACAGGGTAAGAAGGGCATCCAGGCCACCCAGTAGAGAGTGCTGGAGCCCAACCAGGGTAAACAGGTGTCCACGAGTGAGGACAGCCAAGCACAGGGTGTCTCGGCCTGAGTGAGATGAGTAGCCATGTGGGCAAGATGGGGACTGCAGAGATGCGTTACATAGAAGGGGAATGAGTACATAAGTCACAGGTATGAAGAGTCAGGCTCTTCATTGTTAGAAAAAGAAGGTATAAATATGCAAAAGGAGAAAACTAGAATGAACCCTGTGATGTCAGAGTAGAATTTAAGATACCAGTGTGAACCCATGATTTTCAATATATGTGGGTATAGAGATATAGAAAAGCATATAGATGCAAATGTATCTTTATACATGCATACGAATAAAACCATATGTACATAAAGACATATTTGCGTCTTTATGCCATATATATAGCTTTGTCCACTGAAAAGTCCTGGGAACTGCCAAATTCTAATAGCAATAAACATACCTAACATCCAGATCTTGAGTTATAAATATGATTCTCCATTAGATTTCTTGGAGAAATGAATGAGTCTAGGGCTGGATCAGGGATTGTATAAGATGAGCCTATAACATCTTATATCAGAAAGCAAGCAAGTGCTCAAAGAATGATGATGAAATGTCAAAAGGACATATCATGGATAATTTGAGCATCAAAATAAAAATAATAATTATAACCTGTTGAATAAAATATGAAACCATGATTTAAATAACATGTGCATTTCAAGTGTAATGAGATACATAGTTTCAAAGTACCAAACAGAGTAAGAGTAACTTTCAATGGAAAAGCCAAACACCTTAATCAGAGGATCTGATCGAAGTGAACTTCATTGGCAATGGGACAAAGTCAAACTATACAGCACCTGATAGGATGCAAAGAGAACACTGTGATATTCTTACCAGCAGAACTAACCTGAATGTCATCATGAATAAACATCAGACAACACCAAATTAAGGGACATTTTACAAAATGTCCTATGATCCTTAAAAGTGTCAAGGTTGTGAAAGTCAAAGAAAAACGAAGGACTTCTTCAGGACTTAAGGAGACTAACATGACAACTAAACACAGCACATGATTCTGAACAGGATCCCTTTGCTATAAAGTACATAATTAGGATAATTGGTAAAATTTAAATGGGACCTGAGGATTAAAAGTTAAGAATGATTTAGTGTTAATTTCCTGATGTTGATGGTTATTTTGTGGTTATGTAGGAGAATGTGCTTATAGAGAAATGCACTCTAAAGTATATAGGGGTGATGAAACATCAAGGCAGATACTTACTCTCAAATTAGTCAGAAAAACAGTTTTCTGTCTTTCCCTGCACTTGCAACTTTTCTGAAAGTTTATTGCTGTTCCAAATTTTAAAATAAAATAGTACATTTATAAGATATTATAAAATAAAATATTTATTTTAAAAATTAAAAAAAATCTCATTATTCAGTTTGGATTGCTGCCACTTTTAATTTTTGTACTCTCAGTATTATGCAAAATGCATCTGGAGGGTAAAATCTGATCTCAATCATCTTTTCATTCCCCAAAGTGCCTGGAACACAGTAGGCATGCAGTAGTGTTGCCCGGACAGAGAATGACTATATCGCTATTGACCTTATTTATACTTCCTATTGTTTTTACTTTTTCCTGTCAACCTTCATGATGTTTCAGGGACAATATATTAACATGGCAATGCCTCTGAGAAATATTTCTCACTTTTCTCTTATTGCCTCAATACACACCTCATTTCCCCAATAAAATTTAAATAATAGCAACCCATAATTGAATATAAGTCTATTATGCTTACAATTTAGTCATTTTGCTATTGTTGGTTAGATTTTACCTTTAGGCTTTTTTTTGTCCTGTAGTATCCATCTTCTTATACATATGGGTCTCTATTTTCCTAAATTCAACTTCCACATAACCCACATCTTTTTTACATACATTATACATTAGGATCCTTAAACTAATTGTTGTTGGGTTGGCTACATTCTGAATTTTCTTATTGGCTTCCAGACCAACATTTTGAGCCATAATAATGGGGAGCTGCCTGAGGCCAGTCAGCCACTCCCTGTGGCCAGCACAGCTATCTTTGTCAGTGGGTAGTGCTGTAGAAAGAATTTGACTGTTTTATTATATTTTGCCATTAGTATTTTATGAAAAGCAGTAGAAAAGGGAAAATGGAATGGTTGATATTAGTGAAAAATATAGGTTTCATAAAAGTAATACTATTGAGACAAAGCTGGAAATCAGTAGACATGCCAAAAGCTATAGATTTTGTCTTTGTTCAGATTTTCTTTGGACTTAACCCAAGTGACAGAGTGTGGTATTATGCGGGGGGGGGGGGGGGGAGAGATAAAAATTAGAGCACATAGATACACATTTTGAAGACTGTTTAGGGTGGTATAATTAGACTTACCTTATAATAAATGTTTGATATTCAATTTTCTTTCATGCTTTCAGGAAGATTTTATATGTGAAAGTAGTAGACTGATTTTCCTTTCATGAAAGCTGACTCCTCGCTCAAAATTCAAACTTTTCCAAGGGAGTAATTTCTAGCAACCACGGAGGGACAGATAAGAGCAATCGTGGCCAAGAAATCACCTTCACCCTCATCAGTGATGCTGGAAATCTAGGCTACTCCACCCACCCATAAATTTCATACATTATAGTCCAGGAGAAGGGACCATCTGTTTTGTTTTTTGTTTTATTTTGTATTTGTTTTGTTTTGTTTTTTAGCTTTGGCCCTGGTTAAAGCCAAGATTGCTATAGATTTTATATAAGTTTTTCCCTGAGATTCAAAATTTAAACTCAGTTCTAAGGGCTGTGTCCTATCTTTCTTTTTCCCATTTTAACATAAAACGAATGCAAGTCAATAAAGATAGAAGAGAGAGAAGAGGAGGAGGAGTAGAAGGAGGAAGATGAAGAAGAGGAAGAGGAAAAAGGGAAAGGAGATGAGGAAGAGGAAGAGAAAGAAAAAAGCAAAGTGGAAACAGAGTGAAGGAAAGAAGAGGGAAAAGCTGACAGGATGGGTTAAAAAGAAAAGCAGACTTGCGGAGGAGCACAGATTTGACTTCGCGACCTCTGGACTGGCCACCAATTTGGAGTGTTCCTTCTAATTTCTCCTCTTTTCCCTCAGTCAAGAGCACGCGATCAGGACCCTGCTCACCAGGTTCCTGTCCAACTTCCAGGCCACCATGTTGGTTAACAGGGCAGTAACATTCGCGTCTGCACAGTGCGGCCCACTGCCTGAAGCATCACCACTTTGGCAACATTTTTACTTTGCGGAAACTGGCACCTAAAAGGGTTTAATTTAAAAGAAAAGGTGGGGTTGCGAATGTCAGACTTTATCTCAAGTCTCTAGCCTTGTACTCAAAGCTTTGTGTTTGTGTTTTTCTTCCCATTCCATAGTATCTTAGCATAGTTCTGTCTGTGTGTTCAAAGGAAATAGAAGATCAATACTTTTATTACTTAATCACATGTAGAAAAAACTCCACGGCTGTGGTTAGGTAAAATTGAGAAACTAAGCCAAAGAATATGCTACATACATAAAGATACACACTATATAATATATCAGTTTTTTCTAGATGGTGAGATTTTAGACTGTCTGTTTCTGTATTTTCTAACTCTTCTGCAATGAACATGTATCAATCTGTAAATTTTTTAAGAGTGTAAAGCAAACACAGGAAACATGAACAAATTTTTAAAACCTCTTAACCTCTGCCCTCTTTCCTCTAGATACATACTAGAAGGTATAGCAGAAATATTCAAATAAACATCAAATGCCAGTAAGCAGAAATAATAACTACTCAGTGAAATTAAGAAAACTTGTATTTACTTCTGGGATTAAAAATATATATGCAATGTACTGTATACTTGAAACTAAGTTAAATAAATAAATTATATATGTATATATTATAATATATATTATATTATATATTATATATTATATTATATATAATATATAATATTATATAAAATATATATTATATATATCCATGCAATTCTTCTGATTATCCACTGGCTATACATCAGGTGACAAAGTATTATTGCCTATTTTAAACTAGAAAAACAATATTTTGCCATCTTCTCTCCCTCAAACACTCTGAGCCATCTGAAACTATGAAAGGCTCCATAAATAGAAGACAATTTATTTCTGGAGGAGTGAGTATCAGCCAGCCTCAGAGCACACAGGAGCGGCTGAATAAAACTTATTACTGCGCCTATTCGGTTGATATTGCTGAAGACTTCATTTGTTATTTTACGACACCCTCTTTATTAGAAATTCTCTACTGTTCTTCTGAGTGCCAGGAGTGGTTTTGCTCCTGCTAAGTCAGTTTCAGGCTGATCTCCCTCTTTATATTACCTGCTGAGATGTTTAGAGCAGATCTGTAGCCCAACATGAGCCAAGAGACCCACCCTTCTGGCACACATTGCATGTACAAAGACCACTCTTAGCTTCATCTGCCCCTTTCCTATCCTAAGTTGGAACCCAGTACTCTCAACCATTTGCTTTCTATTTAATTTATTTCTTTGTATCATTTACATTTTGGTAAATAATCTTAAGTCCTTTCTGGGATAAGAAAGGCCATAAATAAATAAATGTGTGTATGTATATATGAATATATGCATACACTTTCTAGTTGTATATATGTGAAGCATTGACCTTTGGCTGTGTCAGTTATGTTTTTACACCACGTCTACCTACCACAGGTAATACTCAACAAGTAATTCAAATATACTACCCTAAATTCTTGTTATTTATAATCTTTGCAACCCACAGCCCTTAATATGTCATAAGTAATTAGTGGCAAAATCATTTATATCCAAAATAACTGTTTCAGGAGCTAAATTCAGCCATGTGATCTCTTTGGCCTTGCTGTGCTGATTCACACCTCTTCGTGTGTTAGTGGAATTTGCTAGATTGCCCTCAAGAGGAAATAGAACTATTTCCTCCCTCAAGGTTCTCTCTGACTATAAAAACATCAGTGATTTTTTTCCAAAGTTGGAGGTGCGGGAAGAGCGGAGACAAGAATAAGAGAGAAAATGGGAAAGGGAATAATTTTGACATCATTCTAAGTATCTGATCATAGAAAGACTGTGTAACTATTTCTAGTTTTTGAAAAACAAAATCAGATGCAAGTTAGGTAATGGTGACAGTCATACAGCATGTTTACCACATTAGTGAGTCAATAAATGTTGACATGGGGGCTGACAGCAGGGAGACCACATTAAAGTAAGATATTCCAACAGAAACAAACAAAGGGGTGTGTGTGTGTGTGTGTGTGTGTGTGTCTGTGTGTCTGTGTGTGTGTAATAAGGTTGGGCCCTCCAAGGAAAACAAGGACCACAAGAGAGTCAAAATTTGCTGTAATGCAAAGCCCTCTTTTTGATTATAAACAAAGGAAGATCCCCAGCTTAACATTCATGAAGAAAATGTTTTCTAAGCAAAATATTCTTTTGATCTCTTAAGCTCTGATGATTACTCCTACGTTGAGCTAACACTAGGTAGATTTACTTCTAACCAGTCATCACTTGCGATGAGTATGTTTTTGAAATGCTTCAGCTCACAGGGAATATAAAATTGTGATCCCATGCCACCTTCCTAAGATGGTGGCTTAGGAAAGCAAGGAAAAGTGCTGATATGACATTTGCTTCTACTTCCAAAGTTTTGAAAGCTGTTGGTTTGTTTGTTTGTTTGTTTCTGGGGTGGTGGGGGTTGTTGGTTGGTTGGTTGGTTGGTTGGTAATGTCTGCTCCTGGCATCAGGGCTCTAGGACAGGTAGTACAGGCTGAAATCTCAGAGCTTGGCACAAAGATTCCCAAATTTCCACATTAACTAGGCATAACAAAACCAAATTTCCTAGAATCAAACAATGGGGTGCAGAAGGAAACTGAAATCCTAGAATTCCCATTTAGGCATTCGAAGAAAGTGTTAAAATATTCTAAGAAAATGTCTAAAGATATTTTATACAAAAGTTTCACAACTTGTTCCACTAAGCACAGGATGAAATGAGTTTAAAATTCCTTTAGCAGTTAGAGGCCACTGGCCATGTACATAAAGAAGGTGATAGAGTGAATAAGTGCAACTTGATCTGGCCCAGGCACAGCCCTAGTGACCGCCACCCTCTCAACAGAGGGTATACTGTCATTTGCTGTACTGTCACTGCATGCCTGGCTTCATTCTAGGCTTTAGGAATATAGAGATAAATAAAACTCCGTCCTCAAGCCCCTTATAGTCTAGAGAAAAAAGAGAAAAATTCACCAACAATTGATGCAAGAGGCAGCATAGCATAGTGACTAAGAGTAGAGACTTGGAAGTCAGATATCCAAGTTCAAACCCTGACTCTGGTTTATGGCTTATATTAGCTGTGTGACTTTCAGAAAGTTATTTCACTTCCATGCCTCAGTTTTTCAAATACACATGCATGTGCGCGCACACACGTACCTACATACATATACATCTATATATACATATAGTTGACCCTTGAACGACATGGGTTAGAACTGCGCAGGTCCACATATACGCAGATTCTTTTCAATAAATACAGTCAGCCCTTCATATCTGTTTTACATCCATGAATTCAACCAACCACAGATTATACTGTTTGCCATCGCGGTTGGTTGAATCCATGGATGCAAGAAGCCAACTGTAGGGCCAAAAGTTATATGTGGATTTTTGACTGCACAGGGGTTGATACCCCTAACCATCCCCTCCATGTTGTTCAAGGGTCAACACACGCACACACACACACACACACACACACAACTTGTATGTGTATATATGCATATATTACGCACACAGAAATAAGTACCTCCCTCATATTGTGGTTATAAAAATCAAAATATGTTCATCACTTAGAAGATTACCTTGCCCTTAGTAAGTGCTACATATGTTTCTTAGATAACTAAATAATTAACAACATATAAACAAGGTCCATAAGAGAAGCATGCATGGCTCTGAAAATGAAAAACAGACATCTCCAGCAGCCAAAGGACATCAGGAATGGCCTATCAGAAGATGCCATGCTGAAACAGTGTTCATGTTAGACTCAGTAAGAACCAGTCCACATTAGCCAGATGGGCAAGTGAAAGAAGTGGTGCTCCTTACACATTTCCCCCAGTTCATCCAAAATAGCAAAGGGAACCAAACTAGAAATGAAGCAAGGTTTCCACCCAATTTAAGAAGAAATGTTCTTGTAGTTGTAGATTTAAAATTCAAGACGATGTTACATTCTATGCCTTACCATATTTATGTTTGTTCCAAAATAAAAATAATAGCTTTTATTTCTCACCAGTGAATAAAATTGATGTTGAGGCAGATGTGCCATGCCTCTCCTGGGGTTAAACATGCCCTGAATCTGGGAAGCAGGTGGCAGAAGAATCATGATATGGAACCCTTAGAAAGGGTGACCTATTCGGGTTCAGTATTAGAAGGAAGGCTAATTGCAGTATTGGTGGTTATGAAGTGAGTGGAAGGACCTGCAGGCAAATGCCACTCTGAGCTACGCTAGGAGGAAACACCATAGCAGGCATCCTACAAAAAGTTTGGGCACTGCTGTGGGGAATAGGAAAAGGAGCCTACCAGAGATAATTAAGAGTGACTCAAAAAAAAAATCCACATGGATAGATAATACTCTGCCTCCTGGCTCTTAATGTTGAAAGCCCAGCTAAGCTCAGAAGGAAAAAATATATTACAGAACCTGGTGCAATTTCAACAAAGGCACCAACTATGACTGAGCAATTTCACCTCAGAACTGACTACCTCTGAGATGTGACTCCACAAGGTGGTGTTTCTAGGCAGTTTCTAGGAAGTCCTTTTATAGGCAGACTCAGAAATGTGGTTTTATCAATACCTTGATTATGAAGCAACCTCTCTGACTTTGGCTTGCATTAACCAAACTCATAGAAATATATAAAGTAGAATGTTAATTCATCAACTTACAATGAGAAAAGAAACTTTCATTGAACTGGAATACCAAACAATTATTGAGAAAACTATGAAGCACTGAGCTAAATATTTCACAGGTGTTGTCATATTTAATTCTCAAAACAATCTTACAAGGTAGATGTCAAAGAAACTGTTTTTGTTTTTAAGAAACTGTTATTGATATCTCTGTACCTCTACATTTTCCTGCTTCCCCTGCATCTCTATTGGACAACAGATTGTGAGCAGAAGTGATGCGGGTCCCTTCTGAGTAGAAGTGGGTAAATGTATGTTGTTCCTGCTCTGTGCTCTCTTTCCCAAACATGAAATTGGCAGCAAAGGAAACAGTGGACCAACAGACTGGAAGAAGAGGGAGGTGTTAAGGAAAAAGACGTCACAAGAAGCTCAAAGCTGCTCTGTTCACCTTTCTGAAAACACATTCTCGATAAACAAGTCTGGCCCAGACCAGATTCTAGGCCCCAAGGGAGCAGAAGGAGATAAGAGGCCAGCGCAGGTCTGCCACTGGCTACGTGGAGGAGTGCCTTAGGGTGGCAGGGAAAGAAGATCGTTTCAGAGGGGTTGAGAATGGAGGAGTTTGAAGGAGAAAAGATTGTGACCAAAGGAAAAAAAAAATGCGGAGATGAAGTTTTTCCAGGTGATTACATGCTCGAGAGTACAAACACGCTAAGGGCTGGCAAAAGTGTAGAAGGAGAAGCTTTGGCATAGTCAAGGAATGATGAGGAAAAGGTCTGGATGGTCCATTAAAACATGAAAATCTTAAAGCTAAGTCAAGGTTTATGGTATCACAAATCCATTTTTCTAATATATAACATGCACAAACATGGACATCTGATACACTTGGAATCCTGCCTTATTTTCATTAGTGATTTTTTGCATCATGCCTATCTGTCATTCAGACTGGTTTATTTTAAATCCTACAGGACATAGGTTTGATATAAAACTTTAATCCAATATATTTGCCCTTATTAACAAGAATAAATCATATGGTTACTGACAAATTCTTGGAACAAACAATGAATTTATATTTTGATTTTGAGATATGTGAGCATGAAAACTTGAACTCGGCTATTGTTTCCAACGAAGTACTTCCTTTTTTATTTTACCAAAGAGAATATGGGTGATGTTACGCAGATACAATAGAGTCATTCTTTTAAAACAATGTTCTTAAGTAGTCCAGATGTTTTCCAAATTTGCTACTTTTGATTGAATTAAAAGTCCAAATACTCTCGGGATGGAGGAAGAGGGGAATAACTGTGTTACTGACTCAATAACATACGCTATTGCAATGTTACCAAAAAACACACATGAAGACTTCTTGGCTTATGTCAGGTAATGCCAGGAAATTCTATTAATAGTATGAGCATAATAGTATACTATTCTATTAATAGTATAACCAATGTTAATTGATTAGTGTCCACTTAATCAATTGGGACTCTGACTTTTTGCACCTTACTTATATGAAGAAATAGTCACAGACAAAAACTGTCAATATTTACAGATGAAGTGAGCACAACTGTACGAGAAAGGGTTCTACTCCCAAAGCAAAGTTCTTTATAACCCTTGTTTGACTTTGAAATTTCTTTTACTGAGGACAAAACTTATCTTTCACAAAGAAAAAAAAAAAAAGACAAAATATAAATACCTTTGGAAAAAATAATTCGCTGGCTAAAATTCACAAATTTGATTCTAGAACATTCTTAAGAGAGGGTTTAAAGAAATATAAGAATTTTGAGTTGTAAGTAAGGGAAAAGAGGCAAAAAAAAAAAAAGGTAAAAATTCATTGGAATCAAATTCCCAGATGTCTTTGGCTAAAGTTGTTTTATATAGTTCTCCTTTATTTTTGTACTTCTTACCAACTACCAGCCTCATCCAGCACTAAACAATCCCTTTGGAAGTTACATTAATTTCTGTGATCCACTACATCCACTTATATAAAAACAAAACTATAATAGCAATCTAGTTCTTGAAAAATTGCCGAGATACTTAGACCAAAATTGTTATGCAAATGTAAAATAATGCAGTGCTGGGTGTGCTCTGATACAATTTGTTGGAAGGTCAAGTTCCCCCAAACAGGTGCACTGTTTGATGCTCCTTTCTTCTGTGCTTACCAGATTGCTCTCCCCTGACCTCAAGTTCAGTTCTCCAGAACTATTTGATATGTGTCCCACCTCAGGACCGACCAGTCATATTGATTATACCTCAAATGTGATGTCATTCTGGTCAGCTTACAAAGATGAAAAAGGCACAACTACATGCCAGAAGAGACAGGACTCAGGGTATGTAAATCGCACCTGTGTCATACTTTTCAAGATGTAATTCACCCTTCATGTGATTTAATGATTTCGTGGAGTTGAGTGTTGGCAAATGTATGCTGCTAGATGTGTGTGATCTGGGCACAGGCATGTTATTTATACTTTCTGAGTCTAACATAACCACAGTGGCACTGGAGATTGAATCTACACCCTCTTCCCCCTGTGCCCTCATCTTTTAATTTTCTTTCATAATGCATGTCTCTGGTCTTCTATTACCAAGGAGTGCATTACAATTACTGAGTTCACTGACAGTTGGAAAATAAACAGGCAAACTTGAGAACTGAAATGCATCCCTGACCATTCTCTTTCTGTTTTGAACAAGAGAATTAATGAAAAAAAATGAGGCAAGAGTCAGAGAAATTAAAATAACGTAAGTGTTTATTTAGAGAAAATATTTCCTAATGGCTAGGTACCCTCTACCTAACTGTCAAATAATCTGCTACCAAAATGATGCAAACATACAAACAAAAACATTTATAATCATCATTTCCCAGTTTTGAGCCTGAACTTCCATTGAGAGAACAAAGTCAATTCAATAAAGGATTCAATTCTAATTTACTTGTCTTTAACTAAATACTTCAGACTTTTGTATTTGAATTACATAGATAATTATCTCAAATTTTCATTTTACTCTGCACCTATAACACATTCTTAAGTATGGCTTTACTTTTCTATTCTTTTGGTCAAAAACAAAATAATGTATTTAATATTTCAAAATACCTTTGACCTTGTCCTAAAAATTTCCACATAGCTTCCAGGAAGCCTTTAAAACTACTTCTATTATTTTGTGGTTGGGATCATGAGTACTAAAATTTTTAATACTATTCTTGAACATCATAGGGCTTATCTCCAGACAGCTTTTAACTGTGAAAGATACTCTTAGTATAACTAATCCAATCGGCTTTGCAAACACTATTTTCAAGCTTTAACGTGGACCACAAAATCTACCCTGAGATATAAAAAGCAATATATTTTATAAACTCTGGAACTCTTTCCTCTACTTTTCTACACAGAAAAAAAAAAAAAATCATTCTTAAATTTTTTTCCCCAGAAAATTACAAATGTACTATTTCTTTCTTCCCATCTCCTCTTAGTTGTATGGAATTTTCTCATTTGTTATGCTGAAATTCAATCCTTCAGAATTTCTAGTTTGTCCCATAGGGTTGAATGAAATGTTCAGTATTTTTGTATATATGCCTCATAAGGCAAGTAATGAACCAAAATAGAGATTTATGATAGAGTTCTCTCATTTTACATAAACACACACTCTAAAGTTTGTAATAAACCAAACTCTAAATATTCACTAAGAGTTTTACACTAAAAATAAACTATCAGAAAAAAAAA
>NW_011888793.1:2863418-2933450 GCF_000151845.1 Pteropus vampyrus | reverse complement strand
CCTCTTCTCTCCTCTCTTCTCCTCTCTCTCCTTCTCTCTCTCTCCTTTTCCAGGTCACTCCCTCTCTCTCTCTTCATCTCTACCTAATTTTCTCTTTTTCTCCCTTCTACCTTCTTGTTATTCCTCCTCTCCCCCTCCCTCCAGCCTCTCATTCTATTTCTCTACCCACCCATACCTACACACACAGTTTTCCCACGGTCGGGAAGGTGGGGAACTAAAAATACTTGCACAATTTTTAACAACACACTATAATTTATATACACCAAAAGATTGTGGTATCATGTTTTTCTATAACTCAGATAAACTTTCTTACAAACCCCATGCCATAGACTGAATTTTGTCCCCCACAAAATTAATATGTTGAAGCCCTAACCATCAATGTGAAGGTATTTTGAAATGGGACCTTTGGGAGGTTTACAAGAGGTCATCAGGGTGGGGGCCTCAGGATGGGTTTAGTGTTATTATTAGAAGAGGAAGAGACACCAGAGTTCTCTCTCTCTGCCATGTAAGGACATAATGAGAAGATGGCTGTTGGCAGGCCAGGAGGAGGGTTCTCACCAGCAACCAAATCTGCTTGCACCTAGTCTTAAACTTCCAGTCTCCTGAATTGTGAGAAAATAAACTTGTGTTATTTAAACCACTCAGTCTATGGTATTTTGTCATGGTACCCCAAGCTGACTAATACACCCCCATTGGCACTTTTTGAAGGAGTGGAGTGGAATGGGATAAGGGGAGATACAAACTTGCCAGTTAAGAATCAGTCAGTTACTTTGGTTTAAACAGTCCCTTCCAGATAAATATGCAGTGAGTTCAAAGTTCAAACTCCCTCAAAGCCTCTTCTCTCCTATCTTGTTACTCCCTACTCCTGCCTACCTCCAAAGATGGAGGCTTGAGGATAGGGCAGAGATTACTTATCTCTGGAAGAAGCTGAAAGGGAAAGTTGACCCCAGAGCTGGCCTCCTCATAGGTGTCCCTTGCACTACTTGGTCATACCTTCTGGTGGCATTAATGGTCAGTTCTTTTGGCGAAGCTGGGGATCTCAGGTATCTTTTCCTCTGTTAACTGGTCCTACCTTAGCCCAGGCTGGCGCTGCAAATCCTCTAAGTCAATCTCCACCTCAGCTTCCAGCACTCGCTAGGGAAGCCTGCACTGGGGGTCATCCCACCTGTTGCTGCCACAGCCCTAGCAGGGCTCTGGTTTCAATTCCTGCATTATGGTATGTGAGGCTTTTTGGATCCTTCCACATCACACAGAGACCAAGGGTGTCTTGGGACGCTATACCTGACCTTCTCTGTGCTTAGATGCTGCCTTCAGCCTTTTCTACTTTGCCACCTAGATGGGTCTATATTGAATATTGTGATTCTCTTAGGTATCTTGAAATTGGAAAGAATCTGTATCTAGGGAAACTAGAAATGATCTCCTTGCTCTAGGAATATTCACCCCTAAAAATTGTGTGTGTGCGTATGAAGGTGTGTGTGTACATGTGTGTGTATGAATATGTGCGTGCGTGCATGCATGTGTGCTGTGTGTGTGTGTGTGTGTGTGTGTGTGTGTGTGTGTGTGTGTATGTGTGTAACTCCCTCTCTCCTTTGGCCATGAAGGCACGAGGAGTAAAATCAGGGTCGACTTATTCGACCACCTCCCTCCCTTCTTCCTACACTCTCCCTTCTCTCCCGGTCTTGGGTGCAGAGTGTGTGAGTGTGCAAATGCCTGTGTACATCTGTTTCTCCTTCCCATTATGACGGTTTTAATACAGCTTTCTTCTCTGATCCAAGTAGGCTTTGCCTAATAGCATTGTGACTTGCTTGCTTTTTCTGCCCTTACCCTTCCACCTTTGCAGGTACTGCATGCCTAATCCCTTAATCATTAAGCCTTAGGACATAAGATTCTAGCCAGAGTCAAACTTTTTAAGAATAAAGACTTAGGTCTATTTATCATGACAACAATAAGTTTTAGTTAAACTAAAGATAACATCTTGGCTTTAGGTACATTTCAGCCCCAGACCCATCGGAACGGCCCCACTGACAGACAAGATGACACCGTAGCTGGCTCTAAAACCAGATGCGATCATCGATTACCCCAGTCCTTCCCAATCGATTACCCCAGTCCTGCCCAGTAGTGCCCATGACCCCATCTCCCTTTGTTTCCATGACTAAGAATTTTTCCCCTATATAATCTATAGCCTTGAGATACCCAGGGACCAGGTCTTTGAGCAGTTCCTCACCTGTGTCTCCAGGACTTGCAACTCTCTATAATAGACCTTTACTTTGTTGCAAAACCTGTAGGTATCTCATTAGACTTAGATGCGCTTAGGCAGATGGACCCCTTTGCTCCAGTAATGCTACCTCCCCAAGCCCACAATACACACCCAGCTAACTAGAAACTCAGTGTTGTCTACTTTCTCCTCCTATCGGGTGGAAAACACTGATCATTACCATTTCCTTCAGAACTTCTTTGATACTGTCCTTTCCTTCCCTGGGAAATAAGCCTTCATGGTGAAGGGTGGAGGAAGAACAGGAATTATGAAAGATAAAATTATTGTATCAGTTTTTAAATGGTATTCCCATTACATACTTACGTAGCCAATTTATCTCTACTTAATGGAGAATATGAAATAATCTAACTTTTTCCTAATCCCTGCTATGATGTTGTGATTTACAATAAAAATATACATATTTGGTTTTCCTCCTATCCTGGCACAGAGGCCCTAAAACTCTTGGAATTTCCTAAGTGATAAGAGTAATAAAGGTGTCTTCTGCTACGTTAATGAGGTGACTTTTGGAAAGTAGAGCAACTCTCACTTCCCTAGAGAATGAAATGAGTTCTGACCTGCAATCACAGAAATGTATCACATAAAATTTCAAGATCCCTTCTAAAGAGCCTGTGATTTTATGAAAACAAGGAAAGAAGCAAGTTATATTTATAAAATTAGGTGGATGATTAAAACTAATTCATTACCCTTATTTTGTAGTGAATTAAAGGGTTTTTCTCTAACGTTGATCTCTGGTTGACCAAATACTTATTTTTTACAAGTTAGTAATAATTGAATCATTCATTTTCTCTTTCTTCTACTCCATCTTCTGTTCAACTCTATATTTTAATTATATCTTTACTGCAAAACCAGTTCCTGCCAATGAATTTGGCCACCATATATGCTATTGATAATTTTAAATGCAGTTAATCTCAGCAGAATTTGGCTTTTCTAACTGTTTCAATATGCAAAGCTCTAATCATAGCCATGAATCTTTGCCCTGAAAGGTTTGTGGATATGTGTGATTAGGTAGTCTACATCTTTAAAGAAAAAAATAATATTTATTAGAATCTTTGCAGAAGCATCAATTTAATAGTAAAATGCTGCCTCCTTCTGGATAAACTGTATCAGGCATAATAAGCTTGTAAAACTGCTACAGAGGTATTCATTTTGAAAATAAAATTGTTTAAAGAATTAGAATTCTACATTTTTTAAAATTAAAAATAGAATATACTCTACGGCCATGCCACCCTGAATAAGCCCGATCCCGTCTGATCTCGGAAGCTAAGCAAGGTCAGGCCTGGTTAGTACTTGGATGAGAGACCACCCAAGAAGACCAGGTGCTGTAGGCATAAAAAATAAAAAATAAGGGATTATAAACTGACAAAGTCCTGAAATCTGTGAGGTCAAAAAAAAAATAGAATATAGAGGACTAAAATAAACTTTGAAAAATTACCTAGATTCTTCCTTTGGGGCTGTAAAACACGTAAACTGCTATCCTATATAGTTGATTTGATTATCTGACTTTCTTTTAAAGATCTCTGAATAGTAACTAAGAAAGTAAAAAACAGATGATAAAATTGCAATTAGCATAATTTTCACTCTTACATCAGGCTACCTTACCTAATATTCAAATGACATTGGCATTTATGTATGCACACAGATTCATACTATGTGCCTGGAAAAATGTGTGTGTGTGTGTGTGTGTGTGTGTGTGTGTATGTGTGTGTGTGCACGCGTGTGTGTTAATAAATGCAATGAATGTCCTAGTCTCAATTCTATGGGCAGTACTCATGTGAATTTCGGCAAGCAAAAATTTAATCTCTCTGAGTCCCAGTTTCCTTATCTGTACACCGAGAATAATAAACCTATTGTTACCGACCTCAAGAACACTTTGTGAGGCTCATTGAAATCAGCAAAGCACTACAGAAGGTATCAAACTCACTTGTTATCTTTAAGGCTTTTAAATGGTCACATGCCTGAAGTGAAAGAACCAGACTTGTGATAAACAAGAAGAATAATGCTTAATAATGTCCTATTTATTGAATGACCACAGCTAGTTTGGTTATACTCAAATCAATCCACTCCCTACTTGGAGTAAAGAGCTGGAGAAGGAGGTTACAAATAACACGAGACCACAATTATACAAAAGTAAAATCTACTCTCAGTTCTCCAGGGGCAGTTCCTCCTGACCCCCACCCCACAGAGCCAAAAGAGCAGGTGGGTCTAACCAAAGCTGATCTGGCCAGGGACACAGAGGAGGCCTGGTTTGCGCAGCCTCATCCTTGAGCCAACATCCACAAACCTTACCTGGAGCCTCAGCCCAGAATGATCAAGTGCTAACTGTGCCCTGGTTCTATTAAAGGGACTTTCATGATTCTCCAAGGATCCTTCTACCAAAATGGTACTAAACAAATTCCAAACCAGCTAAGAGACCAAGGGGCACCTCAAATATTCCGATCCCCACTCAGCCAAGTAGGCATGCAATTTAACCACTCTATGCCTCGTTTTTTCTATAAAATGGTATAACAACAGTACTTAGCTCATTAGGTTACTGTGAAAATCAAATGAGTTAATACATATAGAGCACTCTGAACAGTGTCTGGGATACAAGCATTCAATGCATGATAGCTGCTGCTACTACCACTGCTATTATTATTATTACACTAATTTGCTTGTCCATGGCATCCATTTATGGGCAAATTATGTCCATAATGCTCATGGCTCTTGTATTTTCTGAGACTGACGGTTAATCCTCTAAATTTTCTGGCCATCAGTATTTAGAATTTTGTTCTCATACTAGTTACCTGATGTTACATATATACTTTTTTTATTTTTCAACTACAAAGTAATAAATTATAACTACTGGTGTTACTTAATGACATAGTAACCAAACTAAGCAACAAATCTTTGTTTTGTAGCCATATAAGCAGATGCGTCTAGAATAAGAGCTGAGACTTGTGCACCTTTCAAGCTGTTAAACATTTTTTTTTTTATGATGAGGAAATAACCCAATTTCATTTCACTCCAAGAGCAGAAGCAGCTATAATATCCCTGACTCTAACCTATTTGGTAAATCAACCTACGAAAAGTAGTAGAAGAAATCAAAACTGTTTTAATAAGAACTAAAAATGACACTTAGCCACTAGATGGTATTTAAATTGTATAGCACATTTCAGCTCACACTTGATCTAGTTAAAACCTTAATTGGTTTGCACTTGGTTCAAGCACTGACGATTCGTATATTTTGACACTGTGGGAACTCTCAGGAGTCGGCTTGATTGAGGCTTTGGAATAGCTACAACAAGTTCTGCAGCTACAGACATAAAATCCTTTTGGGGTAATGAAAAGAAAGAAGTAATTTTAAATTTCTGCCTGAAATCTTCTTCAGATCATTAAAAAAAAAAAAAAAGTAAATTATTGAGGGTAAGATTGAGAGACTGGCTAAGTTATGTCGTTTCAATTCACCAGTGTAACGTGAAGTCTTAATAACCACAGAGCAGCATAATTCACTAACAGCTGTCTCTGCTGGCCATGGGTACCTCCAAGCCTGGCCTCTGTCATTTTACTGGGTCCAGCAGCCTAATCGAATCTGCCATTTCCTTTTCAATTAATTCTTAGGAAAGGCCAGCCATGGACTTGTGAAACATCCCAGAGGAGAAAGAAATAGAATGTAATCCTCGCTGAATAAAATGCTGTTATAAAGAAAGGATAATAGTTATGTCAGTTATTTTTTCATCCCCCACAAGGATATTAGCAGAGTAACATTCTAAATTTCAGCAATAAGACTTTAAGATAGCCATAAAGATAAAATAAAATAGGTACTAAAATAACTTACAAAATTAACATATGTGTTCTTTCCATGTAATGGAGGAGACACTTCTATCTGAGGAGCTTTTGCAAAGACACACCAAGGATTAAGTGATGTTTTCCAGATCTTTTTATATGTTTTAGAAGCAACGGGTCAAGATTTAAATAGTCTGTGGTGCTGTGCTGGCTTCAGCAGCGCATGTACTAAAAGCCTGTGGTGCTAATTCCAAGTTGTCCACTAGATGGCTCTAATACACACGGAGTTCCTTTAACTGGTGGAATACCTATTCTCATGATAAAATAAAGCGCAGCATATTTAATTATATATGTGATTGAACAAGTTCTCTTCTAAGAAAAAAACCATGCAGTGATCATCTAAAAAGTTTAATAAGAATTACTGACTACCTAAAAAGATGGAGAATTGAACACATGCTTTTTATCTCTGCTCTCTCCCAAAGCCCCCTCAAAAGACAGAAAAAGAAAATAAAATGTATAAATCCACAAGGAAATAAAAAATAAAAAAGGAAGAAAAAGAAGACAAAATCACATTTTTAGGAAGCTGGCAACCAATGGCTGTGTGTAACCAACCTAGAAAAAAGGTGAAACCCAAGTACCAACAGAGGGGAACAAGTGAGAAGCAAGCCTATCCCACAACAGAACCCTGAGGGCTCAGAGATCAAAAGTGCCCCACCCCGACCCCTCAGACCCCTAACCTCCCTATCCCCCCACTCCTCCAGGCGGGAAAGGAAAGGGCATACTAGTCTTCAAGACCTCCCAGTCTCTTTGCCCATTCATTTTCCAGAAAGCTGACAGACTGGTGAATTTGCTCCTTCCAAAGCAAACTGATGAATTCTCAAAGGTGAAAATGATGGGTCCTCTGTGTGCTAACATAGGGCAAGCCCACTAGGAGTGGGTTCGCTACTAGTTTGTTAATCCTCCAGTGAAGTTCACCACTCTCATACTTCCCTCTTCCCACCAAAATCAGCCTTTTCCATACTCACTCTTAAATACAGACAGCCAAGAATCAGCAGATATTTTAGGAAAGCCTCCAACATAAAAGACATAGACCAAAGCATAAAGGAAAAAAAAAAGCCTGAAAAGAAATAGAAGCAATGTAGACAACAGAAGAAAATTTCAAAGAAACTAACTAGTATCCTTCGAAAAAGAAGAAAAGCTGTTGGACTTGTGACACTAGAATAATGTGTTATTAAAAAGTTTTCTTAAAAAGAAGCAATCAGAAAAAAGAAAGGGCTTTTGTAAACTAAAAGTATAATAACTATAATGAAAATGATTTCAATAGGAAGGTTAGAAGAGAATTTTTTTTTAACTAATAAAACAAAAAGGAAAAGAAAAAAAAGAAGAAAATAAGAAAAAAAAATGATAGGAAAATTAGGAGTAAATCCAGGCTCCTCAGCATCAAAATAACAAGTTCCAGAAAGAGAAACGAGAATAAATGAAAAGGAGGAAAATAATAAAAGAACATTTTCCCAAATTGTAAGCAATGAGTTTCCAGATTGAATGTGTTTACCTAGTACCCAGCTTACTGAATTAAAAAAAAAAAAATCTAAGGCATATCACTGTATAGTTTCAGAACATGAAGGATAAAGAAATAATCCTAAAAGCCCTAGGGGTGACAGTTATACACATAGAACAAGTAAACAGAACATATTGGATGTCTAAACCACATTGGAAACTAGAAGTCAATAGAATAACACCTTCAAATAATTAAGGATAAATTATTGTTACACCTAGAATTCTATACCCAACCAAACTCTCCACAGAGTTTGAGGGTAGCATACAGGTCTTTTTAGACATGTAACTTCTTAGAAAACTTATGTGCAATGCACCCTTTCACAAGAAGCTACTGAAGGGTGTTTTCTACCAAACCAAGGGATTAAATCAAGACAGAGAGAGACCTGGGATTCAGGACACATGGAATCCAACCTAGGAGAGAGGTCAAGGGAATTCTTGGGTGGTGGTGAAGGGAAGTGTCATGAGGAGGCCGTGCAGCTGGCCTGTGATACACAGAACTTATATGGATAAAGACCTATGGGAGGGCATCTCCAAAAGAAAAAAAAAAAAATAGATTTTCTCATTTATTTGATCTTGCCGAGAGGGGATTTAACTCTTCTCTTGGAAATTATGAACATGAAATTGTGTAGTGACAGACACATTAAAAACAAAGTGAATTTTAAAAAGAAGATGATGTATGAGCCTTGATTAAATTTTGAGTTAAATTTTTTAAAAATTCATGAAGACATTACTGGGACAGTTTGGGGAAATTTGAAAAGGGACTACATATTAGAAAATATATTATTGTGTCAATGTCAAATTTCTTAAGTATGATAAAGGTACAGTAGTTATTTAAAATCACCAGTATGGTTGATAGAGAAGAAAGACTGCCTAGAGGAAAAAAGGCTTTTTCCCCAAAAAAAAAGGGAGTCTGAAAAAATTAATACTTTCCAGGGAGTGGGAAAAAGGGCATTCCAGACCAAGGCAACATAACATGCTGGAAGGCACAAGGTCAAGACAAAGCATAACAGTCTTCCAGTCGTTCAATAAATATTGGACAAGGGCCCACTATGTGTCCAGCACTGTCCTTAGCAATGAGATTACAGCAATAATGGAAGAGAGCAGCCGTCACGCCTTCGGTTGGGTGCCATTCCAGTGGCGGGTATGAAGGACTGAGGAAAGAGGCAGATAATAATGGTAGAGAGAGAAAGAGCCATCAGGGTAGAGTAAAGGCCCTGCAGAAATGTCCTGAGGGAAAATATGTCTGGGACTGGTGAAGAACAACCAGGCACCCAGTGTGGCTAGAGAGGAGTGGGGAGGGAGAGAGTAACAGAAGCTTCCAGAGTTCCTGAGAGGTATGTTCAGGGAGGTTTTTATGACATGGTATGGATTTGGGCTTTTGCTCTGAATTTATTGAGCGGAGAAATGAAAAGAGTTGATTTAGGTGTTAAAAGGACCACTGTGGCTTCTGTGCTAGAACAGACTGAAGTGGGACATGGGTACAAACAGTGAAGCCAATTAGGAGGCCACTATGCCACAGCTGCTGGAAGGTCAAGAATGATGAGGTGTGAGACTTAACCCATGGTACGTGACAGTCATTACGACCTTGACAAGAACAGGTTTGGTGGCATGGCAAGGGTGAGACCTGGTTTGAATGGGTCCATGAAAGAATGCAAAGTGGAGTTGAAGTGTTGAGGTGTTTGCTGTGAAGGAGAGCAGAAAAAAATGGAACAGTAGCTAGAAGAGATGTGAGAGAAATTTGGTTTTTAATTAAGCAAAACACAGATTGTGTGCTGATGAAAATATTCATTGATTGATAATTGTATTAACTGGTTGTGTTAAAGAACAAAATTCAACCGAGTAAATTTGAATATCTAATTAGCTTTATTAAGCAATTCATGAATCAGGCAGCACCTCATCCAGTAAGTAGAAAGGACCTCTGAGGGATTGAGGGTTTGCATAAAATAGATGATTTTCATTGGCAGAAAGAGGGTGAGACAAGAAAGTTAAAAGAGTGGATTATTTCAGGCATTGTCACTTTCTCTTAGGGGAAGACAAGGAGTCTTATCAGGCAGATGACCTCACTAGAGCTGACCAGGAAATTCCAGACTGACAGGTTTAAAATTCACTCCTGGGAGCTGCTAAAACTGTGGTTAGGTTAGGTATTACGCCTTGGTGGGGCTTAGCAAAAGTGACTCCATTCTGGGTGTATAGCTTCTTTTTAACAATTGATAATCGATCTTAGGCAGAGTTAGGAGCATGGACAGTCCAAGCACAGAAACAGGAGGGGAGGCTGAGTACGCAGTCCCGATGGGATGGAAGGTGGTGCTAAGAGCCATGTGAGTTCTGTTCGGGTAATTTCTGTTTTCTTAAGAAGACTGAAAGAGTGAGGATGGGAGAGGTATTGGAGGTTATAAGAAATCAGGAACGTGTGAAAACTAGTTATCTAGGAGAGTGTACATGTTATCTAGACGAGTTATCTAGGGTGAATGTTCCAATTCCAGGGAAATGCGTGATTGACAGACAGAATAAAAGGTCCACTTAGGATTGCTGTGAGGTCGCGCATTTAAAGTAAGCCCATTTGGCATGCTCAAGTGTTTTTCTAGAGCTATGGCATGCTGGGTGGGTTTATGGTGGGAGCTGAGAGTTATCCAAGGGAGTGATTAAAATAACTGAGCATGAAATTCAAGCCAGGAGAATAAGGAGAATATTGAGAAATGGCATGAGTCAAAAGGACTGCAGGAAGGAGTTAGCTGCAAAGATTGGAGGTATGGACTGAGACTGAGATTATAGCTGAGATGTGCTGAGACAAAGTTTAGAGCAGGTCCATGGGGGCTGAGCAGCTGTTAAGGAGAGACGGCATGATTATTGGAGAAGGGCAGGTAAAGGAACCATGAGGCCTGGTTATTAGAAGGTCACTCACTTGGATACTGAAATCAGGAGTTGCTTCAGAGAATGACAGTGAACCTGGAGATAAAAATCTTTTTTTAAAATAAAAGGGGGGGGTGAGGTAGGAAGGACCCAGGAGTCCATAAATGACTGCACTGTGGAGGAGAATATAGTCTGACAATGGGAGGAGGGGTGCAGAAAAGGGGGAGAAATGGTCTGGAAGCGGCCAGAAGGAGAAAAGAGAACATCTATTCCCCAAACCCCCAACTCCCACTCACCCGCCTCCAGGCCCAGGGGCAACAGGAGGCCTGTGAACAGCCACACTAGAGAGGGCTGCAAGGACAGTGTCCTGGAGAGAGCAGGGTTTCTGTGTTATCAGGGAGGTAAAGGGAGCATTTATAGATGGGACAGAATAAAAATAATTTGCTTGGAGCGACCAAGTTTAGCAATACCAAACATCAAAACATAATGTCCAAGTCACACTGACAACTACAAAATTATCTGTCATCATTGTGCTTTCTGAGGCAAACTATGCTTAATATCTAAACCTGTAACAAAGTCACAACAACTCTTCCTATTTTCCAAGCAGATCATGATGAACTTAATATTCTAGTGGAACATCTGCATACCCTGCTGTTAAAGACCTATGAGCTATGGCAGAGGATGGTGACCCGGAATCATCTCTGAAGTGGAACCAAGGAAATGTTGGGGGAGGGGAGGAGACCAGAGTCAAGAATGCCTCTCAAGGGCTTGTTTGGGGAGCGCATAGGGCTGATCGTGCCTATAGAGGAGACAGCAAAAGAGGATAGGGAGACATGAATGCTTCAGTAAGATATAAGTTAAATTTGAGATGTCTGTAAGCTAACAAGTTGGGATGTCTAGGAGCCATTGGAAAAAGGAGTACAGAACTCAGGAGAGCAGAGAGACTGGAAAGAGAGATTTTGGAGTCATCAAATAGGTATATGGAAGCTAAAGCAGGTAAGTGGGTGAAAATTCTCAGGAAGAATGTACAGAGCAGCCTTCTCAGTCTTGGGCCCCAGAGCTGATGTAATAGCTGCTCACCTGGCAGTGGCTAATCCATGCAAGCTACTAAAATGGGAGGTGCCATGCTGAGCCATATTGGATCCTGGGGAAAAAGAAAAATCAGTAATACCGATACTGCCTGTGGTGTTACATAGCATCTCCCCAAAATTCACATCCACCTGGAACCTCAGATTGTGACCTTACTTGGAAACAGGGTCTTTGAAGATGCAATTAATTAGGTTGAGAGCCTACTGGATTAGGGTGGGCCCTAAAGCCAATGACTGGTATTATTATAAGAAGAGGAGAGACACGGAGACACACAAAGAAGGTCATGTGAAGATGGAGGCAGAGACTGGAATGATGCAGCTACTAGCCAAGAAACGCCAAAGATGGCAGCCATCACGAGATGCTAGCAGAGAGGCATGGGGTTTCTCCCTGGGTGCCTCTAGCCTCCAGAATTGGCAGACAACACATTTCTGTTGTTTTTAGTCACCTAGTTCATGGTACTTAGTTACAGCAGCCCTAGAAAATGAATCCACTGGCTTTGTTTAAAATTTTGATATTTTATGGATTGTTTAGCATTAATTTTGATTTTTAAAAATACTGCATTAAAATATTTATCTTGATTACTGAGTTTTTTGGCACCTCCTTAAAATTTGCAGCTGAAGTAAGTGCCTCATTTGCTTTACCCTCATCCAGGAACTGGGGCATATTTTAACTACTTTCATTGGGATACTAACAGACAAGCTTCTGTTCAGTCAATTTGCAGAGACAGGTATATCTCAAGAGCAAAGAGTAAAAGCAAACAAGCAAGCATGAGAGATGATTTCATGTTCTCTCTCACTAAAGAAATACAGCCCATTTTTTGGAAGGGACACAGATATTGGCAAGCCTCGTTTAGAAACAGCAGGCACACTCTGATCATTCCATCTGCTTCCCTAAGAAAGAAAAATCATCACATGGTGATTTCAGTGTCCTTAGGCCCTATGTAGGAGATTTTATGTTATACTCACTTTGAGAAAATATCTCAAGGGAAAATGTTTTCAAGTTGAATATGAGTATGAAAGAGTTGAATATAGAGTAAGTGGAAGTTTGGGACATAGTTCCAAGTCTTTTGACACTCCTCTCGTGGAAGTCAAGGCGGGGTGTCTGTGGGCAAATTTCTTGAATCTGGGCAGCCTTATGACTCCTTTCACCAACATAGTACAGTGGACCAAATAGTGAGACTGGGTTATTAAAGGCAATGCAGTATCTGCTTATACAGAAGAACATTCTAGCTTGGAGCTCTGAGCTGCCACGGAAAAGTCTAACTACCATGAGACCACTAGCTGTACAGAAGCCAAGTGCAGGTGCTCCTGTCAGCCGCCTACTCTTTGACCAGCCCAGTACAAGGGATAAGACCTGAGACCTCAAGAAGGAAAGATCAAACATCCCTGCTGTGCCCAGTCTGAATTCCTGACCCACAGAACCTGTGAACATAATAAAATGGTTGTTTCAAGATGCTAAATTTGGGTCAATTGATTACAAAGCAGTAGCAACTACAATAGACTATAAGGGTCAAAGAGCTATCAATATGAATGGATAGATTCATTATTCAAAAATATTCCAATTATCTGCAGAATGGAAATTTACTATATAGTTTGAAACAGTTTTGCCAAATAACTTGAAGTAATCTTTGTGCATGTGTATTGTCCCACTGATATTTTCTATCATAGCTGCAGAGCAATGAAACATATAAAACCTGCTAACTAACCTTGCTAGTACTTTCTGTTCAAATTGCTTGTTAATAGTGAGAGTTACCATCTTTGTTGTAAGAAAGGATAGAGTTTGCCAAACTTGCTCTTTGAGCCTGTTTCAAATTTTAGCCCATGAATGCTGGTGTTATTAATAAGAACAAACCCTAGTCAGTTAGTATTAGTATATTTTAGTGAATTCTAGTATTCATTTTAGACACTAATTCCTTATTAGACACTCAGAGTATGGAATTGGAAAAAGCATCAGAAACTCTGCCTCCTTGGAGGTTTATGTTAGGCAAGTGACACGCTGTGCTTTGTTTCCCAAATGTAGCAAGGATAACATCCGCTGGAAGAACTGGGAACAGGTGCCACTACATTGAGAAGCCTACGAGGTGGCCACATAGTCTGGAAACATTGATATATTTCGCAGATAGAATGTCTATTTCTTCCGGGGCAGCTAAAGCACCAGGTTTATTCTGTGAAAGGACCAAATCATCTAAGGAAATGCATCACAGAGGCATGTGCAGGGACTGATTGGAAATGATGTTTCTTGTGTTTTATAGAACCTGCAGCTGTGTTATTTTGAATTGAGTTTAACATCATTTAGAGCACCTGTTTATATGGATTATTTTTCTTCCCGTTTCTGATTTAAACAGTTCACTACACACTCCCTTTCTACTACTCCCTTTCTTATCTTCACTACACACACACACACACACACACACACACACACACACACACACACACACACACACACACACACACACACACACACACACACACACACACACACACGTTCACTAAGCAGCTATGGAAGTAGAAGGCAGCTTTTACTAGAGGAAGTTTTACATCTATCTATATGAACTTCCTCCTAACCTCCCCGCCCCCCAAATCCTTAAAACAAGAAAATAACCATTATAAAAATAAACCATAAAAATTTTTTTATTTCCTATTATGGTTGTTTAAAGGAGAGATATTTAAAGGAAAGGAAGGAAAGGCTGGCTCAACTATCAAGAAAACAGGAAGTTAAAGAAATAAAGCAAGGGGAGGAGATACAAGAGGGGAGAACTCAGGAAGGGAACAAAAATCATGGAAAGGGGAAAAAATAGTGAGGGAGAAAGGCAAGAAAAGGAGGCAATACATGCCCAGGGCTAACCCGTTCTGAAAACAGCCTTAGTCTAACTAGCCAGAGTATCGGCATGGTGAAAGCAGTGGCCTGAATTCCACCCGTCTTGGGTAAGTCACAGAAATGTCGGGGCCCATTTCATTATCCATAAAACTTAGACAAAAACCTTCGCCCTTTATAAATTTAAACTTTTATTTCTAATGTATCTTGATTGTCATTTTGACTTTAAATAGCTGACAAAACAATTAAGCACTCCTCAAGGCTCCTTAACTGCTTTGTATACCCAGCCTTTCAAGATGCCACTCCTGTGTAATTCGAAGAAAAACTACATTTCAACTAAATTAAAATTACATTAATTTCATCAAGCGAGACTAGATACTGCTTATCCCAGCCTCCATATACAAAGCTGCCATTTTACCGCTCTTTCTTCCAATTTATACACTAAGAGAACACATAAAAACAAGCAAAAGCTTCCAAATCTTAGTAATGACACATTTGCACTGTAATTTTAACAGAACTCCCAGCTTGGAAGGAAATGAACTAGGGTGAGGGTTGCCTGAGTTTTCACCCTTATTAGGAAATGGGAATAGTTTAAAGACAGGAAATTACAAAAGAGCTTTCCTTTACAAAAGAGGTTCATACAGGGCAGGAGCACGGCACCGCCCTATCCGGCTCTAAGAGATCCGAACTGAGCGGGAGGAGCCTACTACTGACCTCACAAGAGGCGGGCGCCACGGCGGCGCGGAGTTCGCAGACTGGCTTAATAAGAAGGCCGGCAAGTTAGATCCGGCAGCTGGCGGAGGGAGTCTCTCGACCGCAACCATGCGCAGGAAGAGCGCACTGCGCGTGCGCGGAGTGGCCCTGTGCCTTGCAGTTCTGGCTTGTGAGCGGCTCTTCCCGGCAGACCCCGCGGCCTGACATTTTCCAGGCTTCCTAGAAGTGACGTATATACTGCGCTCCTTCCTCTTGGCGTTTGCGAAATCATTTCGCCCCATGTACCCCACGGCAACCCAGCCAAGCCTTGCACGTGTTCGCTGGCGGAACTGAGCATGATTGCCTCCTTCCCCCGCCCACCCCCTAACCCCCGGGTGGAGTCCCATGAGGTTTGGCGGAGGCAGCAGAGAGTACGCGCAGGTCACTTGTCTGACGGGGTGTGGGGTGCCAGGCTATCACAGAGTTCATAGAAAGGGGTAAAGGACTTCCCAACTGACCTGCCCGCTTCAGTCACTTGCCCCACGGTGGAGCCCTCCGGGAAACCTGCCTCTTAATCCGTGATGGCCCTTCAGCGGCTTGTGGCGACTGAGTTATCGCCAGAGCCCTTCCATAAAAATTGTAAATGCCATAACTATTTAATTAAATCACTTACATAAAACAGGAAGACTATCATGAGATTCCTTATGGGGAGGAGGGCAGAGTGAGCAAAGGGCAAAAGATATCGTGGCCTTCACGGTTAAAAATAGTTCTGAAACTATTGAAGGGGTAAAATAGAGCTTATCCAGCTTGCATTTTCCCTGCAGCCACCTATTTCTCCTTGAACTCGCTCAGCCCAGGGAGGACACCAGTGTCTACAGGTCGAAAACAGCTCAAAAGCACGATTCACCAAGGAGATACTAAAAAGGCACACCTCTAGATCCAGCTTTTCATGAACCTGCTATAGTCCCGCTAGGACTGTCTGAATGAATATAAGCGAATGAGTGAAAGTGTGTATACGACTGTTCCCCTTATGTATCGATTCTGAAAATTAAGTAACAATAGATATTCATAAATCTAAAGGCAAAACTTGTTTTCGAGACTCCAGTGATACATATAAAAAACACTGTACGCAATAAAGGAATTATGTATCAGCTGTAATTAGTTATTCTCAGGATGTAAGAGTTAGATAACTCTGAAATGTTTCCGGATTTGTGAATAGAAAACTTGTTCTGTGGTAGTTTTAAGGTGTGGCACATGAGTAATATCTGGTTGTGTAGCGTTATCTGCTTGTGTCATTGTTACTGTGAGGAAACCTTTCCCTGAGACAAAACTAGAGTAGGTCTCTAGTGAGTTTAATGTCACAATGTACATAATTTAAATTAACCAAATAAAAGTTCCACTAAAACACCTTATGGTAGGGCTAGAGAAAGCTTGTTCTTTTAGTTACATAGATATCATTCATTGTTTTCACTAACAAATATTACACCTGTTCTGGAGAACCAGCATCACAATAGAGCCTTTGGATGCTGTCAAAGAAAAAATACTGGAGTGGGCATCAGAAAAACCAGAGTTCTAATCTCGCCCCTGCCACTCTTATCTAAAATCTTGGTCAAGTCATTTTATATCTCTGAGCTTCCCTTTCCTCACATTTAATGAGGTCTTTGCCACTCCCAAATTCTCCTGTGGTATTTTGCCCCGTTTTAGCATTTATGTACTCTTTGCTTGTCAGTCTTCACCAGTTTGGTCTTCACGCCTAGCATAACATAGTTTAGTGGGTGCTCACTAGAAGTTGGTTGAAATGACTCCTTCCAACTTGACAGAGTTTCCTTATGGAACATTTTTCTTTGAAACAATGTCGTAGATCTGTTATTAAGAATGCTATTTATTGTCAAAAATCATCCCACAGATTACTTATTACAAAGATGCAAAGGACCTTTACAATGGATAAATCTGGTGGACACCACAGTAACTGAACTATCAAAATTAACCAAAAGTTGGACAATAATTGTATATCATATGCCCCTTGATGTAAAGCTCGGAGGACACATCATCATTCATGGAGTATTCCTGGAAAAAAAAAAAATGTTTACCTGGAAAATCAGACAAATCCCAATTGAGGGACATGCTGCGAAACAGTTGGCCAGAAATCATGAAAAATATCTTAAAGGACAAAAACTCTAGAGAATTACCCTAGATTAAAAAGACACGACAACTCTGTGCAGGGAACTTAATGCAAGACTCATTTATTTTTGTTTTATCATGTTCAAAATGGTGAATGTGTTCATCAGATTTCCAGTTATTTTCTGTTCCTGCTGAGAAAACTAGTTAAATGTGTAGGGAGCTTCAGAAAAGTTGATTCTTATTATTCCTAAAAGTTTATTCACTTAAGGTCTTGTATTGAATTTTTATTGGAAATAGAAAACAGTACTAAACAGGGTCAACCTCTTCCTTTGTCAAAATTAACTTTCAATCCTTAAGAGGAAAATTAAATCATTTTTTAAAATGTCATTTCCAATAACTTGCTTGGTCCTATTTTTAATTGCCTATCCTCCATCAGAGGAAAACAAAGAATTACAAAAATGAAACCACTAGGAAAGCTTGAGGAAGCTGATGTTCTTAATATTAGAGTTCTGATTTATAGCTCTTGATTTTCTTGTTGAGGTAATCACTGCTTTATACCCTCCAGAGCTCCTGGGAGCCTCCAGAAATGAGGACCTGTTTCTTAGCCCTTCATATTCTAGGCCCTGCCCACCTCTTGTAGCCTCATTAGTTTCTAGTGTACGCACACACATACAATCAACATAATATTCCTTGTCTAAATCTTTCAGTTAAGGTGGATTTAAGAGTAAGTGAATAAAAAAGAAGTTATTTGTTCTTGAAACTGAAAATCCGAGGGATAGAATATAGGGTATGGCTATGTGCAGGACCATAAATGAGGTCCCTGGATTGGGTTTCTCTCTCTGGTCTCTGGTCTAAGCTTTTCTTCTCAGCTGGCTCCATTCTCAAGCTGGTTCTCTTCTCCAGTGTTAAGAGGGCGTCTGCAACTTTGGGCTTACCTCCTCCTCTCAGCAATTCCATAAAGAACAAGCACTTCTCTCCACTCCTCTGGCCAGGGTTCCAGCAAAAGGCCTGGACTTGATTGCTAACCTGAGCCAGTCACTGGGAGGAAGTGAAGGGGGATGGGATAGGCTTATTTGTGAGCTCAGAAAGAGGTCAGCCCCTCCCAAACCACCTACACTGAGAATGGAGAAGTTGCTGGGCCCCAAGGGAAAACAGCAGCTTAGATACTGGGCAAGCTAAAACAACAGATGTCCACTATATTTCTCCACACACCCAGTGATCTCATACCTCCCTGCCCTGGCTCCTACCTCCCCTCTACCTACAATGCTCTTCCACACCACACTTAGTCTTCTGACAAATGCCTATGTAGCCTTTAAAACCCAGATCACCTATTACCTCCTTTCTGCCACCTTGTTTGTACAATTGTTCATAAAATTAACCCTGGGAACCATTTCTGAACCCTGTACATATTTCTATTAACAGACTGAGTTGGAAAAATTTTTAAAGCAATTAATTACAATTGTACAAGTAATATATGTTCATTATTTAAAAAAAACCAAAACCTCAAAGAGTAATGCCACTCAAAGAGTGGTCCATGGACTGGCAGCAAGCTCTGAACTGTTTGTTATAGGTCCTCAATGAAGTAAGTATAGAGGTTGAGAATAAAGTCTAGAAATTGTTATGGCAATGTGACATATAAGTTTTTGTCTGTTGAATCCAATAATAAGCAATTCAACCTTTCATTTTTTATGTATTTTAAAATTTCATTTAGTAGCAATTCACATTTATTGGATTTTATTAAAGTATCATTTCACACCAGTTTAGATATATGTAGTGTGATCCTTTTTACATGAAATTAACTGCATATATTATACAGGGATATATATATATATATATATATATATATATATATATATATATCTGGAAGGATAGACATCATGCTGTTACCTTTGGGGAAGGTAACGATATAATTTTGATAAAAGATTAGAGAATACAGAAAGGAGAGAATGGGGCTTTTCCTTTTTGTATAGTTCTCTATTGCAAAGCTTCTCAAATTCGTTGGTCAATTTCTGACATTAAATACAATGAAGAACGAATCCATCCACAGACTGACTTCACTGCATTATTTGCAATCAGCAAATATTGAGTATCTACCATTTGCAGCCTCCTCTTTGGACCTTAGTGTCCTCATATAAAAAAGACATTGGGATACATATGAACTTTAAGCTATCTCCCAAAGCAAACCTATGGATTTTGGTTTTATAGTTTAGTTTATTAAATTGGTACTGGCCTTAACTCTTGGTCACACATGCCCAATTTCTGGACACACTTCCAAAAACTGTCCCAGAGCCTATGTCCACATTCAGACAGCAAACCACTTCACTGTATTGCTTTTTTATGAGCCCCCATTTCCCTACCACAACTCTCCAGTCATAGCAATTCCAGTAGGGCTCTTGTTCTACAGCCCATGCCCATATAGAAGAGAGAGTGTGGACTATTTACCTAGCTCTTTGTAAGGACACAGAAAAGTGGAAACATGGCTGATCTGCTACAAAGTGTCCCAAAGAGAACAGGATAAATGAGGACCTGTAAGGGCTGTGGTGATAGGACAGACACTTGAGGATGGAACTGGTTCCTGGACAGAAAGGAAAAAGGCAAGATCAGGCTGCCTATACAACGCACTAGGAGAAAAACAAGCAATTTAGTGCACAAGTTTTGATTAAGTATCTACCGTTTACACAGTGTCGACTAAGTTCTGTGAATGCAAAATTAACACAATATGGTACTATTTTTAAAAAGTCAAGACATACACCCAAGTGATTAACAATGCATGAAGTATGGAATCATGTGTCAAAAGGCATACTAGAGGATATAAATACTATGAGAGAATCCGAAGAAAGGAAAAACTGATGAAAGCTGGATCAGGTAGGGAAGGCTTCTGATAAGTAGAACATCTGGATCTCAAAAAAAAATTGGTAGGATTTGATTAGCAGAGAGGAGTAAAAATATTGCAGGCTTGAGAAATAAAATAAAGAAAAGTATGAAATCAGGAAGGTAAATGACATGTTTGTTAGTGAGGAAACAGGTCCTGCTGGTCTTGGTTCAGGCAGACATGGTGGGGGGAATGAGGTCAGGTGGTAATGCAATAAGGGAATGAATGACAAGATTAGATTGTGGAACACCTCAATTACCAAAAGGTGTTTGATCTGTTTTATTTCCAGAGTCTTTATTTGAGAAAGTGGGGTAAAGAAACTGATATTTCAAGATTTACAGATTTCCCAGGATGAAGGAGGGATGGGAGGGAATGGAGGCAAGACCATTTAGAAAGCTATGGTGCAGGCAATGAGGTAACAGCAGACATGATAGAATAGACAATACTGGCAGATTCAAGAACAATTTCCTTCCTTGAGGAAACAACGAAACTGGGTGACTAAAGAGGTAAGAACCAAAGATGAGTCTGAGGTTCAAGATGTCAGAAAATTTTAGACCTGTAAGGGGTCCAGTCAGATTCCCTAACGTTAAGAAATGATGAAACTGGTTGTTTAAAGTTTCAGAACTATTTCTCTGCAGAGCTAGCAGCAGAATGCCTAAGGCAGTATTACTATGAGACTTTCCTAGCATTTTATGCCTAAGTGTTAATTACATATAAATCATTTCGGATGACTATTTTTAATGATGAGAGCAACCAGACCGGAATTATGATGTCATAATCACAAGACTGAATGAAAAAGTCATGTATCTATTTGAATAGTTTATGTGTTAATCACATACTATGATTTCTGCTGTAAACAGAAACTTGATTAGCAACTTACCAAGGTTATAAATTCCCCCTGATGACATTAACAATGATGACTTATCCCTTCTCTACCTGCTTTTTGCATTTATTGGTCACTTTAACATTTGTCTTTGTGTGTACCAGTCTCTTTATCAAAAGTGTATGTCATTCTAGGTAGAGACTTACACTTCATTTACCATTAGCAGAAATTAAAGTGTTGAGCTATTACATTTTGATAGGCTACTAATGAATAAACGATTGCTGAAGAAATTAATGTAATTATACCAGTTGTAAGTTTAGGATTAAAGAAACTGAAAGTTGAAATAACAATGAAAAACATGATCCCCAGAAAGACTGCAGAGATGAATGGAATGAGAACCAATTTAAGCATCAAGAATATGATTCTTCAGTAGTTCCAGCAAGGCCACTAATAATTCTCTTTGTCTTTTCAGTCATCATCTGAAGCCTGCAGGTCTTGAAACAATAAAAACACTTTACTCTAGTCATGACCTATTTCCTTTTAGATCTGGGTGAACTCAGGGCTTACTAGCAGGACCTCTGTTTGTTGAGAAAGAATATACAAAATATATTACAAACTTACCATTCTGTTTGTTAAGAAAGAATATACAAAATATATTACAGTCTTACCATTCTATTTTTTTCTTAGAGTGACAAAGAACTCAATCACTTACGTTCCTAATGGAACAGTCTCACTTGCCTGAACTCATTTCTAATGCTTTTATACAATTAAAACATACTCTTCACTCTTCCTAATTCTGTTGATGTTGGGTATATCAACATTATTTAGTCTTTCCCCCATTTTAATGTTGATGTTAGGTACATGGAAAAATAACTTAGAAAAGTAATCTAACAACTCTTCCAAACCAGTTTGATGAATTAATGCTAAGCAAGTAAAATGTTGGCTCACCTCCTCCATCACTTTTGTTGAAGCTGAAAGGAGAAATAGTGAAAATAGTTGTATCTATGGGATATAATTTGGGGTACAGTCAGAAGGGAGTGGAAAATGGACACAAAGTTGTGGGATAGCCTGGGTGGTTCTGCTCTTCTGGAAATAACTGCCAGATACAAGAGGTGGGGAGCAGGGAGGTTCACCAGCAAAAAATATCAGGAATGGAGCAAGTACCCCTTTTCCCTTCCAGAACGTCTCCCTCTTAGGCTTGTGAACTTTTTTGAATTAATCATAGATATAACAAGGTAAAAATTTATTATAAAATATATCAAGATATCACCAAGTCAGTTTATTGGAGAGGCATGGTCGAGGACCCTCTAAAGAGGAGAAAATTTTCCATTAAAATCATCTTAAAAATAAGTTAAATTACTCTCAAGTCATTACTCATATAGGTGATTTCATTTAAGCTCAATGTTTCAATGAAGCATATTTACAATTAATTTTACTTATTTTAAAATAATTGAACTCACAAGAAGTTGCAAAAAATAGCACCGAATTCCTGTGTACCATTCACCCAATTTTCCCCAATAATATTATCTTACACAACCGGAGGTTATCAGAACCAAGAAAAAAGCATAATAATAATTAGTTTTCTAAAGATTTCAAAATTTGCTATAGTATTTAAAATCGTTCCTGAATATTGGGGAGGTGAGTTTCCCTGGAAGCAGCCTAGTCAGAAAGGTGAAGGTGACATGCAGAAAGTTTAGGTGCTTTAGCCAGTATCAGATTTACACTTTCTTGAAGTAATGTTTCTCAACCCTGACTGAACACTGGAATCACTGGAGGATGGGCAATATCACCGGCTGGGCCTGGCCCATCCCCAACAAATTCTATCAATCTCTTTAGGTAAGGCTCAGGCATCAGTGTGTTTTAAAAGCTCCTCAGAAGATCCTAATGAGCAGCCAGGGTTCAGAACTACTGATGTCAGTCTTTAAGATATAAGGTGTATTTAATACCCTTTTTTAAATGAAGTTTTGAATGTTTTGCCTTAGTGACATCATTGACAAATTGAAATGTATTCAAACTCCGTTCGCTCTATAGATCCAAGTTTCAATGCACTTTTCATAATTAAAAAGATTAGGCCTTAAAACAGAGCTGTCATAGAAAGGTAATGGGGCTTCTTATCCCTACGTCTTAGCAGTTCAAGCGTGGGATAAAAAGATGGTTAGAGTAAACCAAGACCAACTCCCTTCCTTCCAACCCCAGACTCTAGTACTCTGGCTCAGTATTTTTTTTTTTTTTTTTAATTCTAATTTGAGAAAAATTTGAGAATTGTTCGCTACCCAATATCCGAAAGGAAAAAACTATGTGATTCATTTCTCCCTTCTGTTTAATTGCCATAACCACGAACGAATACGTAGACTCTGGGAATAATCAGATTACCTCTGTAAGGATTTTAACCTAAGACTATTTTCGGAAACTAAGGATTTTCCAGATTACTGAGAGCTGCGGCGCTGTCACTGGCTCGGCCTGAGTTTCGCAACTGAAGCTGTGAAAAAGCCGCCCTCCAGGTTATTAAGTCTTTGCCCTACTTCATACCACGCGCGTATCGGCGCGTTTTGGGAACCGATATGGTTCACATTCCTGTTTTCTAAAAATACTTTAAAGCAGTCCTCTCCAGATTCCTTAAGGATCACTTTAAATTTCAAGTTCGTTTGTACAGGACATCAGCGTTACCCTTTTACACCCGTCAAAGAGGGCGAAAGACGGCCCTACGCTTCCTTCTGTATACAAAGAACTTGCGCCGGCGCAAAAGCGAAAAGTTAGGAGAGGGCGAGAGATGGGATCAAGGGAACCCATGTTCTAGACAAATTATCAAAACCGCGCAGGAGTTACAGTAAATTTTATCAACTCTAACTTGGGGATAAAGTAACTTGTAAAACTCCCTTCTTATTTTTGTGGCTAAAAATATTACGAACGAGCAGCTTGCATCTGTTTTAGCTAAAAAGTCTGCCGCCTTGACCGCTCGGGGGCCCCAGCATACAGGTCACCTAGGTCACCGAAGGACCCACAAGCCAACCACAGGTCCTGGGAAGGCACAGGCGGAGGGGCCGCGGGCGGAGGCGAGGCCTGCAGGGACTAGTTGGCGCGCGCCGGCTGGACGTGTTGACGTCAGAGCGGAAGCGCACGCTGCGTGAAGCGGTCCAGGACCCGGCGGTCACAGGAATATCCGTCGCGCCGAGGACGCTGGTTAGTTTCGCTCCGGGTTCCGGCTGCGTTGGGCGTGCGTGCAGCTCGCTGAGACTATGGCGTCCGGGCCTCACCCGACAGCGACCGCTGCAGCCACCGCTTCCTCGGCTGCCCCGAGTGCGGGCGGTTCCAGCTCCGGGACGACAACCACGACGACGACCACGACGGGAGGGATTCTGATCGGAGACCGCCTCTACTCGGAAGTTTCGCTCACCATCGACCACTCACTGATTCCGGAGGAACGGCTCTCGCCCACCCCGTCCATGCAGGACGGTCTCGACCTGCCCAGCGAGACGGACTTGCGCATCCTGGGCTGCGAGCTCATCCAGGCCGCCGGCATTCTCCTCCGGCTGCCGCAGGTCAGTGTTCCGGGCTGGCTAGGCGCATCTCCTCTCCGATGTATCACGGTGCCGCCGTGTCCTGGCAGGGCAGGGATGGCACTCTGGGGCTTTCCAGCCGCGGGTGCCCGCCGGAGCCCGGGCGTGCCGTGGGCGGGGGAGCCGGGAGGCAAAGCTTTCTTGCTGTAAGTAGTGGGGCGGGGGAGGGGGAGCGAGCGGCGGCACAAAATGGCGGCGGCTCTTGGTGCGGGCCCGCCTGACCCCTGGGCTTCCGTTCTTCTTTCTCATCTGCAGGTGGCGATGGCAACGGGGCAGGTGTTGTTTCATCGTTTTTTCTACTCCAAGTCTTTCGTCAAACACAGTTTCGAGGTAAGCAAGGCGGAGGTGGGTGGAAGAGGATTTCTTCATCCGGAAATGGGAAGTAGGGGGGTAGTGTCAGCAGCCAAATACCCAGAAAGGGAGTGGTTAGTTTAGGACTTTGTACCCAGATCTCACCTCCTGGAAAGTAGGGACTTTGAGATGTTTTAAAAACTAGAATATGGATCCTGAGCCCAGGTTCCCTGTTATCAGTAATTAGAATTTTCAACCAAAAGCAAAACTCCCATGAGACTGCGTTTGATTCTAGAGTCAAAATTAACGAGAGATTAGGCAGTAAAAACAAATTGTATTAGCGTAGCTGGTAAGCTTATGGCTTGGAAATAGTAATTGTAATTTTATTTCACCAAAGATTGTCCCAATTGTGTTCTAAAGTTCCTTCATCAAATAAGTTTGTTAGATTTCGAGAGGGGCACTTTTTGTTAATTACTTAATAGTACCATAATCTAACAACTTCTTATTGAATCATTGGTTCTTTCAGATTGTTGCCATGGCTTGTATTAATCTTGCATCAAAAATCGAAGAAGCACCTAGAAGAATAAGGGATGTGATTAATGTATTTCACCACCTACGCCAGTTAAGAGGAAAAAGGTAAGATTGGCATTATTGAACCCAGCATCTCTTGCTGCTACTGTACTGTGCACCAATCATCAAATCAAAACATTCTTTCTTCTCAAGTTAAAACCCATGCAAAGGAAAATTAATTTAGGTGTTGAAATTCACATAGGAGCACACTGATACTTAATATGAAAAAAACCATAATTAACCAGCTATCTGTAGTTTGTAGAGGCAGTTGCATTTATGGACAATCCTAACAGTGCTGTGAAGCAGTCCTGTGGCTTAAGACTAAACAAGAAAGGGAATACATTTGGCTCATGTGTGAGTGTATTCTGTAAGTTGTTTTTCCCCTCCCCTCTCTGGAAGACTTGAAGGCTGGAAGTTTAAACACTGCAGTTCAAGTTAATGTTGCGGCAAAGTCTTGTGTAGATTGTTTTTTTTGCTTGAAGTCTCAGTTAATTCTTTATCAATCGAGGTTGGCTTTTGTTAGAATACTTCTCAACATTGAACTACGATATATCGCATAATACCGGATCTGAAAGGACTGCAGAATGATAAAGTTTGAAGTCAAAGGGATTAAACAGGTATTTGTTTTGGTTAGATATAGTCTAGTGATTGGGTTAGAAAAATAAGTCTTGATTGATTGGGTTGTATTTAGATAAGGCCCATTTATTCTATCTTGTAAGAAAATAAGAGACCAGAATAGTGGCTTATAGGTGTTGTGTGGCTACATCATCACACTTTATGTGAACTTGTGTGTTCATGTGAGACAAGTGTCAAAAATTTTAGTTGCAGGACTTCCTGTGTCTACAGGTGACTTCTAGTACTTGTTGCAAATTAATCCTTGTTTTCATTTTTTATGAAATTGCGATGTTAGCCAAACTTGTTCTGAGTTTGAATGGAAGTTAGTTATAAAAGGATTTTAAGTTGTTTTGGGGATTGGATGTTCGTTAGTGTCAAATTAGTATCTTACATGAGTGGTCCTTATTGGCTGAGTCTCAGTTGACAGTAATAGAACTATTCAGAGACAAGCAAATAGTAGCCTAAAACGATAAAGTCTGAAACATTGCTACCTAGTTTTCACAGCATTTTTCAGTTTTCTTACTTTTCTTTTTCTGCCATCTTTTCTCATTCACCCTAACCATATCAAGGGATAGACTAATTTTTTATTTCATTTTAAAGTATCTTTTAGCTTCTTGGTGAGGAATGCCTGGAAATTGGGAAGATTTCAATTTGGTATTTAGTATGGTCTGAGCTAAAATTTGTATTTAGATATCTAGCCTGATTCTTCAGGGTGTTTAAAACAAAATGACACTAAATAAAAAGGCTCTATATGTAAGTCAAAGGGTTCTGTGTTTGTTTAAAAGCAATAGTTTTCTGTTATTTTTTGAACCATTGAGCCAACTGTTATCACTTAAAATGATTATCTGTACTTTGAAATTTTTCTGAGACTTAGAGTATTCTTCCTTGATGTCAGTGTAGGTCTTAACTATAAAAACCTTGGAATTTAAAACATCTCACCTGACTGTTGTGTCTGGTGTAACAGTGCGTGGTTTTTTTGGTTTTTGTGGTTTTTTTTGAGTCAATACAGCGAGATTTTGTTTCAACCTTAGAATCCCGATTATAGCATGAAATTTTAAAGGAGTTAATTGCATGGAAGCTTTTTTTTAAAGCAGGATATAAAAGTGTTTCTATGCATATTACAAGTTTACTCAGACATGTAACTTGTATATGTTATTAACTTCAACTCTTTTTTCCCTTGCAACCGACTATACAGCGACCAGCTACATTTACCAAAGCCTGGGTGATGTGGAGTGGTACATAGAGATGAAGCTGTCGTCATGGCAACAGTGAGTGAAGTATCGAAAATCCCCAAGGAGAAGCCAGTGCTCTGAGAATAGGTCACTGGAATCGGGGACTAACAGGTTGGCCACTGGTGAACCATTTAGAAAAACTCCTGTTTCTTGTTATAAGCTTTTGTCTTTGCTGTCCAAGTTATTAGAAGTATAGCTTAATATTTTTTTGCACAGATTGTCATTAGAAAGTATTAGTATTAAACTTCAGTTAGGTGAAGGATATCAGTCTATCTTAATGATGTTATTTTAATGTAATTTTGCATAGCTTTAAATTGTAGTATGACCTTGAAAATTTACAAAGAGGGATCATTTTTGTAGCCTTGAGGTCATTGTTTTTCAGCCCTGGCTGCACATTAGAATCACCAGATGAGCTTTTAAAAAGTACCAATTCCCAAGTCACATCTTGGATTATTTGACTTACCCCCTACCCACCTTGATTATTTTTGTGGTCTAATAATTGTCTTTTAAAAATTCAGAATAAATGACTGAATTTAAAGGGAAGATTGCTTTTTTATTTTAATAGTTTCTAATTATAATTTACTTTTGAGATAGAGCATGTTCACAGCAAATTAAGGGTTTTCTGTAGTTTTAAAGATCCCACATTCATACTATAAATCTTGTCTAAAAGAAGACAATTAAATTTTCAAAGATTGGTGCAACCACTCTCATTGGTGCATATGGTGTGGTATTTTCAACATGTGTATAGATCATGGATGAGAAATTGGAAGGGTGTTAAGTGGACTTGTTATTTAGTCCATCCTCCCTCTGCTGTTTATTTTGGTGGTTCTAAAAGCAGTCTTCAGTTTGTTTAAACATTGCTAGAGAAAGAATGGTTTTTTTGACATAGGCATTACAAATTTCTGTGTATCGAGCAGCACCTACCTCCTTGTAAACTACTCATCTCATTTTAATATAGTTCCTTGAACTAGTTCCAGAATTTCTTGGTCCTTGTACTTCATGAGTGAAACCTAACCATGTTGGGATGGACCTCCTAATTCTAATTTCTTTTTATTCAAGTGTATTTCAGCCAAATTAATCATGCTAAAGGAAAAATAGCTACTCTAAAAGACCAGATAATAAACTTCCAATGACCAAAGCCCAAAATTTCCTATTAGGACTGAAATTTGAAAATAGTTCTTTTCATATAAATTACTTTGAAAAATATGAAAAATTTAAAAGCAGGGAAGGTAAAGTTTTAGGTTTGGTTGGTTGTTATTCCCCCCTCCTCACTCACTACTAACTAGATGGTTTCTCTTGAAGAGATTTAAAAATGACACCTCTTCAAACTTTTAAGGGAAAGGAAAGTTAACCTGATTGGGAAGGAAGAAATTCTAGCAAGCCTTAATTTAATTTAATGTGCTTGTTGCTACAGAAAATATTAATTGATACTTTGTTAATATAAGTTAAAAAAAAAAACAAAAACAGTTGCTTAGACAGTTTTCTTGAACCTTTTCTTGCTGATTTATTGGGACACGTTTTTCAACTTCTGCTACAAAACCTGTAAGGTAGTTGTAAATTAATGTTTATTGAGCCTTCCTTGATTTGTGAGGTAAAACCAATTCTGAACAAAATGGAGGTGTTGGATTATACACCCGCAAAGTTAACTTTGAAAATGGCAGATACTATTAGGGCTAAGCAAGAAGTTGAGTACATAGTGGAATTGCAGTAAATAATGGGTTTGGTTTCCTTAATTGGTTTGATGATACTGGGATTTTGACATAAAAAAAGAGGAAAGTAAAGATTGTGGCAAAAAAGTTGGAAGGTAACAATTTGTTTAAGCAGAGTTAATGAATGATTAAGCCTGATCGGCACCAGATAGTAGCCATAATTCAAACAAGTGTTTAGCTGGTGGATTGCAAGAAAAATGAATTTTTAACAGAATTTGAAGGCAATTCTTAAAGCAAGCTTAACAAGAGATACAAATGAATTTGTTTAACATATGGAGAGAAATGAGACAAAACTGCTATTGTAAAATTTTATTTTTGTATGGATTAATGGTGCAGTTTTACTGTCTGAATTGCAATGCATTGAGTTAAAGTGACGTGCAACTGTAACTCTGAAGGTAGTCTTATCTGCTAATGCCTATTGAAGGAGGGCCATTAGGTCATCAGTAAGAGTCTGAGATGGATTTAATTTCTTCTCAAATTTCCTGTTGTGATGAAATCTTGTGGAAAAATGATAAACATTAAGATCTTCGAACTACATTCACATGTATACATTTATTGCTCTCGTTTGGTTTAAATTTGATTTTTTTTTTCCCAAAGAGCAATTAACTTGTAGCCTATTATGATAAAAACAGATTCATTGTGATATTATGTTAGAAATCAGTCCCCTCCCCAGTTGGTGGCCTCATTCCGTATGCCTTTCATATCTGTAATAGTAATTGAACTGAGTGAAGGCCATTTTCAGCATTGTTAATTTAAGTAACAGCTATTTTCCATTTTGTCAGTTTTGCCAACTTTTGTATAATGTTATTTGATTTTTAAAAAAGATAGAATAATTTGAAATAATCTAGTCCAGTCTTTGTAATTTTAAATCTGAAAAGAAAATAAATGATAGCTGATTTTTGCTCTATAACAGGTCACTACAGGAGTAGTTAATGCAGCTTATTTTTAGATTTTTTTTTCTAATCTTCAAGTGGATGTATTTAAACAGATTTTTTATTTTAAAGTATGAGCTTACATTTTTCTGGATTTGGTATGCATAGTAAAATGAGCTGTGAGTTGGGGTAATACTCAGAATGACTATCTTTAAAAAATAGATGTTGTGTTTTGCCCAGGGCAGAAACTCTTGAATCTTCTTGGCTGAAAGTGAAATGAGTATGGGAGAAATATTTAAATGTTCTACCTTTACATATACCATATATTCAGTATTTTAATAAAAATGAAAATTTTTTGTTGGTTGGATCTAAAATGTATGAAACGAAGGACATCGAGACACTTTATTATACGCGTTTAAATGAAAGTCCGAGTCCTGAGAAAAGCAAGCCTCTCAGTAAGAAACCAGTTTTGAATTTCAAGGCTTAAATAAGCCTTTTAATTGAATGTGCTATTTCTAAAGCATTGAACCACCAATTGATATATAGCCTTCTGCATCATAAGTTTGGAAGCTATCGAAATTTCATCTGGCACAGAGACCTAGAGTATTGCTGTGTTACCATCATTATGGTCTTCCCTTCTGCATTGCATGCTGATGATACTGCCTAATAACTACAACTCTGACTGAACTTAATCATGGTTTTTATTGATCACTTGGAGTTTTGAGGCTGATTTTCATAATTTTTTTGGTAATTGATCTAAATCTTTAGTTTTCAGATTTTCTATAACAGATTCTTGGAATAATTTGTTTAAACAAATGGCCCATTTGGGAGGAATCTGTATTACCTACCATTTTCTCACCTAATTTTATTTTTGGCCATGAACAAGTCAAGAGTTAGTGTTTTATAAAATGAGTGAAATCACTGTAATCTTATGAGGTTCTTATAGTATTTCCAAGAGCACATTAGTTTTGTCATTTTAAAGGGTCAGTGGAGACTAATGGGGTTTGTGATAACAAATCAAGTTATTGCTTAAGTTAATCAACATATATATATCCAAAATATAATCTATATGAAAATAATGATAAATCCAAGATAATTAGAGTAAATTGTTTTCATTACAAAGTCGAGTTAGTTTCTGTAGGAGCTTAGTCTAGAAAGTACATACTTAGCATAACTTGGACAGCACAAGATTAATGCTTTAACTTGTTTGCAGGAGTTTAAAAAGCTGGTTTCTGTTGCCAATAGTTGGTTGGAAGGGAAAACGGAGATGCCACAAATAAAATTTTTTGGATGTGCAAAACAGTTTTGATTTTATTTCTTACAAACTATAGGACTCCAAGCCCCCTGATCCTTGATCAGAACTACATTAACACCAAAAACCAAGTTATCAAGGCAGAGAGGAGGGTGCTAAAGGAGTTGGGATTTTGTGTTCATGTCAAGCATCCCCATAAGGTGAGTCGTAGAGTACAGAAATTACTTTCGTAAGTATTAGGGCTTTTCTTAAATTTTTATTTTACGCGAATTTATTACATTTATATTTAAGAGTTAACTTTGGTGTTTAAAAGTATCCTTTTGGATATTGAAGTTTCTCAGAAAAATGGGAGTCAACACTTGGAATTCAAATCTTCACTTTGTCGTGTGGACATAGATAAGTTCTACTTGCTTCTGTGGTTAACCCAGTTTCTCTACCTAGAAATGGAGATTATGAATTAACACACTCCAAGGAATAAATAATATATATGTGCAAAAGTACCTGGCATGCTACTTGTTGCATAGTAAAATGTACAAAGAATGGTGGCTGCTCCCTGTTACATTTGAATGTTCAAAGGTTTCTCGTGCAGCTCTTGGTTTTGTGTGGGACCAACATAAGTAAATAGCAAAATAGCTAAGAGAACAGGTGCTCTGAGGGTAGGACTATGTGTGGTACCAAAACGTTTCTGCCATTAGCTGTGAGACCTTGGTGGATTCTTCTTAGATATCACATCTTTAAAATAAAATGGGAACGTTGATAACACAGATCCAGAAAGATCTCACCTGAACTGAAGTAAAGCTATTTATATATAGTCTTTAATTATATTTAGTGTGATAAGCTTTAATGTAGAAATATTTAGTGTTTCATTACTTACGGTAATACTTCCAATATGTATCATACTTTGTAACTTTAAAACTATAACCATCTTTAGGGCTTTGGCACATACATAATTATACCTTGGAAATTAAATGCTATAGTCTAGCTTTAACTTGTTTGCAGGATGCAGTGCCCACCACATAGTAAAGTTTACATGAAAAATTGGGTATTTTTAATTGAATTAACTCAGTTTTTTTTTTTCCTGTGCAACTTTGGAACATATTTCTAAACATAATTTTCGTTATATAGTAATATAACCCACGTTGATTTGGGTACATTTTAGGTTGATCTGATTATCCATGCCGTTTATAGAAGGATTAAAACTTGCACCTAACATTTTCAGTTACTTATATTCATTGACTCTGAAAGAACCAACGATATGCTAAACTGAGTTTTTTTTCCCTTGTCCTTTAGATCATTGTTATGTATTTACAAGTCTTAGAATGTGAACGTAATCAAACCCTGGTTCAAACTGCCTGGTAAGTTGCTTTTCTTACATTTCTTTCCTAGCCAGGAAAACAGAAGCAGAAATAAAGTAAGTTTCATTTCCCTTTTCCAAAATAATGAGATAGTTTCTTTTGGTGCTTTTTAGTTTTTTGTTTTTTAATCGAAAGGTAAATAATGCTTATTTCTGCTTCCTGTTTTCTTGGCTTGACTAATTGCTTTTAATGGAGAACTCAGTTTAACTTTGTTCTTTTTTCTACTCTTTAATTAAAGGGTAGTCCATGATGGTAAGTCATAGAACTCTGCCCTCTGCACTTCAGCCCATGACCACAGGATGGCCTGATTGGCTGCCCTGCTCTCCAGCCAATCCAGTGCAAGCTCTCATCCGAGATTCACTGAAGTGGTGGTCCATATCCATCTGGCAGCATCTTCTAGTTCTGTCGGGGTGTCAAAAGGATTTGTATATTTGCTTCTAGAAGTAACTATTCAACATGCCTATGTATTTAATGTATACCTGTACTATCAAAATGAATAGTTCATTTTTGATAGATTTGTTGTCCAACTATTATGAATTAAATAATTTTTTTGTTAGGAGTTTGACTAGATTTCTATTTTTAGTACGTATAGCATGAATTCTACCAAAGGAAACTAAAACTTGCAGCAAAAATGGGCACCATTCCCATGTTGGATAAATTTATAGTGCTGGGCCAATGCAGGCAATAACATTAGAATTAAGAAGTACTTCATTTTTAAGAAATATTAACTTAATCACTTTAGAACTTGGACTTTAGAGATACAGATGTATGATTTGGAGTGCTGGCTTATTTAAAGGTAAAACAGTTGTGGTCCAGCCACAACTACTGTCTTAAGACTGTTGATGTGCAGGACTTAAGTGACATAATTTTTGTTCTGGACTTAATGACTGCCATGCTTCTTTTGGACTCAGTAAATATTAGTAATATTAGGAAAGTCTCATTGTTTTTATAAAATGTATGAGATTTAAAATATATGTTCTATAAGACAGATTTTATAGCAGTTATCGTGAGTAAAGATTATTAAGTAGTTTTTTAGTTTAACCTTGTAAACAATTTGTAAAATTTTTTCAGTTCTTCAGGAATGTTGTGGGGAGGGTTCACTAATAAGTCCAGCAGTTTATTAACTGACGTAGTTTATTGCTTTTATTTGTACTTAGTTGCAAAAAAGAAAAAAAGGTATATAAACAAGGCTGTTGTATATATTTATTGTTCACTTCTCTGCCTAGATTTTCTGAAGTAGCTTAATTTTCTTAATATAAGTATAACTTGGTGAGTACGTAACCTTTTTACCCCTGTCACAGTACTTTGAGTTTTTGAAAGAACTTGGTTGACACTGCTTTTCATTGTGGATAAAGGAGAGATGGTCAATAATTAATGGCTTGAAGTATTGTTGGAGTGGTTTATCATTTCTGAAATTAGTCAGAATTGACTTTCAAAGCATTACTTTTCAGAGAAAATTGTTTAAAAAACTTAAGTTCTATTTGTAGTGATATAAAATTATTTTAAAGGATTTTGGTCATACATAAAAAAGCCGAATTGTCCTTGTGTTAAAATTATCTTTTACTGGTTTTCGAGTTAAGAATTGTTACATGCTAGAAATATGAGGATATGAATATAAATATGAGGAGAAAAAAGAATAAAGTGGATTGAGTCTCCAATTTTATGTAAGCCTCAGAACAGGTTTGTTTATGTACAGAGCTTATGGTTGAAATATTTTTCAGGAACTATATGAATGACAGTCTTCGAACCAACGTATTTGTTCGATTTCAACCAGAGACTATAGCATGTGCTTGCATCTACCTTGCAGCTAGAGCTCTTCAGGTAGGTATATATAGCTTGTTTAATCTTGTAGGATAAGTCAGTCCTCCTAATAAAAACTGAAAATTTCATCTAAATCATTGTGTTTTTATGGTTTAGATTCCATTGCCAACTCGTCCCCATTGGTTTCTTCTTTTTGGTACAACGGAAGAGGAGATCCAGGAAATCTGCATAGAAACACTTAGGCTTTATACCAGAAAAAAGGTAATTTTGTTTATTCATGTTCTTGCTGTTACTTTTTCAATGCTAACATTCTAAAATGCTCTGAATGAGAGATAATAACTTCATTTTCCTCCAACAGCCAAACTATGAATTATTGGAAAAAGAAGTAGAGAAAAGAAAAGTAGCCCTACAAGAAGCCAAATTAAAAGCAAAGGGATTGAATCCCGATGGAACTCCAGCCCTTTCAACCCTTGGTGGATTTTCTCCAGCCTCTAAACCATGTAAGATTTATTCAGAATTGAAATGACCTGGGCACTGAAAGTGTGTGGTTATGAGAAAGCTTTAGCATTTAACAGTTGTGTAGAAACAGTGATGTTAAAATGACACTGTTACTGTTTTGATAACCAACTAAAGACTTGAAAGCATGATACTTTGAGTTATATTTAGAAACAGCTTTTTGACCATGTTAACCCAGTGGTTGGCATGTCTTTATGATGGTTTTTTTTTTTATTTTAAGCTTCACCAAGAGAAGTAAAAGCTGAAGAGAAGTCACCAATCTCTGTTAATGTGAAGACGATTAAAAAAGAACCCGAGGACAGACAACAGGCTTCCAAAAGCCCTTATAATGGGTGAGTATACTTGAGTTAGAAAACTGGCCTGATAAATCATCTTTTGTGTGTTTAACTTATAGCATACTAAGTATGTAACTAAAATATTGTGGGTTTTTTTTTTTTTTAAGTGTAAGAAAAGACAGCAAGAGAAGTAGAAATAGCAGAAGTGCAAGTCGATCAAGGTCAAGAACACGATCACATTCTAGATCACATACTCCAAGAAGACAGTAAGTAAATACTCTTTTAGGGAAAACATGGAGAATTTAAAAGTTACTACTTTAAAAGAAATCTGAATGTAGATTGTTTTTAAAGTTGGGCTAGATTAGGCTTACGTGAGGTAGATTATGAGAAATGAGTTTGGAAATATTCTTTCTCTGTGTGTATGTGGCTTTCGTTTTGTGGTGGTGTATCTTGATGGAATTCTATTCCGTTTTTGCCCATGTTTTTTGGAGAAGTGTAGGGGCTGGCTAAAGTGCTATCAAGGTATATAATAATTCTGTTTATAATGTGAAAACATTGTCTTTCTGTCCAATTTCAGTTAGAAAACATGAATATCTTATTAACCACTTCTTAATAACAAGTAAGTCGACCATAGCCAAAGAACCTTCTCTAATTTGTAATTAGATTGCTAGCTCTTTGTGGCTCTTTTGGGCATATGGGAGATACTCACTAATAACCATAGCTATATAGAACATTCTGTAGAAATTGTGTATTACTCCCCTCGGAATATAGACATGGTGGATTTAAGATTTGTCTAATACATGCTGGATGGGAGGTGATGAGGTGGGGAGAGAAATTTAATAAAAGTCTTCAGTCTGACTTGTTACAGGTCTGATAATTTCGTTTTGAGCTTGTTATGAGCACCACCAAAATAGTCTGTTCTCTTTAGAAATGGAATCTAAACTTGAAATTTTTATTATCTAAGTTATAATAATAGGCGGAGTAGATCTGGAACATACAGCTCAAGATCAAGAAGCAGATCCCGCAGTCACAGTGAAAGCCCAAGACGACATCACAATCATGGTTCTCCTCACCTGAAGGCCAAGCATACCAGAGAAGATTTAAAAAGTTCAAATAGACATGGTCACAAAAGGAAGAAATCTCGTTCTCGATCTCAGAGCAAGTCTCGGGATCACTCAGATGCTGCCAAGAAACACAGGCATGAACGGGGACATCATAGGGACAGGCGTGAAAGATCTCGCTCCTTTGAGAGGTCCCATAAAGGCAAGCACCATGGTGGCAGTCGCTCGGGACATGGCAGGCACAGGCGCTGACTTTTCTTCCATTGAGCCTGCATCAGTTCCTGGTTTTGGCTATCTACAGTGTGATGTATGGACTCATAATCAAAACATTAAAAGCAAACGGATTAGGATTTGATTTCTTAAAACCCTCTAGGTCTCTAGAAACACTGAGGACATTTTCTGTTGAAAACGAACTGTGTTAATTTTTTTTTTGCACATTAAAATGCCCTAGCAGTATCTAATTGAAAACCATGGTCAGGTTCAATTGTACTTATTATAGTTGTGTATTGTTTATTGCTATAAGAACTGGAGTGTGAATTCTGTAAAAATGTACCTTATTTTTATACAGATAAAATTGCAGACACTGTTCTATTTAAGTGGTTATTTGTTTAAATGATGGTGAATACTTTCTTAACACTGGTTTGTCTGCATGTGTAAAGATTTTTACAAGGAAATAAAATACAAATCTTGTTTTTCTAAACTGCTTCAAATATTTTATTTAAATAAATTATTAAAAAGCAAAATTTTAGTAGTAAAAGTGGCTGTACTGATTTTCTGACAAAACTATTCTTTCCTCCATTAGCTATACGTTGGGAGCTGTTTTAAAAGTCTTCACTATATATGAAAAAAGCAAATGGGAGTGTTCCGACAGTGTATTATTATCTTGTAGCATTAAACCAGTCTTCTAGTTGAAACCTGATTTGCATATAAGTAGTACCATAAGTTTAAAGTCAGTTTTTTTCTAAAGTGAACTGTCCTCTTGAACAAAATTTTTAACCATAAATCAGGCCCCACTATTGAACTTTTAAAGTTTTTCTTCTAGTTAGATATTTAATGATGTTTATCTATGCTAGGAGAATGCACGATAAGGGGAAGCCCCTGATAAAATTTGACCACAAAAAGTTTTATTGAAAAAGCCATGTCATGTATCCAAATGAATTTTTAGAATAGTTATTTTCCCAGTATTTTGGAAGTAAATTTAGATATCTTAAAAGGCCATAAAAATTTCATTATATTAAATTTTTTTCACCTACCTTGATTACTTGTCCACTAGACTTGGCTCCAAATGGTTTGTTGCTGTTTGAAAAAATCAAACACACCCACAGAGATGAAGACTAATTTTCACTAAGGATGTTAAATGTTTCTGAAGAAGATTGTGAAGATTTCCAAATGTTCACCAGTGGTGGGTATTGAGGCTGGAAAGAGCCTTACAAAGCAACTACGTCTAAGGAAACGGGGTTCATTTGGAGGTAAGAAGTTGGCTACGCTATTTAAGTCCATTGTATTTCTAACTATAAAAACTAACCTGGTCTAGCATGAAAGAGCAACTTGATAAGAATAGCTTAAAAGACTTTTACATAATTTATAATATTGCTGAGCTGTAACATTTCTGTAGGGTTTAAACTGCCTCCTGTAAACATTGTTACCTTTACATGACCGACATTGAAGAAGGGCAAAGCTAATGTCAACAAAGGCCCTGTTTAACAGATGAATCTTGAGTTCTTAATGGTGTCTGAATTTTTACCTACCTTATCCTTGTTTTGAAATTACACTGTGGGTGAGGGTTGTGAAGATGTTAGACGTGGAGGATACAGCTGCATGAGGGGTGAGGTAGTTGTGTGAGAGGTGGCTTTGCCATATCCTAGTTATTTCTGCTGTTGTCTAGGTTCTTTTCAAGATATTTACAAACTTAGGCTGTTCTACCTGAATTTAAAAATTTGAAAAATATGAAATAGAAATAGTAGAATCCCATTTCCCAGCTCTAAAAGTACTGATCAAATCCTGGTCAGTCGACGTTGTTTACACCTCTAATTCATCACTCCATCTTCCACCCTTATTGGAAGGAAATCTCAAGACAATTTCATCTCCAAATATTTCAATCCAAAAGGCAAGGATTTTAAACATAACTACAATACTTTTATTATACTTTTAGGTTTAAAAAGTTAACAGTAATGTCTTACCTAATCAGTACCCAGATTTCCCTTCTATCTTTAATTTGTTTTTATTTTTTTAAATGCACTTATTTATCTTTCCCCTCTTTAATTCCGCCACCCCTCCCCCCCCGCCACCCCAGCAACTTCCCCCCTTGACCTATGGATATTGCCATTTCCCCTTAAGAACTGGATCTCTAAAGGTGGGCATCTCCTCCCACACACTCTAGGCATGCGCGGGGAGGGCGGGGGGCCTGGTGCACCCAGGGTATGGTCCATGGCTCCACCTGGAGTGCGAACCCAGGACCTTCTGCTAATGTCTGCTAACCACTACGCTATGGAGCCACCCCCTAATTTTTATAATTGGTTTGTTCAGATAAGGTATATGTTGCTTTGGTTTTAGTCAACAGATTCTCCATCTTTTTATTTTTCCTTGTCATTTAAAGAAATTGGGCCATTTGTCCTGAGGAATTTTCCATATTCTGAGTTTGCTTATGATAACCCTATGGGATCACTGAACCTATATTTCTGTCCCCTGTATTTGTAAACTTGTAGATCTCAAGTCTTGACCAGATTCGTTTGAAAACTTTTTACAGGTCTGAAATTCAGAAGTGTGGGTACTCACGTTACATGTTAATTCTAGAACCGTGGTTTATTACTGCATCATTCACTAGGTATTTATTTGACTGAGTTCCCGATTCTTAATCCATTCGTGCTTGTGCTTCGACAGCTTTATGTTCCCCTATTGTGTGTCCACATGTTCTCTCATTGCTTCGTTTCCCACGACAGCTGTAAATCTTAATGCATGATAGCTGTTGTTTAGTATTTGTCCTAATTTTGATTCTTAATACAATTCCTTTCATGTTATGAAATATATTACTTTTGTCTTTTACCATTGGTATCCTAATCCTACAGGAAGACTGGTGAAACTTGCCTTTCCATTTTAAAACAAAGTGATCATAAAAATGAGTATGTCTTTATTGAATTTCTAAGTTTTGCTTTTATAGTTTTAAATACTGTCACTGTTACCGTCAGGCATTACCCCAATTATTAATGCTCACCACTTGTATCAAAAGCCTTATTTAAAAATTTAAAGTTAGATTTCATGAAAGTTTCCTAAAACAAGGTCATTGGATAACAAACATTCATTTTCCTAATAGCTATTACTTAACCCATTTCCTGCGTGCCTGAGAATACTCCCCAGCTGTGCTTGCAGCATTTACCGCCAGATAATTCGCCAATTAGAATCCTAACCTTACCCCAAAGTTTGCCACGAAATATCTCGCTTTTTTTTAATTTTTGTATCACTCTAGTATATCAATAGTCTTTAGAAACAAATGACATCATTCTATTTACAGCATTATGTTCTTAGTAGTATTTCCATTTACAAAATATAGTAATTCTCAATCGCTGAAAATGTCACATCCTAGAAAACGTAGCATTCCTATGCATTATGTTAACTCTGGCAGTGAGGTGCCTTTTTTCCCTAAACGAGAAATGGGTTAATTCACCATGAGCTATAAAGGTAATTATGAAGATTAAAGGGTTTTTTTTTTTTTTAACCAGGTTTTTCAGAATCATGTTAAAAGTATAGACATATTGGGACCTTAGTTTAGCTAGAGAGACAGAATGCACATGGGGTTTGACAAGGAAAACCATCACTTACCCACTGGAAAAATAGGAAGGGGAGCAGCATTCATTATAGGCATTGATCCCCTTTATCCCCTAGAATAGCTATTTGTGTGGCTGGAAGTCACAGCTTGACTTCATTTGTAACCATTTGAACTTGATTCCTTTCTAGAATGAAAGGAACATAGACTTCCTTGTCAGCTCTGCATTCAAGTCGGTCATTCCTCTACTTAGATGATTTGGAAAGTCATTTAACCTCTTGTCTGCAAACTGACCCGTAGCTCTCAGCATTTTATATAGTATATGTGTTAGGCAAATGTAAGGGGATTCGAATTTTACCCCTGCAATCCAAACGAATTCTAGTAGGAAACATCCAACTGCTTAAGAGTTTGAATTCTGTGTTTCTTTTGGACACAGCTATTTCGGAATGCTACTTTATTGAGATTACATCTGATTCCTGAACAGTACAAGATTTTTATAATTAAAGCATGAAAATACTGGGCACTTTGGTCCCCGGTGTCCTCTTGATCCTTCTGCTTTTGCCACCTCTGCTAACCCAGTTCTAAGTATAGAAGAAATTCCTACCCTACCTGCTTTTACATGTCACCAGATTCCTTCCCCTTGTATCAGCTATCACCTCAATAGATGTGTAATAGCATTTCTATCTGTACTCCTTTGCCACAATTCTTCAAACAGTAGCTAATAATCTATTTAAAACATTAATCGCATGCTGTTCTCATATATAAAGCTTCCAGTGGTTTCCCATTTCATTGCATGAAATACAAACCCCTGACTCTGACTCTGTGAGCCGACCCTTGCCAGCCTCTTCCATCAACCAACCCCTCATCTCTTCCTGAGCCTTTGCACTTCCTGCCCTCCCTGGTTGGGATGCTCTTCTCCCAGATCTTATGTGATAGGTTTCATCATTCAGGTCCCCATTCTAAAGCCATCTCTCTGGAGGGAGCTTTCACACCCTATCTAAAATAGTCCCTCTAGACACTTCCATCACATTCTGTTCTTTAGCCAGTACTAATTTTTTCATAATCCTTACCACTATGTGAATTTATTTTACTTTATTATTGACTTGCTTACTCATTAGAATATAAACTTAAAGAGAACAGGAAAGCAGTTTATTCATTATTGTATGTTCCTCAGGTAAACCTGCGACAGTACTTGGCCTGTATTAGGTCACGTAAAAAATATTGAATGAATTTCACATACCAGTAACGGACACTTTTAAGTCTTGGTCTTTCAAGTGTGAACATGTGTTCTTCATTCAATTGTTCTAGGTACCTGGAGCTCACAGTCTAACGGGGTTAGATAGACATGTAAACAACGTGGGAGTAGCAAACCACAATCCCTCAAGGCAACAATTGACTGGTACCAAGGAGCCCCTGGTTGGGGTGTGCATGCTCCACTGCATTTTAATTCCTTCTACTCCCTCTTAATCACAACAATGAAGCCAGGTGTCAATTTGCATTTATCAGTGTGCTGACAGTGGCATTGAATCCTGCTCCTTTTGCTCACTGATGCTACCTGCCTGGCCGTTGGAGTAGACCCCTGACTTCTCAAGATAATGAGACCTATATGAATCTCTTTGTCTGTGAATATGGCATTGTTTATATAGGCTCCTGAGTCAGTTGAAAATTAAATTGTTTACTACGCCTAACGTATCTTCACTAGTTAACCACAGTTAATCTTTTCAAACTAGAATTGCTTATTTGAGCAGCTCTTGCATTGTCAAGCACTTATAGAAAAATTCCACAAATGGATTTTTCCTGTTTTTATGAAGAGCATGACACATCAGATCTGTACAGAGAATAGGCACGTCATATCTCAGCCACCATGCGATTCAATGTTTCACCCTAAATTACAAAATGAATTTTCTGTTCCAAATGTATCATTTTCCCAGACTGTATCAAAACAAACCAAGTTTTATTTGACAATTATAGTGACATAGAATAACAATGAACTATGAAGCCATGTTGAAATTGGTTAGCCAGGTTCTCAGACCCTAGCAGACTACATTTTACACACTATTGATATCAAGAGTCAACAAATGAACTTTCAACTTAACTTGAAAATTGCAAATGTTAAGTGTCTAATAATTGCAAATGTTAAGTCAAATTGCAAATGTTAAGTGTCTAATAATTGCATGCAATGTTGCAGGAAGCGACACCCGACGGAGGAATTCGCACGCTCAGACAACTTTGTTTAGAGGAAGGAGAATTTATTAGGCCGGCAGAGCGTGTGGGGTTAACAATTCCAAGCACATGCTCGCTCTAGTTGGATTTATTACAGCTTATATACTTTTGCAGTATCTATGCAAGGGGCATGTGATTCCTTTGTCTGAGGTTTTACATGTCCGTTCTTACTCAGAGTGGGGAGGAGGAGCTTCGGGTGGGAGGGCTGCAGGGGAAGAATTTCTAGACCCCTGGTCTTACAGATCGTTTGTCTTGTAGAGCCTGAGACCTTGGTGTTATCAGCACTATTATTGGATTCTTGAACAGAGAGACAGGACTCCTAGCTTACAGACAGAGAGCAGCACTCATTGATGTTGGGCCCGCTCAGCGGGTTCCTTATCCAAAGGCTGAGCTCTAACTGTAACACAATGTGAATGTCACAGTCTTGACATTCATACACAGCTACAGAGATAAGGAAGGGGCTGGAGAATCCTTGAGGTGGGCAATGCAGCTGTGGAAAACATGTTAACTGAAGAGCACAGGGCAGAATGGGGGAAGAGAGAGCAGTTTTAACTGGCTGAGTCGGTTATTTCTGCAGGCCCTTTCTTTTGCATTTTTTCGGATGCCTCCTCTCCTCTCTCAGTAACCTGTTGAGGGCTTATTGCTGTCGTGATAGTTATCTAGAGAAAATAAGGGTAGGAAAAGTCTCAATGCCTTGATATGTGGCAAATTACCTACATATAAAAATACCTGCTTGCAGGGTACTTGCTATTTAGTTGGAGACAAATGATTTTTTTAAAAGCCCAATAACATCCAAAGTAACCCTGCATGTATGTATTTTATGGCCAAGCAAGCATTACAATGCGTGCTGAGTTTAGAGAAAAAAGAGAGATCGCTGTGCCCCAGGAGGCCCTGAAAAGTTTTCAGAGAGGATAGGGAGCATGGCCTGGGAGCATGACCTGGGCCCAGGATGGGAAGGATTTAAAAGGACAAGAATGAAGAGGCAATGTGCTATCGAGGCAGGGTTTGAGGTGGAGATTCAGGGCAGCTTGGGGCGAGTGCCAGGAAACCCTAGGCCTGTTTGCTTTACTAGGTCAGAGGAGCTCGTGTGTGAAATAGTGAACTAATATTAGAGCAGAGCCTGTGTAGCTTTGGATTCAGGCTGCCTGGAGTCAATGCTTAGCTTCTCTGCTTGTTAGCTGTCCCAAATGGTATACACTTCTTAACCACTGAACCTGCTGTGTTCAGATGTTATGAAAATTAAAGGAAACGGTGTATATAATGCACTTAGCATTAGGCTTATAGTAAATGTTCAAAAAACGATATTATTAACATCATCAGAGGCTTGTGAATGCCAGACTAAGGTGTTTTATGTTTTGTCAACCATAGAGCCATTGTTTTTAGCAGGTGGCTGACTATATATTTCATAGGGTTACTATAACAAATTACCACAAACTTGCAGGCTTAAAAGAAATTTATTCTCTCACAGTTCTCGAAGTTAGAAGTCTGAAATCAGTGTTGGCAGGACCATGCTCCCTCTGCAGTTTCTAGGGAAGAATCCTCCCTGGATTGTTCCCTGCTTCTGGTGGCTACCAGTTATCCTTGGTGCTCCTTGGCTTGTAGCTGTGTCACTGCATTCTCTGCTTCCATCTTCATGTGGCCTTTTTCTCTGTTTGTGTGTCTTTCCTTATAAGGACACCAGTCATTGGATGTAAGGCCTACTTTAATCCATGTAACCTTCTCTTAACTAATTACATCTGCAAAGACACTGTGTCCAGATAAGGTCACATTCTAAGATTCTACATAGACATGAATTTTGGAGGGACACTGTCGAACTCACTACAGTGATGTAGGAAAAATAATGTCGAAACTGAAGTGAACATTTTTTTAAAACTTTTTCATTTCGAAATAATTTCAGAGATTAAAAAAGTTACACAAATGGGATAAAGAATTCTTGTATCTTTCACCCAGATTCCCCAAATGTTACCATCTGACCACACGTGCTTTATCACTCCATCTACATGTGTAATGGATTTTCGGATATGTTTGAGAATAAGTTGTATCATGATATGTTACTTATAAATATTTCAGTGTATATTCCCTACAAAGACATTTATCCCACATATCCACAATATAATTATCAAAGTCAGAAAATTAACATATTGACTAAAACTATGGGCAGTTGACCTTTTTCAAGCATTGCCAGTTTTCCTACTAATGCCCCTTTTCTGGTCCAGGATCTAAGCTAGGGTCTCACGTTGCTGTTAGTTTCCTTTCATCCGAAATAGTTACTCAGTCTGTCATTCAGGACCTGGACATTTTTTGCTTTTTGTTTTGGGGAAATTTGTTTTATCTTTCTCAATATTATAATTTGATAAGTTTCAAACCTCTGAGAAAACTTCAAGAGCAGTACAACCAATATCCTTAATCATTACTAAGATTTATTAAGTTAATATTTTACTACACTTGCTTCATCGCTCCGTTTATGTATATGTGGACACATTTTTTGTTGTTTCTTTTCTAAACCATTTGAATTACTTTACCCCTAAATACTTTAGCATGTATCACCAAAGATCAAGGACACTTGCCTACATAGCCACAATAAAATTGTCATCACACTCGAAATTTAACATTGATACAGTTACCTAATGGACACAGTTTGTATTTGAATTTTCCAGATTGTCGTAGTGATGTTTTTTATAACTGCGGATTGGTTATTTTGTCCAGGATCCAATCAAAGATTATCAGTTGTACTTAGTTGAATATCTCTTATGCTGCATTAATCTAGAAAGTTCCCCATAATTAGATTCATGTTAAACATTCTTAGTGAAATACTACGTGGGTGATACCATGTTCTCAGTGTATCATTAAGAGGGCACATGTCAATGTATCCTCTTATCAGTGACATTAAGTTTGATCATTTGACCAAGGTGGTGTCCAACAGATTTCTCCATTGTCAAGGCAGCTTTAATCTGTACTCTGTGAATTTCCTTTTCCTTGAGAGTTTTCACCAGTTGCTTTACCGTGCATTAATGGTCTTGCCTGAATCAATTTTTTTTTTTCATAGTGGTTTGAAAATATAATTTTTCTATTTCTAGCCTGCTTAAACATTTATTGGCTGGCATTCTCCTGTAAAGAACAGCTTTGCCTTCATCTCTTTTTAATTTTAAAAGTATTTAGGGACTCATAGATTTTTTTTAAAAAAATTTAATGTTATAATTTATTCCTATCATTATTTATTGTGATGCTGAAATCATCCCAAATTTGGCCAGTAGAAGCTCCTGTAAGACAGCTCCTTTGACCTTTCAATATGTGCTCATTAGTTTGGGGGCATTACGTTACTTTCTTGTACCAGATAATCCAGGCTTACCTTGTACCTTCTCTGCTTCAACCCCGGAACAAGCCATTCCTCTAAGAAGTACATGTTCCTTTCAGTGAGGGACTAAATTCTGGCATTAAGTATGCTTGTTGGTACTGAGGCATCATTCATTTCTTTTGTATGAAACCTCTAATTCCAATCCATCACTATAAGGTTCTTTCTCTCTAGCCCCCCAGTGTAAACCAGTGGTTTTGTAGAATGTACCTTAATTGAGGTTTGTCCGATGTTTCCTCATGGTTAGTTTCGGGTTTTGTGTTTTTGCTAGGAATACAACAGAAGTGAGGTTGTGTCCTCAGTGCACGTGTTATGAGGCTCATGACGTCGATTTGTCTCATTACTGATTCTGTTAATTTTGACCTTAATTTTGTAAGGTGGTATATGCCAGTGTTCTCTACTTAAATGTCATTATTTTTACCTTTGTAATTAATAAGTATCTTATGGGGAAAATAGATTTTTTTTCATCATAATTATGCCTACTAATTTTAGCATTCATGGATGATTTTTGCCTGAAATACTTATTGAATATAACTTTATAATTCTAGAATTCCTTCCACATTTATTGGTTGGGATCCCACTGTAAAGAAGAGTTCACCCTTCTTCATTTATTCATTTGTTTATATATATCACTTTGAATTCATTTGGTGGCTTATAATTCATTGGTATCATTTACTTTGTCACTCAAATTTTCCCTGATAGGGCCAGTGGGAATCCCTTTGAGCTAGTTTCTATGTCCTTTGAGATGAACGTTTTTAAGCCTTTTCTTCACCTGTGTGACTTTCCAAATGACTTTCCATATGTATGTCTCTAGAAGTATATTATGAGAAGCTCTTGGGCTTTCTCATCAAGTCTGGCTTTAGAGGGGACGAAATGACTTTTAAAGGTCAAGATAACTAAATGCCAATGTATAGGGCTTCTGATGGCGGCAATTTCATTTTGGTCCAGAACCTTCATGATCAGTTCCCATTCTCCTATAATCTGATCTTTCCTTACAAGATCCTTTAAGTTTGCAGTACAAAGTAGTAATAAGTACTTGTGCCACTAGAGGTCACTGTTTTGCTACATGTGACAGAAGATCTCTTGCTAAATCTCTCATCAACTGACTGGCAAACCTTATTCTGAAAACAGTAAGGATTTGCCTGTTTCCAAAGGACCACTGGTGTCTTTAGACATGTCCACTTAAGCCTCATTTAGGCCCTTACTCCAGTCATGAACCTTTGATGATAACTCTGAAGGTACATACATGCCTGGCGGAATAAAGACAGCAACCCCTACTTCACATAAGATGAGCACTCTGTTCCAGGTGTCATTCTGTTTCACATATATTAACTCATTTAACATCTATGATGCGAGGGGGAAATCCATGAGGAGGTGATTTCACACAGCTAGTAAGTGGCTGAGCCAGGATTCAAACCCAAACAGTTTGTTGTGGAGTCCGGCTACTTAACCACTATATTTGTATCAACCTGCATGGCTTTGATAGAGTCTCATTTTAACCAAATCCTTCCGTACCCAAGCCTTAGATCCCTGGCCTCTTCATAAAACATCCACATACTGAGATTTGAACTCTTCAGGGGTCTTTTGGAGCTCGGCAGTGGATGCTGCTCACACTCATGCCGTGGGGAGCTTGTCCAGCATGGCAGTGCCACACCTCAGCCCAGACCAGGTCATGGGACCGATCCCGACAAGGCGGTGTCTCCACCACCACCCCATTTCGTGTTGTGTTCAGAGCACCTGAGGCCACCAGCTTTTCCCTGCCAGACCCTTGCTTCCTAGAAGCAGTAATGGCTTGCTTTGGAAACTGCTTCAAATTAAGCCCCAGGGCACCTGATAATGTTTGAGACCTTTTCTCCTTGGCAAGTGGTGATGGAAGGGGCATGGGTTCTGGAGTTAGACTGACCTGCATTAGAAGCCTGGTCTTCCTGCTTGGTGCTATGTGGCCTGGGGCAAAATTGCTTAACTCTTCTGGGCCTGAGTTTCCCCATCTGTGGGTAGAAAACGATTAATTTCCTGGCATGAACATCGTGAGAATTAGTGATATACAGAAAGGACACTGGCACAGGGGACGGAGATACTTGATAGATTTTACTATTATCACTTCCTTAAAGGCACATAGCTCCATTTTTAGCAATCGGAACATCTAACCCTGATGTCGTGTCCTTGGTGGATCTCTCCTTTTCCCCAAACCCTGATACGTCGTATACTGCCTGTGTTATTTCTCAAGCAATAAAAACACATTATTCTGGGCTGGCAAGTGTCATCTCTTATGCCATGGCCTAATTCTCCAACTAGACTCCAGTCAGAGCTGAGACTGTCCTTTATTCAAATTCTTTGTATCCCTCATCTTAACCAGGGACCTAAAATAGTAAGTGCTCAGTAAATGACCGTCAGTGACAAAGACTGACTAAAGTCAGTTCACAAGTGCTTATGGAGTATTTACCAAGCGTCAGGCAATGGGCCAGGCTCTGAGAATAGTGAGGTGATTACAGCCCAGTCCCCCGATAAAGGAATGCCTGCTCTGGCTAAGTTCATGCTCCTTTCCAAGCATCCAGGTCCCAGGGGGTGACTTCCTTTGTTGAGGCAGTCTGCTTCACTCTGTCTCAAACAGGAGGCAAAGGCCAAGTCCACGGCCCAGAGCCATTTCCCCCTGGAGAGTGTATAACATGGCACTTAGTGCCCAAGAACCTGGGACCGTTCAGGCCCTCATGAGCTGTTTCTGCCACTTACTTGTTCCTTACAACTAGCCCAGCAGCCCCTGCTCTCATGGGAGGAAGAGATGAGCACGGGGCTGGCCCATACTGTCCTCACCACGAGGGGACAGTGCGAGACTAGATGGTGGAGAACTTGGCCTGTGACAGGTCCCTTGTGACTCACTCCCAGCAGTGCAGTATCTGAATGATTTGTTCTTGGGTGGAGTGGATGAAAGCGGGGAGAATGGGTCGGAAAAAATGAAACCATCTGTTGAATTCTCAAGTTGCCACAAGTCATGAGTTCAACCAGTGTTCAACTGACTCTGACTAAGTATTTTTAGTGCAAAGAAATAAGGTAATTTGAGGGTTTCAGAAAACAAGCACTGTCTGCAAACCCAAATGATAATTGAAGAAATAATATGGATTAGCAAAAGCTTTCCTCTTTCATTTGCAAAAACAAAATGACTTTTTTTTTTTTTCCAGGAAAAGGCTGTCAGAGGTTAAAAGAAACAGTTTACTGACAAACCCCCTCTGAAACAGAACAAAGAAACTTTCCTCTTATCTGGGTTCGGAACTGGCAAGCAGCCTTGGTGTGGGTACTTCATAAATATTCAGAAATGATAAATATGTGGACAGTGCAAAGAAACCATTTCGTCATTTCAAGAACCCTTCCGAAATGTCAGTGATTGAAGCAGGATGTTGCCTCTCCTTTGCAGAGCCTGAACACGAACAGCCCGGTTCAGCTGGTCACGTGGAATGAAACAGAACAAGGACAGTGGACTATTCTCTCCTGGAGTCTGGGGTGGTGGCTGTGCTTACACAGAGCAGAGCAGAGCAGACTGAAGCGGTGGGTGGGATTTTTAAACCACCACTCCCAAAACATCCAAGCAATCGGGATTCAGCAACTCCGTTTTATGGGAAAAAACAGCCTCGTTTCATGTTGCATGGGACATGTAGGCTATAAACAAAGTTGGAGCAGGGAGCGGCAGTCCATTTTAGTCATCTTAAACCATCCCGATCATGATGTATCAATTGAGATGAGGGACATTCAGAGAGAACGTGGTGAAACCAATACTTTGGTATGTTGCCCGGACAAGGTCTGCTTGTTTTGGACTGGGCACACCTGACCTTGGCCGGTGTAATCTTGATAAACAGAAATAAATGCACCTCAGCAAACATTGCCCAGACAGCCTGTGTTGGTAAGATGGATTCTTCTGAAATGTGCCAGGATGGCTTGGAGACCGTCTGGAGAGCTGGGCTCTCTCTGCCCCTATAGAGACCTTCGTCTGGGTTCTAAGAATCAGTCCATTTGCCAGAGTTGAGTCAGGCCAGAGCAGGGACGGGGCAGCCACTGCTTGGCTGTGAGGCTGGGCTGTAATAGGCCTGAAACAGAACAGCCCTGTTTCCTTACACCAGCCCCCCAAACTCCACCCACCACCCTGCACTGCCACCCATAATGAGCAGCCTCAGTCTTTTCTCAGTTCTAGCCGGGTAGAGAGTGCTGCCTCCTTCTCCCCAGGGGCTCCCAGGCCTATAAGTGAGGCTAACACTGTATTATAAGGGCAGGTAGGAGCTGAAGTCCAAACCACAGAATCAGACCCCCCAGTCAGCATAGTGGCACCTGAGAATGCAGGGCTGACTCCAGGAAAGCCAGGGCGCTTGATGCAGTTTTAGGCCTCTGACCTCGGCCTCGCATACCCACTTCTTTTTCCTTCCCCTCCCTCCGGCCACCCACCTCATCACGATCTGCCTTTTTATTGATCCATCAGACACTGGCTGAGCACCTGTATGTACAAGACAGACCTTGGCTGAGAGAGGTAGGCTTCTCTCCTCTCATATCTGAAAGGCTAGGGAAGGAAAAGAGCATTAATTGAGTCCTTGCTTTGTGCCGCCAACTTTAGATGCATGATCTCTCTTAATCCTGCCCTCATACCTAAAAGGGAGGCCTCATTATTTCCGAAAGAACCAGAATGGTATAGAGGTCAAGAGCAGGGAGGGACACTGCCACCTGACTGCTGAGTTCAAAGTCGAGCTTTGCTACTCACACTCTATTCGATCTTTGGCAGGTGATTGACCTACATGCCCACCTCACGAAAAAATGGGAATTGGGCTAATGTGAGCATTTAAATGAGCTAATTTAAGTAAAAATGAGAGCAGCCCTACAGAAGTGTCAGTTGTCCTTATGTATCATTATCTATTATATGTTAAAGATGAGAGGACAGAGGCCACGAGAGCGTGTGTAAAGCCTGGATCCTCATGGGCTCCAAAAAGATGCTCCCCCTAATTCCATGCTTCATCTCTTTAACATAGTATAGTGTCATCCCCTACCAGGGATAGTTAAATTTGGCTCATGACCAGAGTCTTAAAAGTGAGGTTTAGACCAGTATGTGGGAGAGAATTGGGACAGGAACCGCCTGAGTCTTGTTTGGGCCCCTGAAATTAGGTCCCATGAGCTGAGAGTTGCCAGCTATCAGCTGTGGCCCGTTCCCCATCTCTGGGCAGGAAGGCCCTGACTGTTCTGGAGAGAGCCGGCCTTGGTACCTGCCTTCTAATACTCAGAGATCAGAGATACTTCTAATACCTCTTCTAATACTAAGAGGCCAGAGATCACATGACTCTGCTTCTAACCTCCTTGTCCCTGGCCTCATCCTAGAATCTAGGTAGTTTTTTCCTAAAAATATGGCAGAGGTGGAATTTAAACCCAAGTATGCCTGGTTTCAAAGCCCATGTTCTCTCCATTTTTTTCTTGGTCAATTGACCCACTGTTGCCCAGATGTCAGTGGTAGACAGACAAATGAGACCTTAGGAACTGACACAGTCATGACTTGGCCTTCCTGTGCGGTGGAGGAAGGGGGAAGGAAACTTGGGCAGAGGCCAATGCCGAGTGCAGGTGCACATATACATAACTAAGTTATCTGATCACGCAATTTGTAAATCCAATCAACAGGAAGGTCAGATGCACTCAACTCACATGCTACAAGGGACTCTCTTCAGTCCCAAAGCAGAAAAGTATCCAAAGGTGTCTTAGGTAACTCAAACTATAGTCTCAACAGTACGGTGTATCTCTGGAGCTTGCATCATGCCCTGAATTCATATTCTTCTAATTAGCTTTGTGATCTTGGCCAAATCTCTCAGCCACTTGAACCTCATCTACTAATGTGTGTAAAAGGGCAAATAAGCCCAAGCTCACAGGGTGTTCTTCGTGGTTAAATGAGATGCAAACATGCCAGTGGCTGGCACACAGGAGATGTCGATGAAATGTGAGTTTTCCTAGACTGTATAAGAACCCAACTATAATCTCACTTAGCTCTTCCCCAGAGACAGAAGATCTGGAAGAAGGTTTTCTACACATGTGCTCGAATGTTCTGGCCTCACATGGGCAAAGAAGCAATCCTGCATGTCATTTCGATGCCCGATGGGTGTCAGAAGCCCTTCTTGGGAAACCCAGTCCTAGAACCAGCAATGCCTGTGGTGGGTTGGCAGCTGCCTTCTTGGGTCCCCTTGGCTTCTGTGACTCAGCTGTCTGTCTGTCCTTCCACTGTCAGACCCTCGAAGCTTTTCAGTGCTGTGCTCACTGGTTTCCTCAAAGCCCCAAGTTGACAAAATTCTTCTCAGTTCTGCAGTGGGTCTCTAGATGCCCATCATCCTGCCTGCTTAGGAGGAAAGCGAGGGCACGGGGCTGGAGCAGGGCACGGGGGGGAACCTCTGCCAACCTTTCGCCCCGGTCCCAATGCCAGCAAGCTGAGTCTAAAAAGAAGCTCCTCAGAGGCCTGGGAAAAGGCCAATAAGGGGAGTAAAGAGATATCTGGAATGTCGAATGCTCTGAAGGAATCTCCATCTGATGAGAAGGGAAAACGATCATGAGAAGATCAAGGTCACAAGTTTTTAGTCAATTATTTATTGTGACTGGAGTTCAACTTGACTATTCCACAGGTATGGAAAGAAAAGACTTGTTAATTTTTTTTCAGCATTTTCCTCCCCACCATGCAGATTGTCCTCATTCTGCATTCTCAACCTATGGGGCCCAGGTAATTCATCTCCAGATACTCAGGGAGAAGGGGAGGGATCTGAAGCTAGATACCTGGGTTCGAGCTGTTGTACCCCTCTTAACAGCACGTGACCTCTTGGGCCCCAAACTCTTCATCTAAAAATAGGGGCAGTTGCTGCCTCAGGGCTGTGGTGAGAAGTCTGGAGAACACGTGTGAGGAGCCTCTCATAAAGAGGGAACACGGCAGTTACTGGTCACTGTTATTTTTAACATGCAGGAACTCTAATTTCTCTCCAGGCCAACTAGTGCTATCAATATCAGCAGAGAGAAAGACTGCCATTTATCTAGGCATTTTGTAATCTTTGGAGATTTCAAAAGGTTTAAAGAGCTGAAGAAGAGCAGCCAAGTGCTTTGTTTTCTCACCTGTTCCTCTATCTTATCCCCATTATCTTGGGTGAAACACAGGCCTTAATAAAGGGCCACCATCAGGCCCTAGGCAGGCTCCCTGCAGGCTTAGAGGAGCAGCCAGCAGCCGAGGAGCAGGCTGGGAAGGAGATGCTTGTTGGTGCCTCACACCTTGGATCCAAGGCTGCATTATTCACTTCTCCCTTCGTGGGCCATTTCTTCCATTTAAAAAAATATATTAAAAATTATACGACCGCATTGGTGTAAAGACGGATATAATCCAGGCTAGATTCATTATTACATATTCATCATTATTGATTTTTCTTATGATTGTAATAGAAATAAAATTTAAAAGAAATAAATTCTAGGGAGAGGTTTGGCCGCTAGGAGGCAGCACAAGCTCACGAGTTGGTCCCGGGAAATCGGGTGGCGGGGTGGCGGGTAGATAGATGGTGGGGAAAGACGGAGGAACGACTCCCACTGCTGACTCACAAAGGGCTTGTGCTTCTCACATAGTTTCCTCCGAGAGTATTGCGTTTGCTCCTCACAACATCAGCCACGGCGAGCGGGCGGGCAGGGAGGCAGTTATTGCCCCACTCGGGGCAGAGAAGAGAGGCTCACCTTAGGAGGTGCAGTGTCGTGTGGGTCAGTCACACAGTGGCAGAGGCGGGCCGACCAGAATGTCCTGGCCCCTCCTGCCATACTTGTCCCTCAGGGCCTCGGCGGGGCTGGATCCTTGCTGAGCAGACAAGGGCAGGACCCGGCGGCCAGACCTGCACTTGGCAATGTGGGCGGCTCAGCCCTGCCGCGCACCCTTTCCACATCCTGGCAGAGGGGACTCTGCGTTCCACACCGGGCCCACCCCCAGCCTCCGTGCGGCCGGGCCTGCCTTTGTTCACTCCCTCTGCGTGACCGCGGGGCGTGAGCCTGTAGGTGGGAGAGACGCTCGTCCCCTCCCTAGAGAACTGAGCAACGACGTCAAAGGCACACAAAAGGCACTCGCTGTGCACAGGGTATGGAAGAAGTAAGGGCTCCACCTGCGCCTAGAGTCTGGCAAGGAGGCACAGCAGAGGAGGAAGGAGCAGAAACAAAACAACACTGAGCAGGAGGTGATCGATTTTGGAGGCGGCTTTTTGACTCCCAGGGGGAACACCCTGCATGTTGTTGCCTGGTGAAGGGCTCCGGAGTGCACGCCCACGGCGGGAACAATAGGCCTCTCTCTCCTCCACACACCCAGGAGGAAGGGAGACCCTCTCGAGGAGGCCAGGTCTGTGCTGGGGCCGGAACCGTGTGAGCTGCTGGTTCACACACACACAAACTGTTCAGTTTCCTCCTGAGTATCAAAACCATGTGGGGGAAAAAAAAAAAAAAAAAAAAAAGCAGGTTGTCCTTGCTGGATGAGTAGAAAAAGAGTGTTCATTTTTTCAGGGGAAACACGAGATGCCAAGTGAACTCGACATCAACATTGCAAAAAACGACATCGTCGTTGCAAAAAACACCCCTGGAGTGGTTAGTTCGCTTTCCTGGTTCAAAGGGGCCAAGAAGGTTCTGGGAACAGGGAGTCTTTGGCAAAAGTGTGGCCAGGCCCGAGGCAGGAGTCATGGCATTACACAGAGTCCCTGGAGAAATGGGATGGGTGGGTGGGGGCCCTGGGTACTCCAGATGCTCCAGGGACAGAGGTGACATCCACCCACTGAGCAGTGCCTGTCCTCAAGGTCACCAGACAGGCAGGAATCTCTACCTACTCATATACAGAGTGACCCAGTGCTGGTCTGGTTAGGCAAGCCCAACTGAAGGAAGAATGGTAGGCCTGTCACGTGATGAAGATAAAGAGTCACAGCTCGGTTTCTGGGTTTCCACAGTCCCACCCCTGACCCCTCAGGGGATTGGTGAGTAGAGGTGACAGTCTAATCTAGGCTGGGAGGAGAGGGACTGAGAAACCTGCTCAGGAAAGGAAAGGAGCTCTTGACAGAAGGCCCGGCCTTCCCGAGGCTGTGGGTTCGGTGTCTTCCTGGGGGGAGGACAGACGTAGCACTTGCAAGCCTTGGCACAGGACAAGGCTAATCCAAGGAAGGCTTGCATTTGGCGCATAACCTTGGCTTTCCCTGGGCTAAGCCGGACCCATGTATTCAGTCTGTCATAGAGAACTGACTTCCAGAACCAAAGAAGACTTTCAGAATGATCTACTCTGATCCCCTCACACTGACACTGGAAGGGACTTTGGAGGAAATACAGTCAATCCCCAATGTAGCCCAAAGGGATGGTGCGACTTGCTGAATGCCCCTTGCTGCGCAGAGGACAAAAACAGGAAGTCCTGATTTATGGCTCAGAGCTCTTGCTGGTAGGTGGATACCGCCTCAAAAATGGGAGATAAAGGTGAGTAGAGAAGTTCTGAGCTAGGTGTCTCTCTGAGGCCCATAGGGATGAGGGTGCAAAGTGAACCTAACTTTAAGGCCACGCCAGAGGGGGAAGTAAGCCACTGAAACAGTACGATTTATCAGAACAGCCAGAAAAACAAAGCACACTCCCAGCTCGAAATCGCATGATGGGAAAATGGGTGGGAAGGACTTTAGTGATATGGTGTCTGAGGTTCCTTCCATCTTCAGTGTTCTAAGACCAGCTGTTCTAAGAGTCTGAGACTCCAAGGAGATTAGACAGAGTGCGTGTGCTGACTGGAAAGGAGCAGGCCCGGGAATGCCATGACTGACCCCCCTGGGGCTTCTCTGGACCACTCTGGTAGCGCTGAGTCAGCAGCCGTTTCTGAGACTGGCACCATCGCCCAAGGCCTTCAACGGTGATTCAGCAGGAAAAAATAGGACAACGCATTGCCCTCCCTTGGAGAGGCCTCTCGGCCAGAACCTCCCACCTGTGCCTTCCATGAACCTCCTCTGCCTTCGGGAAGGCAGAGGGCTGGCTGCTTGCCTTCTTCTGAGGCTCCCACAGAGTGGGCTGTCAGGGCCTCCTTGGCCCAGGGCATGGCTGGATGGCTGGCAGTGTGCACTGAAGCATCGGTTTGATTGGTTTCTTGAGTTAAGCAGCCAGATTTCTTCAAACGTTTATTTTGCCAAAGAGAAAAGGAGCAAAGGGTTTAGATTTGGAAGCCAAGTCTATAATTTCACAGATTAAGAAACAGGTATAGATAGATTTATGTGCTTTCCCAAGATTAAACAGAGTCTCTTTCCTCGAGGCCATGACTATGCCTGGCTAACCTATAAGTAGAGGTGATGGCATTCTCTGAGGGGTGAACCGTGGGCCCAGCTCATGTACCTGGGCCTGTCCTACGGGGGGCAAAATAATGCTGCCCCTTCCAAGATGTCCATCCTCTAATCCTCAGAATCTGTGCATACATCACTTTACATGGCTAAAAGGACTATGCAAGTTACAGATCTTGAGGTGAAAAGATTATTCTGGATTATCTGGGTGAGTCCAGTACAGTCACAAGGGTCCTTATAAGAGAAAGAGGGAGGCAGGAGAGGCAGAGTCAGAGAAAGCTTGGAAGATACTCTGCTGCTGGATTTGAACATGGGGAAGGGTTTTTGATCCAAGGAGTAGAGGTGGCCTCTGGAAGCCAGAAAAGTAAGGAAACATTTCTCCCTAGAGCCTCCGGAAGAAATACAGCCCTGCCTACATCTAGATTTTTGCCTAGTGAAATCCATTTCGGGCTTCTGACCTCCAGAATTGTAAGATAATAAATGTGTGTCATTTTAAGCCACTAAGTTTGTGGTAATTTGTTACAGCAGCAATTGGTAACTAATACGCATCTCCTTACTTCTCAATCTCACTGCTTTTTATTTGTGGTTTTAAAGAACATAGTCGAAAACCAATTTGCCACCCGTGACTTCTACTTAATGAGATATAAAAATAAATAATTTAGAAAATTACAGTAAAAATAACAAGTCGTTTCATTTAGTAATGAAAGCTGTAGATACTTGATCAAGTTGGACTCAGTTGGATATAAAAAAATAACTTCATTTTCTCTCATCACCACCCTCTTAAGCCCCCTCTATTGATTTATTCTTCCACTTTCCTGGGTGAAATGATGGACATATCCTAAAGGTTTTCTGGTCACTTTCAGGTATTAATAAACATCTTATTTTTAGGTAGGGGAAGTCCAATGTAGCCACACAGCAAAGCTTTAATCTCTCATCTGATATGAAGCTTTTCCCATCTTGGTTTGGTAAGTCTCTGAACCCTGCAGAAGTGCAGAGGGCGACGTGCTGGGGAGGAAAGTGCTTAGCTGCTTGATTCTTTCCCCACTTGATTCTTCTTCTCCTCCGCCACTCGCTTTGTGGGCAGGTGGGGGAGGGGGAGATGGGACTGACTCGCAGGGCGGCAGGTGTCCCAATGGTAGCTCTTTAGTCGTGGAGCATTCTGGCGATCTCCAACCACACGCTTCTCCAGCAAGTTGTCCCAAGCACTGGCTGCCCACAAATAGCTCTTCCATCAGCTCCTCCACCAACAGTACACCCCGTAAGAAACCCAAGTTTCTGTTAGGAGCTCCTCACTCCATCTTCTTGAGTGGGGTCTCTTCCGCAGGCTCCATCTGACCTGTGGTGAACGCATCTCTTTGCTTTGCCCAGCATTGCAAATGTACGCCCAAACTCTCCCATCCTCCTGTCCCAGGCAGCTCCAGCCAGGGCCTCACCTTCGGCTTTTTCCAGGTAAGTTTCAGTGTTATAAACCTTCCTAGGCCAATCTGGACATTGGCTTGTCTGTGGGAGGTAACAGTAACCACCAATATGGAGAAGTAGGTGAGGGTTGATTATTCCTTCACAACTCTGCTGTTAGGTTATCACGAAAGCCCTTTGTCTTTGCACAATAGATTCGCTTAAGGGAAATGTCATGATATAGTAGAGGTATGATTCAAATAAGCTATAGGGTCAGCATCAGACAACCAGATTCCTTGTAACCAATTGCTATCTACAGGACCATTGAGAGACCAAGCCTCTGGTGCTTTTAAGGGTACAGTCTACAGGCCCCCAGCGCTCTGTGTGTTCATTTCATGCAAGTACGAGGAGACTCTCAAATATTTGGACAATCCATATAATCTTACTATTATTTTGCAAAATAAATCAATTTTAAGCATTCATTATGCTAATTAGCAAAGCATCTAGCCTTGCTCAGAAATAAAGATAATGATTTTTCCCTCAGCCAGCGGTAGCTGCCTCTGAAGTGTCGGTAAGTGCATAGCTTAACAAACGCACACAGTATCACCATTTCTGATTATATTACAGACATCATTACAGTCAAGCTCTAGTCTTAGTGTTTCTCTAAATTCCTGCGGACACAGGTCAAGCCTTTCTAAGAAGCCTCTCCCTACATTTCGTCTCAGTCCTGTGCCGGCATGGGGCTGAACAGTTCCCACAGCTCCACTTTAATCAGCCAGGAGGCAAGATGTCAGCCTCCTCCTGCGAGACACTCCATCTGCTCTGAGTGGTTCTCTGGAAGCTCCCTCCACTTGGCCTAGGGTGATGATTCAGTCCTTAGCCTACTGACTGCTCTCTTTCTCATCAACCTCCCTGTCTCTCCATACCCTGTGGCAGATGAGGGGGTAGGGGGTCCCTGGGCTGGGTTTTATGGGTCACTGCTTAGCAAGTTCTGTGTGGATGATCTGGCTCCTCAACCTTAGAATATGTAGTGGCCACATAGTTCTTCGCTTTGAGGGATCTGCTGAAATGCTATAGCAATAGGAAAAGCCCTCCTTGTCATCTCGCTACAGAATAATGGAGTAATGGAATGTGTTGTGTTTCTCTTTTGCCTTAATTGCCAAGGCCAAGTTTAATACTTGCCTGAGTCGCTCCTCCTCAGCTTAGATTTCGGAACTCCTGGATCTAACTATCTTTCTGCTTCTTCCCTGTTCCTTCACCACTAACCTGTTGTCTCCTCTCTCAGGCTTTCATCTCTACTTGGACATTCGCTGCTGTCATTCTTTCTTCCCTGCTTTGATGATTCTGTTGCTTGTTCACTTGCTTAAAAGCTGAGGCGAAGTTATGTAGAAGTAACTGAATCATTTTTAAAAAATTGTAAAGTTTGTACGTTTCCCAGTGGATGGTTACATGAGGCATGAGGAAAACATGAGCGTTTTTCCTGTGAGACGTTACAGCACCAAAAACACACAGATGGTATTTGTTTCACTAAAAGTTACAATGGTATTACTCTTTAATCAGATGATGAAAGATAAATTATGTGACATTGGAGAAACAGCTGATCACAAGTTTTACAGAACTTGGAGAAACGTTGAAGGCGAATGTTTAACACAAACATTCCATTTCTTATTTTCAAAAGAGACTAATTAATGGTAGCTAAAGGAGCAGGAACAAGACCAGGTGCTAAAGAATTTGAGTGATCTAGAGAGTTGCTTTATCAGAAAAAGAGAGAAATAGATACCTGTGCCTCTGAGAGTGTCAGAGTGTCACATCGGGGGGCAGAGCAGAGTTATGCAGTCCCTAGAAGGGCTACAGTGGCTCTGTGGCCTGCAATATCAACTAAAGCTTCCTTAAGTGTATCAGTACAAGAGAAAGACTGTGGTGATTATGGCAAAGGGAGCAGAATGGTGGGAAAAGAGAAAAAGGAAAGGAACCAAGGCAGAGGATAGCTGCACCCATCCTGTGGCGTCCAGGAGAGGAGAGACATTTTCAGTGTCTGCGGGCCTGTGGCAGGGCTGCTCTGAGTGAAGAAATGGAGGTGGGGCCGGTGGCCACGGGACTCTGGATAATACGGGCTCAGAGGTATTTAATATTTGTGGTTGATGGTTTCACGATCCCCATCATGAAATATACACATTCGGCCATCTAAGCTTGATGTACTTCAACATTTAATAAAAAGACTTCTGATGAAGACTTGACTTTCCTGGGGCCTCGGGGATGATGGGCTGATGGAATCGCAACATGTTATGGCTTTAGGGAGACTAGCATACTCTTGGTTCACCGCTCGGTGTAAATGAATAGACGAGCCCATTGGTCAGTCTCAGTCTTTGAGCCTTGTATTTAGGATGAGGCAGTTTCTTAGGGCACTACTTTCTCTTAGAGCAATGGTTCTCAGACGTTCGTGGACATCAGATCACCCAGAGGACTTGTTTTGCTGAGCTCTACTCCCCCAAGCATCTGAATGAGTAGGTCTGGGATGGGGCAAGCTCCGAGGTTATGCTGAGCTGTGGTCCAGGAACCACAGTTCGAGAACCACTAAGAACTCCCTCCCCGCCATGCCAGGCTACTCCCCAGACCAATAGAATCAGAATATCTAGGGGTGGGACACAAGCATCAGTATTTTTTAAAAACTCCCTGGGTAGTTCCAAAGATGACCCCACTCTCAGGTCTACCATGCCAAATGAATGATTTCTATGTGATAGGCAGACATACAAACACCATCATTTGGGCAAGACGGCAGCATTTTCTACCCTGCAGTAAAATGATACTGGAGTATATCTGGAAAATGACAGTTAACACTTGTTGAATACTGATATTGTGCCAGAGTTAACTAATTTGCTCCTGACAACGCTCCTCGTTTTATAGATTTATGAAACGGGGATGTGGCGAGATTAAGTAATTTGTTCAAGGTCATATGCACCTAGTGACAGAGCTGGGGTTTGACCCAAGGCACCCAGGTCTCAGAGTCCCTGCATGAGGCACTGTAGGGCCCAGGGTACTCTGTCTGGGGGAGTGGATTAACAGCTTTGCTCCCTGTAAGCAGATTTACAGTGAACAAGGAATGAGCCCCACCAGCCTTCAAACAGGTTAGAATCCAGAATTCATCACTTAATAATGAGGTAGCTTGAGCAAATCCTTTAGTCCATCTGAGCCTGAAGATGGGTACAAATGTGCCTACGTCAGAAGCCTGCTGGGAAGGCTTAAAAATAATAGTAGACAAGTACTTGATCTAGTACAGAGCCTGGTACAGAGCTGAGGTTCAGGAAATGCTCACTCCCTTCCCCAACTCCATCAGCCTTCATCTAAGGATCCTCAGAATCCCAGAATTTTTCCCAGTTGCTACTTGAGTGACTTTGCAAATACTACTTTCCTCACAATTGGCAGACACCTTTGACATTCTGTGGAAATGAGAAAGTTTTACTGCTGTGTGGAAGGAAGTACAGATGTTAGGCTTTGTTGAACAACACACTGAGCACTCACAACACTTGAAATTAAGGAAATCTGTGCTACTCCTTGGGAGAAAATAAGAAATGATTCACACGCTGGGGTGTCCCGGCGTATCTCGGAGCAGCTGTGCTGCACCAAGGGTCTGGGCACTGGGGTGGGGCACCCAGAGCTGCCAGATGTGCTGCGAGTCAGTTGTTACTAATAAAAAAAGTCCTGAAACTTGAGAGTGACTCACCAACCGCAATAATACTTTAGACTAGATATGCTTTCTTGAGAGGAGAGGGAGGAGTAGAGCCTAGCCCACTGTCATTACACACAATTCTGGGTAGCTTTGGGAGTCTTGAAAGTGTCACCCAAATAGGGGCCAAAACTGAAATCAATTGTATATATCGTTTCAGGCAGATCGAAAGAACATTTTGAGGGAATCTACGATAACTAATTTTTATATCCACTCACTTCTGGAAAGTTTTGAGGGGGATCATAAAAGAAGATATAAATCAAGATGGGATAAATAATCAGACAAAGAAAAATCTAGTGATTGGGGAAAAGGAAGATATAGAATGGGAACTAATCCAGAAAACCTAGGATGAGAGGGATTCTTGAAAATGAACAGAAAGTGAAGCTCTGAGACTTCTGGCAGTAAAGGCAAAAAAGAACTGTACGATGCACTCCGTGGCTTTTATTAATTGATTGTTTTTTTTTTTTTAAAGTAAAAAGTGTAGCCAAACTGTATCCTAACACTGAAGTCCAAGTGGAAATTATTTGCAAAGGTTTTTTTTTTTTTTCTACAAAGCACTGTGATGAATGTTCATGGCAGTTTTACTCAGAATTTAAAGTTGTTCTTTCCCTGACCATTTTTTAAAATGACACGGGATAAAGTTTTTGGATGTAATGTTAAATGATCTGAGAAAACATCTCTATTGAGTATCAGAGTAATCTAATCCAGAAGAGAATGTGGTGGTTCCAGAGAAGGAAAAGTTTGGAGACTTGCTGAAGGGCCCTGAGCATTACCATTGCTGATTGTTTTGGCAACATATAACTCCCTTTTAAATGCAAAGATAAACATTATTTGAGAGCACCATTTACTAGCTCTTTAATAAGAGTATGTTTAACAGTGTATGATATGCTGTGTATGCAGGATATCTGAAATGCATACACAGCATATCGTTGTGGAAGGAAAGAGAAATACAATTTTATGTTTCTCTTTGAACAAAAGGTGTTGAGGTGAAAGGCATTTGTGCAAATTCCGAAGAGATTTTCAAATCTAGAAAAGCAAAACCTCAGCTGTGGATTAAGTTCTATTTTAAACAAAAGCCGGAATAGCTTGCTTTGGTTTCTGAAGTCGACATCAGCAACTGTCTTGAGGTTAAAAGAAGCAGGGTGAGGCAGAAGTTAACAGAAGAATCACTATAGTCTTTCTCAATCTATTATCATCACTAAATGTGTTAGCTTCTTAAGGATAAAGAAGGCTTTCAGATGATCAGAATTTACTAGCTAGTCAGAATTTACTGCATTGCGGCCCGAGACACTCTTCAATTATAAAATTTGGCCTAAGGAAGCTTTAGGAAACTTCAGAATCCAGGGCAGAACCCAGGGTTTAGCCCAAGCCGCAAGCATCCCTGGAGGGCACTCCAGGACCTCCAGCCATCCCGAATGTTGGCCTCTCAACCCCAGCACCACACGCACCTGCCTGGAGCCCACCAACCACCTGCAATCTTCTTGATGCTGCTCAGATTGCTGAGCAAACACTGTTGTTTGCAAAAGTGCAAAGTATAGACAAAAAAGGGGCCGCATACTAAACCTGACGCTCAGGGGAAGCCAGCATGGCAGGCCTTGCAAACTCAGAGAATGAAACTAACCACATAGGATGGTCTGAACATAAAAATTCCTGACTAAAAGCAAGTCATAGGGGGTAGTCACATCCTAGGCCTGTAACTTTCCTGACACAGGCCAATCTTTACCTTAAGTTAGACTATTGTCTTTTTGTATCTAAAATTACATACCCTTGGAATGTCAGAGTAATCTCTTTTATTCCAGACTCCTCAGGGCACAACCACGAGACCACAGAACCCCTCATGGTTATCTTATCCCACACACACCATCTCTGTGTACTGCAACTGTTAATTATTCACTCTCCTGTACCCACCAATGTAAAAGGAGTACATGCCCCTCCATTTTACTTTTTATCCAATCTCAGAGATTACCCCCTGCTTTGCTTTCTCCCACCCCCTTAATCTGCCACCAATGGATCTCACGTAACTCTCCTTAACACTTTCTCCTTTGATTCTAATGTATAAAAGAAGCTGCAGAACTGCCATTTTCTGGGGCATTTTCTTAATCCGTTGAGATTTTGCTTCCTGGCAATTGTCATCAGTTTGGTTCAAATAAACTCATTAAAATTCTTTACAGGTTTAGACCTTTCTTATATAGACAAAAGTTCAATTTTTAAGGCAGGGAACACCAAACGCGGAAGCACGGGAGCACAGGCATGCGGGCCCCGCAGCCTAGGGAAGGCTAAGGCCCCTCAGTGGCCGCAGGGACTGTGGTGGGACTTGAGGCGCCCAAACTTTTCTCGTGGTGCTGGCGCCAGAGGCTGCCATGGGAAGCCCCATGCTGCATGGGGACTGAGAGGCCCCCCAGACCCATGGTGGAGGAAGGGCCCCCCTAGGGGCACAAAGTCCAGTCCAACAGACCACGGAGGAGAGAACGTGTCTCTGAGAGAACCAGCCACACGAGCTGCAGCCTCAGGTAGCCGAACGCACACCCCATATTGTTCCCAGGTTGCAGGGTCCTGACCGCAGGGGATTGGTATCTTTCACAGAGGGTCTGATAAGTCCCAGCACACCCAGCCGGCAGATGCACCACCTTGTCCAAAGATGCGGCCTTCGGTCTTGGCCCGGCAGTAAGTGGCAGGAGAGAAGGAGGCCTCGGGCCTTGGCCAGCTCAGCTGCAGCCATCACTCCAGGCCAGTCACTCCACTTCCTGAGGCTCATTCCTCTCCTATGGAATGGGACTGATACCAACACTAAGTTTCCAACCCCTATCAGAGGATTATGAGCACCTTGTGAAACAACGAATAGAAAAATGTTTTGAAAATGGCCACCTTGTCATAAATTAACTCACTTCTGAATCCCATTTCCTTCTTGACGCCTTCCCAGATTAAAGTAGAGTTGATTTGGGTCATTGAGTTTTCTTAGTTTTTCTTTCCTTATATTGACTCTAATTTTAAATTTAACTTTGCTTCCCACACCTAAAAGAATTACTTGACCTGTGGTTTCATATTTCTACTCTGCTGTTTATAAGTCCCATGTCTGTTCAGACCTAGAGGCCCAGGGCCAGATATAAAATTTCTCTGGACAGGGTCTATTTCAGAATCACTTTTATATTCTGTTCTTCAAATATTTAGAATTGGGTTAATGGTGAGAATGATTTCAGGTATTTTAAACTTTACATAATAGTATTTTTCTTCTTTATCTTATGTGTAAAAATAAGTACATCATTGAGAATATTCAACTACGTAATTTAACTCATAAATTGAGTTAACCTATGAGTTAAATTATAACATTGTTTCCAGCATCATAAGTGTTAATATTTTTTAATCATCTAAAAATCTGTATGCAAATATCATTTGTAATGACCATTTCTTCCTTTAGTAGGCTATGCCAGATTTTACTAAATTATTCTCTTACTGTTAGACATATGAATGATTTCCAGTTTTCCACTATAATAAATAATACTGCAATGAACTTTTTTCATAAAGCTTTTTCTGCTTTCTGTTTACTTTTTTCGAATAGATTTCTGTAAGAGGAATTCTAGGTCAAAGGTTATAAACATTTTCAAAGGACTTTTTGATGTGATGATGTAGAGAGTAGCATAAAATAGTTTGGGGCAGTAAGGATTTCACCAAATAAATATGATTCATACCTGCAAAGATGACAGAGAAGGATGGCATGGGGAATCTTCTAGAGCTTTCAGGGTCTTGTTCTGAATTATATACTTATATATGTATGTGTATATATATATGTATATACACATACATATATAAGTATATAATTCAGAAAATTTATACATTTATATATAAATATATATATATTTACATATATTTATATATAAATGTATAAATTTTCATAAATATATGAAATAATTGTATGCTTTAGAGCCTTATGCCTAGATGTTTAACCAGCTTCACTTACAGCCTACACTTAAGTAGGAAGTTGGGAGAGCATCTAGCAATGTGGGTGACAACTGCTTATTTCACGTGCAAATTAGGGTTTCTCAAGCATCAACTGGTCCCACTCAACTGTCATCATGGTTCTGATGACTACAGAGGTAGAAAGCATCTTAGAGATGTCCATCTAAACTCCTTATTTTACAGCTGAAGAAATTGAAGCTCAGCACATCTAGTACATAAATCTTAACCCTGGTGACATATTATAATTATCCAGGGAGGTTTTTAAAAATTCAGGTTCTACCTTCGGATATTCTAATGTGTGTGAGGTAGGTGGGACCCAAGTATCAGTGTTATACAAAAGCTCCTTAGGTGATACTAGTTAGACCTAGGGTCAGGAAGTTCTGGGAGATCAGGAAAAGTATGGGCTTTAGAGTCATTAATATCTGGACCGAATCCCAGCTTTGCCACTTATTAGCTGTGTGATCTTGAATTAACAACCTCTCTTCTCAGAGCCCTCATTTGTACATCACAGGATTGTCATGAGGATTAAAGGAAAGTACATATGTAAAATGTACGTCAAGGTTCTTGGCCCACAGTTGGCATTTGAAAATGTTGGGTCCTTTAGTAGCTAGTTAATGGCAAAATTATGCCAATCAGAACCAAGCTGTGCACCCAATTGGCACTCAGTGAATGCTTATTGATCTTCCTTTGATAGGATAATCTTTGAACATGAATATGCATGTTACTGAGATGTTCAAACTCCACGCTGAGTTGATATTAGTCAGATCAATAGAAAGAGATTCATCTCATTTACTAGGCATTAATTTGCATCTTCGTTTCGGTTCTTCAGTTAAAAAGGAACTCATTTTTATTCTGGTAAAACAATTAATTATGATTGAACTCCTGCTAGAAAAAACATTATATTTTTATAATTATATAAATATATGAGAATGTTTATGTAACTCATGTAATAAGCTACAGATAGACCCATTAAAATGTCCTTTAAAAAAATTGACATGAAAATTGTAAGTAAGACCCCTCAAGAAAAGAGCTGACTAATACTACTTCACTTTTTATTAACTTTGGGCTGAAGGTCTTTAGCATAGTATTTTCTGCTTCCATCCTGGAGGGTTAGTTATCTAGCTAGAGCTGGATTTAATTTCAAAAGACCTGGGATTGAGGCCTGGTTCTGTCATTCGCTCTGTGTAAACCTTAGGTGATCTTCTTTTTTTGCTCTTTTGCCTTCTCATGAGTAAAATGAGGGTCTTCATGCTGTATTCTGGCTTTAGCACAAAGCGAGTCTGGAATTGTGATCTTGACCAACAGGACAGAGTTATTATATATATTTTTAAGCACCTGCTATGTGCCCAGCACTATGGAAGGAAGCCTGTGGGAACTGTGAAGCCCCGGACCTTTCTAGCTTACAGTCCCACGTATGAGGAACAACTAAGGACCAGTTTCCACCTAAGCGCTGTGATAAGTTCAGCCCAAGTGACTCATGCAAGAAATAAATGGGAACATTTAACAGATGACAATCACGGAAGAATGGAAAAAGGGGTTGAAATTCAATTTCCTGCCTTAAGCTAGTTGGTGGAGCCAGGCATTTTCCTAACAGCACATTCTAGCCCTTTGTCAATGTTCTACATGCCATTACTTTGTGCAGTTTCCATCAGCCTTTGCAAGCCCCAGGCTTGCCTCGTCCCCGTGTAGACCTTGTGTGCCTCATACAGCTCTTGACAGAGCCCATACTGTGTAGAGGATACACAAAGGGGACACAGTATGCAAATGGCAGTGTAGGCAGTGTGGCAACAGGAATATTTGAGCTGTGCCATCTCACAGATGGCCACTGGGAGGGCAAGTCCCGAGCTGTGAGTCACAACCTTTGGCAAGGGTGAGCTGCAGATGAGACTGGTGGACATTTTCGTCTGACCCCATTCTGAGCAACTCCCAAAGTACCTCAATTACCCATTTGTAACATTCACTTCCAGCAGCCGGCGGGAAAAAACCCAACAGTGGCAGCCTATATATCGAACCTCAAAAGTAAAGCTGTCTGAATTATGAAGATAGAAGAGGAAGCTTGAGAGACTCAGAATGAAAGGACTTAACAAGAGCTGCCTGTGCAAAGTGTTGATTCGGGAGCATTGGCATGATTTCCTTAACGACGGAAGGAAACTTGACCCAGGGCATGCGTGTTTCATTCATTTTTCAGATGAGTACAGCGGCATTGCCAAGAGAAATAGAAGGTCTGCCCTAGCCCAGCCTCAGCACAGTTACGGACTCCCTGTGTGTTCTTGCGCAAATCATTCCGACTTCCTGGGCCTCAGTTTATCCATCTGTAAAATGATGGTTGATACAGGTTAAATTGTAAGATCCTTCCTGACTGGAACATCCCGAATATACGCAAGTCATCTCGAAGGCTGCTAAATTATTCATCACTTCACCCAGAGAGATATAACTTTGTGCAAGAGATGAATAAAGCATATTCATTGACTTTCTGACTAAGTGGGGTTGAGGCACCTCCATGCAGCTGTGCTGTGCTGCTGCACAGTGCAAGCATGACAAGTCTCCGCCTGAGGGAGGAGAGCTATTTTGAGGCAGGGCTGATTAGAGATAAGGTGTCTCCTTTCTTCACAGGGCTCTGGCCCTGATTCACCCGAAGTTTTTGGGCTTAAGCTTAACCCTTGGTGGATAAACACAGTCTAACCCCTTTGCTTGCCTATGTAAATGACATCCTGAACAAGGTTTCCCCCACCCCAGCTTTATCAGTGTCAGTTAAGAACCTTCTTTGACCTCTCCTTGCTTAGAGAACTTCCCCGAATTTCAGCCCTTGCTTGTCACCTCTTTCATTGACATCTCTTGTTTGCACTTTCCTGTTATTTCCAGAATCTTCTGGGTTATATAAAGGGAACATCTCAGTAGTCCTCTTAACAGCCAAGAAATGCAGGCGCCCCTGTTAGGCAGGGGGATGGAAGTGTCACAAGATTCTTGAAAGAGGCACTGGACAAAGCTGCAAAATATTTTTGCATGGAAAAGCCCGGAACATGAATGACACAAAAGACCACTAGAGTTATGTTGTTTTGAGTGCCGACAGAATTAAACTACAAGGCACAGTTATCCTACCATTCTAATTTAAAGACTTTTTAAAAATCAACATTTGTGTTTAATGTCACAAATGCTTGAGGTTTTGTTTTGTTTTGTTTTTGTTTCCATTTATTTCCACTCGTGATGTGTTATCTTTGATTGATTTGTTTATTTTTTGGCTTGAGAATGTTGAAAGCACCCTTGTGACACTTGACATGACAAGACTGTGTGGCTGTGGCTTGGGCTGTGCCTGATTTTATTCAGTCACTTCATTCCTAACAAGTTGGATGCAGATGGAATTGTTAAAAACTGACTCATATTTCAAAGACACTTGAGAGAGTTCACCTCTTTAAAAAAATGTGCACCAAAGCCCTTTCTAATGAGAATAATCACTTCTCTGTTTGTTTTAAAAATTAAGGTTTTTGAATTGTAAGTTTCTTGAAGTAAGGGAGATAACCCAATGTGGAAAACATTGTTTTGGAGATAGCTATGGAGTTACAATGACCCGAGACCATGGGGAAATTACATTCACCTCTTTTAAGTTCTCTTTCTTTACCTGTGAAAACAGAATTGTGGGTATGTGTTGAATTCAAAGCTACGGAACTGGATGGTGTAAGAAAAAGAGGCCAGACTGGGCTCCAGAGCCCGAGGTCCAGCTTAGATTTTGTCCTTACTGACCGTGGGGACTTGAAAAGGTCACTTCCTTCTCTGTACCTTGGTTTCCTCATCTATAACACGAGAAGTTTGTACAAAGTGGTCTGTAAGTCGCTCTTGATTCTGATATTTTGGGATTTGAACAGTTTATTGTTTGGAAGCAGCTCCAAAAAAAAAAAGTTTGTGATATTGATTTTAATTCAAGTTACGAAGCAGTCTGGGCACCTGTGCCATCTTGGTGCTGAATAAGGATTTGTGTAGAACAGGATATAACAGTCAAGCATTCATTTGTTCAGCAAATACTTATGCACACAGGAGAACTCATTTAAAAGATACATTATTTACATTTTTAATCCATTAGAATCTCAGATCTTAATTGCAAAGTTGTATACCAGAGACATTTTCCCCCACCCCTCAGCTTTGAGTTCATGCCTCAGAGTCACTGGGTTAAGGGGAAGTCAGGGTTCCCTAGTGAGTATTTTAAATTTTTTATCATGGAAATTTTAAGTATAAGAGAAACAGAGAGAGAGAAAGAGAGAGAGCGAGAGAGAGAGAGAGAGAGAGAGAGAGAGAGAGAGAGAGAGAGAAGGACACATAGAACCATTATGTAAACATTACCAAGTTTCATCAATTTGTGACCTATCTTGTTTAATATACACCTTCCGTCAACTCCAGATTATTTTGAAGCAAACCCAAGACATCATCACATCATTTCATCTGCAAATATTTAAGAATGTATTACTGGAACACAAGTGTTCCTTTTTTTCTTTTTTTTTTTTTTAAGAATATACTACAATGCTTGCAGTGGTCCCTTAAGCTGCAGGCTGGCAATGCAGGTATTTACTCTTTTTAAAAAGTCATCATCTGTACACAGGAGTAGCATCTGCAGGTGTGCACACAGGCACACACATGAAAGGGAGTGAGTGTGGCCTTAGAGGTCATGGCCTCTAGTAAAGCTCTTAATAGATATTTGGAACAGGAGAAAGTTCTCAGTGCTAGCCAGGGACCCTACATGACTGGGTGGTGAAGGACTTTCCTGTCTGCCCACCAAAGGGCTGGCCTGCATGCTTAGCATTCTCAGAGCTGCTCCAAGATGGGACCCCTCAGAGCCAGGCCCAGGTCATGTGAGTGGCTTGAGGTCCCCCTGGGCACGCAGCTTGCATGCACACATGGCCATGCAGAGTGATGAGTGAAGGGGCAAGAAAATGTATCCTTTTTTCTCACTGAGTCATTTTCCTTCCGATGTTCCTGTGTGCTCTATAATTTTGGTCTGGAACCTTTGGAAAGGCCCCTTCTTGTTCCCTACCCTCAGATGCTCTGTGTGCATTTCTGAAACAGTCAAGTATTTTATAGCTCCTCAGCTACCACCAACACCATCCCAGCCCTTGGATTTTTCAGTCACTGGTCCTGCTCACACTGTGGAGGCAGCTCCCCAAGGTTCCTTTCTTACCCACTCTCTGACGGTTCCTCAAGGTCTAGCATCTCTGCTTGGGGCCGCCCTGTGGCCTGACTTGCAGCTGGCCCCATGGTATCAGCACCCTCAATAAGGCTGCTGTCAGGACCAAAACAGTCCTCCCCCAACTACCTCCAGGGTAGTTGGGAGGATCAAAGGGAATGATGGCAATGCCTTTACCAAGTTAGTAAGCCTCAATCAGTTTGAGCTTTTGGTATCAGTCTTTATTATTATTAT
>NW_011888793.1:2840941-2862263 GCF_000151845.1 Pteropus vampyrus | reverse complement strand
TCTGTCTGTCTGTTTGTTTGTTTATTTAACGCTTACAGCATGTGGTCTTCCTAGGTGGTCTCCCATCCAAGTTCTAACCAGGCCCGACCCTGTTTAGCTTCTGAGATCAGATGGGATCGGGCACGTTCAGGGTGGCATGGCCGTAGACCAGATCGTAAATTATTTAATCAGGCCTTTATTGTTGGCATCTAGACTGTCTCCAGGCTTCTGTTATTCCCAGCAACAGCCACAGTGAACAACCTTGCACTCCCTCATCCACACTCCCTCATCCACACACACGTGACCGTCTCTGCAGGATGAATTCTAGCTGTGGCTTACCAGGTATGAGAGCAGTGAGGCCGCACAGGGAGTGTAACCCGTAAGGCGGGAAACGCTTTCTGTTCTTCAGGCTCCCCCTTTTGTCTGGGCCACAGCTGTCCAGTGACACATGCCCACAGTGTCCTTACTTGTCTCTTTTGCTGACAAGGGTAAAGCCTTCAGTCTCCACATGAGCCTTCTCAGGCTTGCCCGGCCCTACACCCCCTCATTGTCTAGAGCTCCACACACTCCATCGGGTGGGGTGGTCTGACCCCTGCTTCCCTTCCAAGCTCTAGAATATGAAGACATTGGTATGTGAAGCTTTTGGGAACTGCACATCTGTGATTCTGGGATAGTTCAGATGAGTTATCATTTACTAACAGACACTAACAAGTCCAGTGAAGGCAAGAATCCTTGCCATCAAACAAGCGGCCTGAGCAGCAGGACAAAGGGGCCTGTGTAGAATGAATTCTAAATAAATACCACAGGCCCACCTCACCCCCAGGCCATTAACCCCGAGGAGTACTCTAGCTGACAAACCTGAACAAACCAAAGCGAAGGTCAAGATGCAGTGTCCTCTCTCACTGTGGGATAGAGGGTGATGCGGAGCAGCTGGCACCAGTGCCAGGTCCCAGGGGCACAGGGCCCGTGCCCACCTCCCCGATTCCCAGCCAGCTCCCTCACCGCCTGTTTCAGTCATCCCAAAGCCCACTTCTCAAAAGACTGTGCTCAGCTAACTCTCCCTGCTCCCTGGGAGGAAACCGGTTCCCAGAGAAAACTGATTCCGCATCGTGACCTGCGGCCTTTTGCTGCGTTCCCTCGGGGACTCAAGCTGGGGAGTTGCTGTCTTTCTCTGGCACCCTCCTCCCTCTCTCCTGCTTGGCCGGCTCAGCATCTGCTCTGTTCCTCCTCGTTAACACTTACGTAAACCTCCTGCTTCCTCCCTGATTCTGGGCCTCATAGCTGTATGCAGACCCCTGCGGTCACTCCAGATTTGGCAGGTGACTGCCATGTTCAGTCCCAGAGGTGCCTGGCCCTCCTCCACCCAAGCAGGGAGACGATTCTGTTCACACCTGATAAGGCTGACGCCAAAGTGAGGTCAGAGTCTGGGGAGGAGATGGCCAGGCCTGGGGACTGATAACCTGAGGATGCTCTGGATCCTGGTGTCTCTTGGAACAAAAATACCTGCATGAGCAAAAACCAAACTCAGGAGAAGGAGGAGAAAGGAACAGGACACAGAAACGAACCCTGTGAAGGGGACCTGTGAGGTGGCCTTGGGGTCTCTGCCAGGGGGTCTCCTTGAGGCCTCCATCTGCCCACACTCACAGCCTTTATCTCCAAAGTTGCAGACACCAGAGCATTTTATCTCTCATTTCCTGCATCTCGGATGCTTGAGCTGTTGGAGAGTTGCACAATGCCATGGGTCTTATTTACTTCCTGCCCAAGTCCCTTACTCCTGGAGAGGTGGACAAGGTTTCTCTCAATCTTCCTGCTTAAAAATAGACCTTTAACAAATATGCATTAGTTCATGGCTTAAAACATCAAGACTTTACTTCTTGGGTGGGACTTAGTTTGGACAATAATAAATGGCTACTCTTGACTGAGCATCATCATACTTTCGTTACTCAACCGGAGCTGTCAAGATCAAAACTTCCTCTCCTCTGTCGGTTGTGGGTCTGTGATGGGCCCCTGCACCAGGGCTGTCTCTGGGCACTGTGCGGAAAGCAGGCATCAGCAGACCACTGCCAGTAAATGCAGCGCGGTACCAGTGTGCATTTGGTTTTGCACATACCGGCCTCCCCCCAGAGGCTCACTGGTGGGAGATTAAATGAGTGCAAACCTCTCCCCTACTCCCCTGGTATGAACTGGGGCTTGTCCTGGGATAGTGAGAGAGAGAGAGAGAGAGGCTCACGGAATTGTTGGCTGAGTATTCCTAAGGCTTCTTAAATGGCACTAAAATGATCGTAAAAATAATAAACTGTCAGAGTCTTTCTCTTTATTCTAATCTCGAGCCTCTTACAAACGATGTGGCTGCGGGCAGTTGGGGTAAATTATATAACCTCCCTGCGGCTCATGTTTTCATTTTTAAACTGGGATAAAACCCAGTGCCTTGTGCAGTGCTTGCACATAGAAAGGCCTCAATAAATGCTCGATGCGCGAATGAGTGAATTAGAGACTGTTCTACTTATTTTGCATCTCCTGTAGCACCTAGCATATTCTGGACTTGTGTGCGATTAATGAATACTTGTGATTTTGAGGTTGTCTTTATAGTTAAGAATGAGGACATACTCGTGAATCCTTCTCATGACAATCTATGCATAAACATATATTCTCCTCCCTTCACCACTCTACCACCCCTTTTTTAAAACAAATAATAACACGAGAAGTTTTGAATCTAGTTGTATTTGTTTGATGTAACAATATATTTTGGAGATCACTTCCTGCCAATGCTTGAGGGGCTTCCTTTATAGTGTGTCATTGTATGCACAGACAGTAAATTATTTTTATTTATTTATTTATTTATTTATTTATTTATCTGTCTGTTTGTTTGTTTATTTAACGCTTACAGCATGTGGTCTTCCTAGGTGGTCTCCCATCCAAGTTCTAACCAGGCCCGACCCTGTTTAGCTTCTGAGATCAGATGGGATCGGGCACGTTCAGGGTGGCATGGCCGTAGACCAGATCGTAAATTATTTAATCAGGCCTTTATTGTTGGCATCTAGACTGTCTCCAGGCTTCTGTTATTCCCAGCAACAGCCACAGTGAACAACCTTGCACTCCCTCATCCACACTCCCTCATCCACACACACGTGACCGTCTCTGCAGGATGAATTCTAGCTGTGGCTTACCAGGTATGAGAGCAGTGAGGCCGCACAGGGAGTGTAACCCGTAAGGCGGGAAACGCTTTCTGATCTTCAGGCTCCCCCTTTTGTCTGGGCCACAGCTGTCCAGTGACACATGCCCACAGTGTCCTTACTTGTCTCTTTTGCTGACAAGGGTAAAGCCTTCAGTCTCCACCTGAGCCTTCTCAGGCTTGCCCGGCCCCACACCCCCTCATTGTCTAGAGCTCCACACACTCCATCAGGTGGGGTGGTCTGACCCCTGCTTCCCTTCCAAGCTCTAGAATATGAAGACATTGGTATGTGAAGCTTTTGGGAACTGCACATCTGTGATTCTGGGATAGTTCAGATGAGTTATCATTTACTAACAGACACTAACAAGTCCAGTGAAGGCAAGAATCCTTGCCATCAAACAAGCGGCCTGAGCAGCAGCACAAAGGGGCCTGTGTAGAATGAATTCTAAATAAATACCACAGGCCCACCTCACCCCCAGGCCATTAACCCCGAGAAGTACTCTAGCTGACAAACCTGAACAAACCAAAGCGAAGGTCAAGATGCAGTGTCCTCTCTCACTGTGGGATAGAGGGTGACGCGGAGCAGCTGGCACCAGTGCCAGGTCCCAGGGGCACAGGGCCCGTGCCCACCTCCCCGATTCCCAGCCAGCTCCCTCACCGCCTGTTTCAGTCATCCCAAAGCCCACTTCTCAAAAGACTGTGCTCAGCTAACTCTCCCTGCTCCCTGGGAGGAAACCGGTTCCCAGAGAAAACTGATTCCGCATCGTGACCTGCGGCCTTTTGCTGCGTTCCCTCGGGGACTCAAGCTGGGGAGTTGCTGTCTTTCTCTGGCACCCTCCTCCCTCTCTCCTGCTTGGCCGGCTCAGCATCTGCTCTGTTCCTCCTCGTTAACACTTACGTAAACCTCCTGCTTCCTCCCTGATTCTGGGCCTCATAGCTGTATGCAGACCCCTGCGGTCACTCCAGATTTGGCAGGTGACTGCCATGTTCAGTCCCAGAGGTGCCTGGCCCTCCTCCACCCAAGCAGGGAGACGATTCTGTTCACACCTGATAAGGCTGACGCCAAAGTGAGGTCAGAGTCTGGGGAGGAGATGGCCAGGCCTGGGGACTGATAACCTGAGGATGCTCTGGATCCTGGTGTCTCTTGGAACAAAAATACCTGCATGAGCAAAAACCAAACTCAGGAGAAGGAGGAGAAAGGAACAGGACACAGAAACGAACCCTGTGAAGGGGACCTGTGAGGTGGCCTTGGGGTCTCTGCCAGGGGGTCTCCTTGAGGCCTCCATCTGCCCACACTCACAGCCTTTATCTCCAAAGTTGCAGACACCAGAGCATTTTATCTCTCATTTCCTGCATCTCGGATGCTTGAGCTGTTGGAGAGTTGCACAATGCCATGGGTCTTATTTACTTCCTGCCCAAGTCCCTTACTCCTGGAGAGGTGGACAAGGTTTCTCTCAATCTTCCTGCTTAAAAATAGACCTTTAACAAATATGCATTAGTTCATGGCTTAAAACATCAAGACTTTACTTCTTGGGTGGGACTTAGTTTGGACAATAATAAATGGCTACTCTTGACTGAGCATCATCATACTTTCGTTACTCAACCGGAGCTGTCAAGATCAAAACTTCCTCTCCTCTGTCGGTTGTGGGTCTGTGATGGGCCCCTGCACCAGGGCTGTCTCTGGGCACTGTGCGGAAAGCAGGCATCAGCAGACCACTGCCAGTAAATGCAGCGCGGTACCAGTGTGCATTTGGTTTTGCACATACCGGCCTCCCCCCAGAGGCTCACTGGTGGGAGATTAAATGAGTGCAAACCTCTCCCCTACTCCCCTGGCATGAACTGGGGCTTGTCCTGGGATAGTGAGAGAGAGAGAGAGAGAGAGGCTCACGGAATTGTTGGCTGAGTATTCCTAAGGCTTCTTAAATGGCACTAAAATGATCGTAAAAATAATAAACTGTCAGAGTCTTTCTCTTTATTCTAATCTCGAGCCTCTTACAAACGATGTGGCTGCGGGCAGTTGGGGTAAATTATATAACCTCCCTGCGGCTCATGTTTTCATTTTTAAACTGGGATAAAACCCAGTGCCTTGTGCAGTGCTTGCACATAGAAAGGCCTCAATAAATGCTCGATGCGCGAATGAGTGAATTAGAGACTGTTCTACTTATTTTGCATCTCCTGTAGCACCTAGCATATTCTGGACTTGTGTGCGATTAATGAATACTTGTGATTTTGAGGTTGTCTTTATAGTTAAGAATGAGGACATACCCCATAAAAAAAAACCAAAAAAAAAAAAAAAAACACATTAGCTCCACTTAAACTCCTGTTAAGAGAGCCTATGATTTGCTGCAGGACCCACAGGGAGTTGTGGTATTGGAATTAATAATAAAGATTTGTTAATTCTCCGCTTTCGCCCCGGCTGCCTTCCAAGACGTGATGTGGAGTCCTGCTGTTTCTGCTCCAGATAAATCAATGATAATCTTCTACCCAGTGAGGGGCAAGTCACGGGGACGTACTCCTGTGTCAACGGCGCTGCTAAAATCAAATTTCTTGGAACCCATTTCCAAGAGGCTTTGAATTTGCCAGATTGCTTGCTGGGCCTAAAATACTGCACACATGTGGTGACCTTGACTTGGCTGTTTCCATGAAGCTTCTTTTTCCTTAAGCCACAGCAGACATGTCCAAGTCACACGGCAGGGATGCGGCTTCAGTCTCTGTCTTTCCCCTAATGATCGCTGTCCAGGTCTGGCCCATTCTCTGTGCCCCACTCACTCCCTGGCACTGATTCCGCTCTGATGAGAGCAGAGAGGGCTGTGCAGGGGAGGAAGAGATATGCTGCACGAGCCCGCGGAGCGCTGAAGTTTTCTCTTCTCTTCTTGGCTTCTACGTGGGGACAGGTTTTGGGTAGAATTTTTTTCTTCCACCTTCTGTTCACTCGTCCATTTGTTTATTCCTTTGTTTAGTCATCCACTTATTGAAAATGCAGGAACTGAGTCCTCGTGGAATGGAAGCATAGTGGCGGCTGTGGGGGTACACAGAGAGGGGGCGAGATGTGGACTTGGCTTTTGCAGAGCTGAATGCAGGCAGAGAAAAGAGACGTGAACCTAAATAGTGATAACACCCCCACATGCTAACAGTGATTTTTTTTTTCCAGATGGCAGATTTAAGAATGATTTTTATTTTCTTCTTTGTGGGTGTTTGTGTTTCTAATTTTTCATTCAATGTAGATATATTAGTATTTGTGTAATAAAAGTTATTCAAATGGTGAATACATGGTAAACAGGTGCTAAGTGCACAAGGGAGGTACAGATGATAAAAACTGGGAGAGCGGAGAGGCGGAAAGTATTATTTTCTTCTATCGTTGGAGAAGGTCATCATCGAGTGGGGCCTTGAAGTTGGAGGGAGATTTTGCAGTGGACATCTGTGGGATGGTCTGCTCAGCACACCTCTCTTTTTTTCTATTTCCCTTCTCTTCTGCCCACATGGGGCTGCCTGCTTAGCGGATGACCTTGCCCTCATTCTCATGGTATCACATTAGGTCCGTCTTGGAAGGAAGCAGGAAAGCTAGAGGCACAGATTTCTGAGGTGAAGGCTAGAGGCTCTCTCCTTGCTCTCTCATTCTAGAGATGCTCCTAGTAAGCAAGGACGGACAGCCAGAAGCCAGGTCTCAGACAATTTCAGCTTTGTCACATACTGACAATCGGCACACTCAAGAAATTTCAATCTCTCGTCTTCTGGCCCCCATCTCATCCCAGCTTCAACATCTTGTCTGCCCAGGAAAAGTGTTCAGAGAATATGGACTGCCACACAGCTCAGGCATTTCTCCTCAGGGGGCCCTGACTCCAAACCCGTGCTTCAGCCCTAATGGATCAGCCTGGCTATGGTGCTCTGATTGAGATTGGGATCATCCAGCCTCATGGGTAGAGTCAGCAAGACCTCATGGGCTGTTTCTGTTTTGTGTTCACTTAGTTACCTTGGCAACAGAAAACAAGGAGAGGCAAAGCACCACCTACTACAGCCTCCATCCATCGATCTATCCATCGATCCATAGAGAGATGTGAGGAGCGGAGGGAGCATTGGCCTGGAAGTCAGGAGGCCAGGTTCCTGCCTGGGCAATGTGGACCACTGGCTGGCTGCTCCCCACTAGTCGCTTCCTCTCTGGGCCTGTTCTAGACAAAACAGGGGCCTAATCTAGACTTAATGTCTTAGGGATGCCATAGAGAAGCATAGGCCTCTGGGGAGAAGACCCTACTGTTTCCACTCTCAGTGGCTTCAGGCACAGGAACTGTATCAGGGAGTAACTATTTGCCAGCCATTCTCCTGTAACTTAACTTGTCACTCGCCACCTGTAACCAGAATGTTTGCAGACCAAGCAAATGATTAAGCTCCAAGGAGGCTGGCACTTGGCAGGTCTGCCAGGATGGATATTCCTTTAGCTGGGGTAGGAGGCCAATCTGGCTTTGGTCCTGGATCATGAGCATGTAGAGGAAGAAAGGTTTAAAAAATTAAACACAAAGATGAGCAGCTCAACTATAAAGATATCTGTAATAATAAAAATAATTCCTTCAGCATGGTCTTTAAAATTTTCAGAAACCTTCCACATCTATTTTCTTGTCATGTTCTCATAACCATCCAGTGAGGCAGAAGGAGCAGATATTATGATCTCCATGTTGCAGTGGAAGGCACTGAGGTGCAGAGAGGCTGAAGATCCTGGGGTCTCTTGGAGAGTCGCTGAGCTGGACCTGGACCTCTGTCCTTTGCCTCCTGGCCTCGGTACTTTGTGTTGGACATGACTGATGAGAGCTCTCATGAAGCAAAGGATTCTCCAATCTTGTTTGTGGCCATGATTCTTGGACTTAACATATGTCAGACACCTTTCTGAAGAAGAAAGAAAACCAAGATTCATTTGACAAATAATTTTATTGAGCACCTACTATTTGCCAAGCTCCGGGCTAGTCACTGAGGATTCAAAAGGGAAGGATGTGCCCTTAACTCCTGAGCAGTTCCACCCATCAGGCACTTACTTTTGCTTAATTAAACCTCCCATGTTGGTACTGGATAGAAATCACCAACCATGAGAACTCCAAAGTGATATCTCTCACTCCATAATCATTTTTGTACCCCAGCAGAATTCCACCAGGCTGCATCTATATGATAGGAAAAAGCATACTTCTTCTAAAATTGGTGGAGAATAACCAGGAATAGCTGGTTAGATGATTTCAAAGATGAAAACCCTTCAGCAAATGTTAAAGCCACCTTTGGCTCTGGGACAAGCAAGGCCTGGGCTGCAGGGAGGTGAGAGGAAGTGCCCAGCTTGGCGGGGAAGTGCTTTCAGGAAAGCCATTGGGGGCAGCCTCCTGGACAAAGGCGAGGAGCTGACAGGGAGTAGAGAGGCTGCCTTGAGAACAGCAGCTGCAAATGGATGTTGGAAGCAAACTTGAAGCCCTTTCTTTGAACACACACAGCCATTAAATTCCTGTTTCCACAGATGGGGACTTAGGGGCCACCCCCTATCTACGGCAAATCATTTTCTGAATCGATGTCTAGAATCTTAAAGCCAGAGGCCTAAAGGTCCGAACCAGCTTGACAATAAGGGGTCTGTGCCTAAGCCTGAGGAAAACATTTTATCATTTTACCTCTTTCCTTACACTGGCCCCACCATGCCTTGTTCTATAAACAGAAAAAGTATTCAACAGCTTTTTAGACTCTCTTAAAGCAGCTTTTATCTGCTCAGTGAAATGACTGAGAGGGGACGAATTTCCACATGAAGAACCCAAACTTTCCAGGCCCAAATGAGGTTCTAGTAATACACTCTTAACACACAGCAAATAACTTCTTAGATTTTTGCTTTCCTCTGCAGAATTTGTAGCCCATACACATACTGTGGGTTAAACTCCGCAGACCTGAAGACTCAGGTGAAATGGATTCAGAAAAACTCTCGGTTGAGTGAGGTCATGATACAAACAGGAACATCAGAAGGCAAATTAAGTCCCACATGGTTTCAGTTTTAATGTACAGGGACATAACCCACAACACAGGAAAAAAAAATTCCTTGCTTTATTTTGTTTTGCTGATTAAGGCCACCTTTACATTAGCTCATCTTTAAAACAGCAAAGCAATGCCTTAACAGCCAGACTACTGGTGCAAATGACAAGTGGAATTGAATTGCCCTCATGTTATAAACACAGAAAATTAGACCTGGAAATTGAAAGAGGCCTTAAAAATCATCTAACTCTCTGACTTTATTTTTCCATGAAGTATCTGAAGCCTCTGTCATAAAGATAATAAGTGTGGTTAGCTACCATTCTAAAACCTGCCACTTGTGGAAGGAATTTGTATTAGTTTGCTGGGGTGGCTTTAACAGGGGACCATAAACTTGGTGGCTTGAACAAAGATTTGTCTCACAGTTCTAGGGGGCTAGAAGTTCGAGGTAAAGCTGTCAGGGTTAATTCCTGCTGAGGGCTGGACCAGAAGAACTGTTCCAGAACTCCTTCCTTCTGGTGTTTTGCTGGCAATTCTGGACATTTCTTGGCTTGTAGAAGCATCACCCTGATCTCTGCCTTCAATTTCAATTGGCGTTCTCCCTGAGTACATGTCTTTCTGTGTCTAAACTTCTTTTTAAAATAAGGGCAACAGTCGTATTGAATTAGAGCCCATCCTAATGAACTCATTTTAATTTAACTAATTATATCTGCAATGACTCTATTTCCATTTAAGGTTATATTCTGAGGTATTGGGCACTTCAACTTATGAATTTTGGGGGGGGGACGATATTCAATCCATAACAGAACTCTATCTACATTGTACCTGGTCCTCACAGCAAGATTGTGAGCTTGGTGTAATTCATATCCCACAAGTGGGTCAGGCCCCAAGAGGTGGGCTGTACAGAGCGGCACAGCAGGTCGTTGTGAAGAGCAGGGACTCTGGAGTCAGGCTATCTGTGCTGGTAGCCCAGCCCCCATCCCCTCCCATGAATTAATGAATGTGGGTAAGTTGTTTAACCTCTTGGTGCCTCAGTTTCTCCATCTGTAAGGCAGGAATCCACAATTTCAAAACCTTAAAAGCTCAAATACCAAAAATTGTATTTATAACTCATTTGGCAACACAATCTGACCTGAAATAAACTCACTAGACACAAAAAATCTGTCTTGAGTTGACACAGGGCTACTTATAGTTTTTATTTATGCAACATATACATCTCCTACAGAAATATTAATCTGTTTGATTACAGGCCACTGTCGCAGATGCTGCAGGATGTTATACATTATCTTTCTCAAATTCTGACACACCACACAGTGCTGGCTCTAAGGATTTTGAAAAAAGGATTGTGGACCTGTAGTATATATATGTCACACTGTTGTAAAGAGGATTGAGTTAATAATTTGTACAGTGCTTAGGATATTACCTGGCACATAGTAAGCACTATATATACATTTGCTAAATAATAATAAATCATCATCATCATCATCATCATCATCATCATCATCATCTTATCTGAAGTCACTCAGGTGGTAAGCCAGAAAAGAAGGTGCTGGTCTTTGTGTGCAGGAATGTCTGGCACTGGAAGCTGTGTTTCTGAGTAGGCTGAGCCACCTCTATGACTCCAGGGCTGGGGTTCATGTCCTTTGCTCCATAAACCAACCTTGTTTGTACAATACATTAAAGCAGTCTCTACTTTCTGAGATGATTATCGAGTGAAATCAGGTTCCTATTTGTATTAATCTGCTAGGGCTGTCATAATAAAGTTCCACAGAGCAAGTGGCTTAAACAATAGAAATTTCTTTTCTCACAGTTCTGGAGCTGGAGGTCTGAGATCAAGGTGCCAGCAGGTTTTTTTTCTGAGGCCTGTCCCTTTGGCTTGCAGATGGCTGACTTCACACCATGTTCTCACATGGTCTTCCCTCTGTGCGTGTCAGTGTCCTAATCTCCTCTTCTGATAAGGACACCAGTCCTGTAGGATTAGGGCCCCCACCCTAATGACCTTACATTAACTTAATTATGTCTTTAAAAGTTCTGTCTCCAAATACAGTCACATTCTCAGGTATTGGTAGTTGGAATTCGACATATGAATTTAGGTGCTGGGACACAATTCAGCCCATACACTACTTTAAGAAACTAGATAAATGACTACTCATACCAGATGTATCCCATACATTTGCTGGCTTATTTCTGCCCTAGTATTTTTCAAAGTGTAGTCCGGGATCACCTGCAATCAACTCACTTGGGACCTTAATACAAATAAGCCTGTTCAAGCCCTGGAGTCAAAATCTGGGGGAGGGGACCAGAGGGCCAGGCATGGAGCTTACTTGCTCTTTCTATTACTTGAAGGTTTAGTTTAATTAAGGGAATTCAGGAAAAGGTAGATAGCAAGGTAGTCTCCCCAACCCCCAACCCGCTCCCCACTACCACCGCAGTCCCCTAGGTAAGGGCAGGTGAAAGGGGCGCAGGAGAGAGGGAGAGAGCTCGTGGGAAGTCTGAGTGGAGAGCACAGTTTATCTCATGGTTCCTACAGGGTGGTTCACTCTGGAGGGCTACAGTAGAACTAATTTCCTGCTCCAAGCTAGTCTCTTGGTACTGATGAGTGCCCCATTTCAGTGCATATATGCAGAACTTTGCAGTGTAGATGCCAGCAGAAGAGGCCGCCCTCCCAGGCGATGCCAGCCTGTGGAATGCAGCCTGGAACAATGGGTTCCAGTCATTTCTCCTGGCCAGCACACCCGCCTCCCTCCCCAGCTCCTGGCAGACCTCAAAGTTCCCTCTGCCTCTCAAAATGGCACGAGACCTGAGCCTTGCATCATATTTAAGAGAATGGCGATGGTGGCATTTTCCAAGGTCAAATGCTGAACCAGGTAGCAGAGGTTGAGGTGGCTCAGGCAGTCACTGACTCTGCTCCAGAACTTACAGTGATGTCATGGGAGGTGGGTGACTGGCAGGGTCATGCCGGCTCCTTGCAAGCTGATCTAGAGGGAACAGTTTGCCTTCGATATGAGTTAGAGCCTTTTAACCACAACCTAAATAACTAATGTGAGCCTTCTCGAGCAGGTGTATGTGAGTGTACACACCTATGGGCCACACCTGCATCAGGGTGGCCACCAGCCTCCCGAGTCAAAAATTCTGGCAAAACAGCAGTGAGTGAGACTCTAACTGAAAATGATTTTCCCAGCACCATGACAACAAGACACCATCAAAGTTAATGGCAATAATCTATCCTTCACCTTTCTCTGCCTGTTCTGGCTTAGATTTCTTGTGTCTTAAAATACTTGCGTGGCTGAAAATGCAGTGACTCACCTGGACTGGGATTGAACAGAGCAGGCAGGAGGTGCTTTCTTCTGAACTGTCAAAACCCAGCACAGCACCTGAGGTCTTTCACATCACACATTGTTCCTGTCAAGGGGGAGACGTATTTCTTGCTCTCATGTCAAAACTGGAGTTGCCAAAGAAAGTAAAGCAGTTTGAATGCGTCAAACTTTGGTGCTCGTATTAAACAGAGTTTGAGGAAACCAGGCAGGTTCACCTGAGAGTTTCTTCCTCATCCTCTACCCAGTGCAAGATGGGCCCTGTTTTTGGACAAACGCTGCTAAAGATGAAAAAGTTCGTACGTAGAGTCACTCAGCTCCACGCTGGGTCCTCTGGTGGCATCTCAGTCGGTGTCCAGTTCTAACTGTTGGGATTCCATGAATCCTGAGTACTGTAATTTTTCCGAGGATTTAAGAATTCCTCGGAAGCTGATAATTTGGAAACTGCATGGTTTGGAAACTCGAATGAATAAAAACTAGGATCAAGAATTTTACTGTCAATTAAACTGTGATTATTGGTCCTCTCTTAATTCCATCTGAATTCCACAGGCTATAAATTGTGGAATATTGAAAAATATTCTGCAGTCAGACCTGGGTTCAAATCCTAGGTTTGCCACTTATTAGCTGTGTGACTTCGGCCAAGTTACATTATCTCTCTGAGCGTCTGTTTCCTCAGTTGCCAAAGTGTCATTGATATCATCTTTCACATTACACTGCAGTGAGTTTTAAAAGAGATCATGAATGTGAAAGGTGCCAGTACAGACTATGGCCCATAAATGTTCATTCCTTGTCCTGTCTCTTCTGTTTTTTCTTTCTCCTCCCTGCAATTTGAAATGAGCATCATTTCTGACTAACTAATGTGATATTGGCACATTTCAGTGTGTAGCTTTGCATACTTTTACAATGTCATAAGTAGTTCCCCAAGAAGAATTAGAAATGACGGGATGCAGACCCTGAGACCAGCAGTCGCCAAAGTCATGAGAGGTGATTTTGATGGCCCAGACAGCAAGAGGAGCAAAGCCTCTGTTACGACTTCTGAAACGTGGGGGAATGATTTGCAGTTTCTTTTTGAAAGGTCTGTAAATATTTTCTGTGAAATGTGAGAAGCCTGGGCAGCTTCAGGCAACAAGCAGATCCCCCTGGGAGCCTGCCCTCCCCATACGCTGTCTCCTTTCCTACACCGTGTCCCCAGCCTTCTGCCCTCTGGTTAGATCCAGCTGTACGCCCAGCTGACCTCTTCCGGATGTCCAGCTGCAAAGATCTGTCTTCTCTGGCTCTTCTAGTCAGAACCTCAAGTTTTAGTATTAACTGAGTTTCTCCTTTGTTCTTTCATTTTTTGGTCTCAGCTTCCCAACAAAGAAAGAGGAAAGATTTGAGTTTAGTTGCACCCTTATTGGTTGGCATATTATGGATAAATTACTTAGGCTCTTTGAAACTCAGTCTTCCCATCTGTAAATGGGGAATCCTATACCGTTAGGTTGCTGTGAGAGCTAATGTGAATAAAATGCAAATCTAAGTATTTTGTAAACTGTAAAGTGCTGAGAAAAAATAAATCAAACCCTCAGCATGTACGCCATACTGGCACATAGTAAGTATGTAAAAATATGTGTTAGGTTATTTTTTGATTGAAAATCTTTGTCACGGGGATGCTGCCCAATCCCCAGACATACTGAGGGATGTCCCTCAACAGTTAGCCCTCCGAGGGCTCCCGCGGGTTCTCTGCGTGGCTTCTGAGGGGATTCTGACCCTTACCATGTACTTGCCACATCCAGGCTCCTGCCTGGAAAGTCTTGTTCGATCCCCACGGGATAGGCATTAACCAAGTTTCTTCCAGCTGCATGGGGCAAAGGAAGCCACGTCAAGACTAATAGTCTAAATGTTCACTCGTTACCACATAGAGCTTAATCCCAGCAAAGCGGCCTCCTCCCTGCACTTTTGGGGATCTCCTGGGGTAGGGTGTCTTACTTGTAGTCACCAAAATCACTGCCCAGGGACCAGGCACGGCCCCCTCTCCCTGCTCTACCGTCTCCCTCTAGCAAGGCTGCCCTGTGCAGAAGATGCCTTCCTCTCCTGTTATGCTCATTTACGGGGGGCCCATCACAGGGATTCTGTACTGAAGTGTCTTTTAGAGTATTTAGCAAACAATCTTGTTAGCTTTAGTAAAGGCTCTGCTCAGAAACAGACGTAACATAGGACAGGGCCAAGGACATATTAGCCACAGTTACCAGAGTGTACTCAGAACAACTCCTTTCCCTGACATGGACATTTTGCCACTTGGTGAGCTCACCATGCTTGGCTCAAGAGAGGCAGGCTCCCCGGTTCCTGGGGGATTTCCCCACTAGCTCATCAGATATGACCGAATCCTGGCACAGGCTCCAGCTTGCACTCTCCCACTATACAGATGAAGAAACGAAGGCTCATAGGGTTGAATAACTTACCCAAGGTCACGAAGCCAACAGGTGGCAGAGACCAGAGCCAAATCTCGAGTTCTCTCTGATCCAAATTCCATGATCAAAGTGGCAACGTGACACGTTGTTCTGACCTGGTGTCCATACAGGAGGGCATGCTGTGCTGGTCACTGTTTACCGTACATACTTTTCTCCCCAGGGACTTAAGTCACTTTCTGCTTGGTTTTTATTGGGAATTATGCTTTAGTAATAAAAAAAAATTGGGGATTCCTTGCCATTTCACCTTCCTTGTCATCCCTAGCTGCACTCTCCATAGACCTCCGATTTATTTCAGTGTTATTTGGCTCATGGTTAAAAGCACCATGGGGCTTATAGAGATGACACAACAAGCAAGTCTTGGCTACAGCCAAAAGCCGAGAGTCACCTTGGCCACTGTTAGTAGATCTGAGAAAAACACAAACCTTTGGCTTGGCTCCCAAAGGCCCTGAAACCTGGCCACGCTACGCCAACCCTCTGCTCCAATCTAACAATCTGGCCCTGAGTTCTTTATTCTGCCCCCCGGCTGTAACCTGGTGCGCAGTGGGGTGGTACCCCCCATCCCCATACCAACACAGCTGTGCCTCCCAGCCCATTCCAATGACCTGGCATCTACTCTCTTCCCGATTTACACTCCAGCTTCCAGAGGAGACTCGAAACGAGTCCTGGTGCCAGTCTTCTTGGCCAGGGCCTTGACCTTCTCTCAGGGCCTTGACCTTCTCTCTTGGGGAAGCTGGATACCCTTCTCCCCCAGATGCTGCCAGGGGACCTGCCTACATCTAAACAAACCTTCCCCTCACCTCCAGAATAAATGACCTTATTTCCTCTGCAGGCATGAACTCCCAGACTCTGGCTGTACCAGCTCCACTCAGCAGCTGAGAAAACTCTTTGGGAAGCCTGTTTGGCCAGAGCTGGCTACTTCTCAGGAATGCTGGGGTCAGAGTCCTTGCCACTTTCTTTGGCAGGCTGCTAATGCATCACCAACTGAGGTCCTCGGGTGCTCAGGTAACTGTGGGGACTGAGTCTGCATGTTGGATTTCTTAAAGACCCTATTTTATACCACATAACTCCCATCCCACATTTTCTGCCATTCCGTTTTTGCTTTCTTTTTTTCCACAGCATTTTCTACCATTTCGATATACTGATATACTCCCTACGAGTTTAATCTGCTTTGCTTGAACAGCCTACGGCTGGTACTCAATAACTGTCTGTTCAGTGAATGACCAGAATGCCCAAGGCCTCCGCAGACAGTGCCAGGGCACACATGCTGAGGAGCTGGGGAAACCAGGAGTTCTCGTTTCTCAACTGTCACAGAGCCCAGCTGCCTAAGGGCTGCCAAAGAGGATTTCCAAACCTCCTCTGTCTCAGCCAGGGCAGTAAAATGTCTATGAGTGCTTCCCCGGCACAGCTCCGGGCATTGTGAGAAAAGCCAATCCTGCAGGCACCTTATTATTCCAGCTCGCCTCTGAGCCATCCACCCTGCTGGAAAGTTGGCTGTTCCCAACAGCAAGCCCCCAGCATGACTGCACATTTCAGTGGACCCCTGTGCGACCCATCTTATCTCCTTCCTTTCCAGACAGGAGCCTGTCTTACTCATCTTCACATCCCTGGTGCCCAGCACAGTGTGAAGAAATGACAGTGGGTGTGATAAATAATTGATGAATAAATGAATGCCTGGATTCCACATGCAGAGAAAACCAGCCCTTTCTAAAATAATTGTGTGACTCAAACGCCAGGGCATGATGAGTTTATTTCTCCTTATATTGTGATTGATCTTTTTTTTTTTTTCCTCAGAGAGTTTTTCAATTCTATTCAATTCTAAATTCTTAAATTTTATAGAATGTACATTTTAAGATATTCCTTATGGAATAATAATAGTATTTCCAAAGAGTCAAAGCATAACTTTTAGAGTAAAATTGATGATTATGTTTCCTTTCTCTAGACCTTAAATATCTCTTTTTACTTAGGGTTGATATTTTTAAAAATTACGTGAAGTGTTTTATGATATTGAAAATAAAATTCTGTAAAGAAAAGCTAATGCTGCCTTTGCTCTCTCTCTTGGAATAAATATTTTTTTAAAAAATTTTTTTTTTTTTTTTTTTTACCATCAAGAACTGATTTCCAGTTTCTCTTGGACTTAGAAGAGGGCGATTTACTTTAAAAAGAGGGAAAAATACACAGGGAAAAAGTAAGACAGGTATTGTCTTCACATCCACAAGAGGAGACTGAGCATTTTCTAAATGGAACTATTTATGGATTGTACTAGGCTTTAAACCAAGCTGGATATTTAGTTGATTATATTCCTCAAATTCAATTCTTAAAAATTAATTTAATTAATGTGGTAAGAAAATTTAAGAAGAGAAAAATTCTGCTTTGATTTATGATTTTCAGCATTAATTATCTACACTGATAGACTTTTTAATAAGTGCTCAGATGCCCATTTACTTCATGCTACAGAAACACTGCATTCATCCCTGAGAATTTTAGAAAGTTAAACCCCAGAAGGCAACAGTGGTGCGCCTCCCCAACAACCAGCACCCTATTTTCTATTAATGGCATCTTGATTTTCCTTTGGGAAGCCATGCCCCTCTCCACTTTCAGTTCATGAGGTTAGATTGACCTGAGCTTGGCCAGTCAAAGATTAGTTCAGAAACAGATACATGAGTAAAGCTGAGCCAATGAGAACCTGACCCGGGATTTTTGCTGTCACTATTTTGAAAGACATTCTCTGACCTTTGGGATTGCTAACAGCTGCCTGAGAGGGAAGCCCACACAAAGAAAATGGAGGGTAAATTCGACTCACACTGCAAGTTGGACGTTTCAATGAAATGTGGCTTTTCTGGTTTGATTACAATCAATCTGGCCCTCCACTGGTTAGTAGGAAGAGAAACTGGTTTAAATCTTGGTCCAATCCAATAATTTTAACATCCCCACTGAGAATATGCTCAGTTGGCCACCCCCTTCTCCTGCTCCTCCCAGAAAGATGATGGTATCTGGACTGACGGCTGATATTTACCTGTACACACCGTTATGTCTGACCTGGTTGATAAAATACTGGAATATGGCTGGAGCAGTTGGTAAATAGGTGCTGCCCTGAGTCCCCTGAGCACCTCCCATTGCCCCTTCCCTGGGATTTTTTCCAAGCTCCCACAATCCATCAATAAAAGGGTTAGTGTTGGACACAGCAGGGCACCTCCATCCAGACTGGTCAGTACCTGAGCCTGTAAGAATTTTAAATGTTCTGATCATCATCCCTGTAAGGTGTATAGGGTGGAGGTAAAAGGGCGGTGTGTGGCGTCTGTGTCCTCATTGTGTTGCAAGAAAGGGAACTCCTAGCCTTGTACTGGTCCTTGAGCATAGCTGCCTGGTGTCTGCCCATCTCAAGGCAAAGCCTACTTTTTAGCTATCCTGAGTGTATTGATAGCATCCGATGTGAAAGTCTGTGGATGGCAAGCTCATGGTCCATCCTCTAGTCCGAGGCAGTCCTCCCAAAGATGACCCCTGGCTGACTTAGCCTCTTCTCTATTCTTCCAGGTGCTGTAGACTCTCTGACTTCTGGCTATGACTTACTAGTCCTTGTCTCAGTGGTCCATTCGGCAGCCTGTGCCACTGACTTGCCTTGCTATAGTGATCACTCTGGCAACCTGGCCACAGACTTGCTGCTACCTTTGGGAGCACTGCTTCAGACAGAGCTACATGGGGACATAGCATTGCTTAGAAAGTCCATAGTGGACGCCTCCTGTCTGACTAGCACTAGGCTACCCAGGCTCTCCCTCTCACAGTTCTGGAGGGGTGGTTGGGGATAAAGTCTTCCCATACTGTGGGGTTAATCATTACTTTTCCAACACAATTGCTCCTCCCAGGGCTCCTGTCTTGATCTGTCCTCCCACAAGCCCTACCCCCACCACTTTCTCCCTGTCTAGACTTTCTATACATAAACCCCAAGGCTTAGTCTACCAAACCCGGGCCTCGCTCTTGTAGAGAGAAAGGTAATGGAATGTAGAGGATTTTTTTCTCAAGGTAAGAGTTTGAATTCCATGGCTATTGTCTTGGTACGAACTCTACTTTTGAATGTCAGAAGCTGAGTGTTACCTTTTCTTTCTCTTTACATACCATCTGGAAAGAATCTTCATCCCTCCCCCACTCTCTAGTGTAGGGAGATGAATGCCTTGAGTAGACTAAATTCATATGCTCTGAAAGGCAAAAGAGAAAAACGCACTGAAAATTTCAAAACATTGTTCATATTATTCCTGACAACATCTTTTAAGCATCTGAAATCTAACCATGCCTAAAGCCAGTCTACCCAGTTTAGCAAACCAGTGGATTCCATTTTTGGTGTAGCTGGTTAGAACTGGGTTTCGGTCACTTGCTACCTGGAGTTCTGACTGCTATGGTAATGACAGCATCTATTTCATGTTATTTGTGTGGCACTGGGCACAGCTCCACATGCAAATGGGGCTGATTAAATGCTTTTGATGGTCAGAGTGCAGCCATGGCTAGATCCTGAAAGAGGCAAAGCTTATTTGAAGAATTCTCCAAGTTCATTTCTAAACCCTCCAAGTGCATTGCCTCCTCTCAACGATAGAAGGAAAAGAACAAAGAAAGAGGAATCCTTCCTTTAGGTTATCTGGGCTTGGAATGCCCTCTCTTCCCATTCACCCCTATGGAAGTTATACTGACACCCCAATTTATTTCTCCCTGTTAACCCTTCCTGCTTCTCCTTACCATGTAAGTATGTTTCAGTTTCCCATAGTAAAATGACAAGAAACTCACCCAGCCTCCCAGCTGTAACTTCCCCTTCTCTGCCCAACCAACTCTTCGGAAGCAGTGGGCTATACCCGCTACTGCTGCTGTACCTTTTCCCTGACTCGATTTACTTCTCAGTGTGACTTGGTTTCTGCTTTCATGTAAATGATGAAACCGGGGTCACAGGAGTTATCGATGACCTCCTCACTGTCAAATTCAATGGGCACATTCCAGTGCTTGCACATGGACATTTCTGCGGCATTTCTCACTGTTGACCATTTCCTCCCCCTAGGGAATTTTGATTGCTTCATGCCACTTTTTTTCTGGTTTTCTTCTCAGTTCTCTGCCTTCTCTTCAGGATCCCTATTTGATCCTTAGAAGCTGGTATCTGTCAGGGTTTAGTTCTCATCTATCTCATGATCTTCTCATTCTACCGGCTCTTTCTGGGCCATCTCAGACCCTCCCCGGCCTCAGTGACCACCTCTATGTTGACCATTCCCTGATAGGCACCTCCAGGCCTCATGCTCATGCCTGGCACCCATGTTCCTAACTGCCTCCTGGAGTTAGGCATGTGAAAAATATGTTCAAATACACCACTTTCCTCTCAGACCAGTTTGTATTCCTCTTCTCACTCTCACAGTAAATGGTATCACCATCCGTGAAGCTGCACAAAGAACCTGGGAGTCCTCCTGATTTCCTATATTCCCTTCTCCACTCCCTGCTGTAAGGTGCATAGGGTGGAGATAGAACCTTATACCTGGCAGTACATAATGTATCACCCAAAGCGGTCTGTGTGAATGGATGAACTATGGAGACACAGAAAACCAGGGCTCTAACTTCAGTCTAAAACCTGATGACTTTTTACCTGTCACAGTTTTTCACTGTTTCTTCATTAACAAGAGGGATCATCATTGTCCCAGATGATCTTCAACTCTGATGATCTATGCTTCCAGACTACTCCAACCTGACACCTTAGGCTCTTAACCCTCATTCCTTCTTATCTACTTAACCCCACTACTCCTTCTTTTTGCTCGTCCTGCCTAGGAAAAGAGGAGAGAGGTCCCTGTGATAAAGTGAGACTTCTAAATTATACCACCTTGCAGAACACATTTCGCCCTCATAAGAAGTCCTCATGTATCTCTGCAGCCACCATGAATCACAGTGAAAACTGGGAGAGGAGGAAGGGGAGAGGGTGGGGGAAGGGCAGGAACAGTGGGAGGGAAGATAAACAGAGGCCGTTTCCTCCTTTCTCTGCCTTGCCAGGTCATGCAACCCCGCATGAGTCTTCCTGAGTGCTGCACACGGGAAAGTACCTTCCCCCTCCTTCCGCATGACTTCTGTCTGGTAATGAGTACTGTGATTTCTTGTGAAGGCCTATGCACTTAGCACTTTCTACTTCTCAAAACATTGCACGAATAGTTGAGTGACTTCCACATACAGGCATTATGCTAAGCATTGTGCACCTTACCTCCTTTAAGCCCCTTGACCCTTGCAGGTAAGTCTTATTTTTATCTCCATTTTGCAGACCAGGAAACTAGAGCTTAGAGGGGTTAACCGCTTCACTAAGACCATCCAACTAGTAGTATAGTCTTATAAATCATCAACTCAAATCCAGGCCCTTCTTATTCTATGCCCAAGTCTGTGGTGGCTATGGTTACACTGCTTCCGTTGTATTCGTGGTTATCTTT
>NW_011888793.1:2837570-2839814 GCF_000151845.1 Pteropus vampyrus | reverse complement strand
GTGTGTGTGTGTGTGTGTGTGTGTGTGTGTGTGTGTGTGTGTGTGTTGGGGAGGAGGCGATGGGAGCGGACACACGCCACTTTCCCCCTATTCATCCTATGTTCTCATTCCTCTTCCTGTTGCAGAGACCCTCCCTAGAATTTAAGAGGTTTTTTTTTGTTTTTGTTTTTTTTGAAATCAGGGAAGGAAAAAAGATGATAATCAAAAAGTTCCCTAAATGGTCAAAATAAATGAGATATCAGCTTTCCGAATTTGCCCTGTTGATCCCCTTCATCCTTCCTCCACTTGTTTGCCATCTTGTAAACGTCCAAGTCGACCTGAGTTTTCTGTTCCCTACTCAGGAAATGTGGAATATTCTCTAGGAAGTTTGGATCAGTGGGGCGGAGGAGACAGGAAAGGGGAGCCCTTCTACCCAGATGTCATTCAGGTTGTCACTGTTAAGTATATAACTTCATCTTGTTAGGACCTAAAGTCCTGATTTTTCGAACAGGAATTTTTCCGTCAATGTTAAGTACTGGGAAGGCAGAAAGTTGTCCAGAAAGGGTGTTTGCTTTTGAGTTTTCGGCTGACCTGGAGCAGCCAGAGCCTGTGCCTGTGCCTGTGCCTGTGCCTGTGCCTGTGCTTTTCTCTACCAGAGTAAATGTGTGATGCTGAACTCGCCACTCCCGGGAGATGTGATGTGGGAGACAGCTGCTTGGGGAATCATTGCTGACATCATTGTAGATCACTCAATTCACTTTGATTTCATATAACTTCATTTTATTTTCTTCCTAAGCCCTAAGAAGTCTGGAAAATGAGACATTGAAAACAACTTTAAAAATTCAATAAGACATGAAATGACTCCTAAAATTAAAGTGAAGTCGTAGAGATTCTCCATCTTAAGGGTTTGTTTAGGTGACCTTTTAGCAGTTTTCCTTTTGAGAACTATGGGGATAAAAAACAAAAACAAAAGACAACCTTGACGGAGGAGGAAAGGTCACCTAGAAAACTTTAATTTGTCACTTCTAAGATTCACCAGATCAGAATAAAGATATAGGGTGGGAATGCATGGAGGGGTGAGGAGTGGGGTGGGGGGGTGTTAAACGTACTTCTGTAAGTAATGTCTCCAACAATGAGAAGAGAATAAAGGGAAGTTGGAATTCAAAGTTGTGGAGAAGCATCCTACCTCAGAAGCCATATAGCCTCCTAGGTTGCAGCCCAGCTGGCCTCTTAGATATTCATCCACTTGCTCCAAAGTAAGGTCAAAGAAGACACTGTTTTATTAAGGAGATAATTCAATTTGGGGGCTCTTTCATAGCAGAAAACCCACCAAACACCACCATTATTTGTATGCCACTTCCTTCTTGGCCAACTTTGAGAGAAGACTCCCCAAATTATTATTATTTTGTTCTTTTCATGTATGTTTGTTTATTCTATTTCGCTTTTAAAAAACATAGCAGAAGTTCTACGTCCGAAGGGATGCAGATTCTGAGAGCTTTCAGACCACCAAAAAAAGTGAGCGCAGAGCCATTCATATACATCCCAGGAGACAATTCTATGCTAGTTCCCTCTCCACCACCTCCGACAGAATATGTGATGGTGTCACATGGTATACTTCAAACGTGAGCAAGTTGCCCTCTCCCACCCCAGTCACCTTTACCAGCCTGTCACTACGTCTAGCAACTAATCTAAGTCTGAAAATCAGAAAAACAGGTTCCTGAAGAGATTAGGTCTCACAAGATAATAGTATCAATAATCTGCCTCTGTGGACCTTCTATCAGATGTTACGTGTATTTAAAAAACAAAACAAAACTAAACTCTAAGAGTTCAAAAATCACTTTCTTTTTTGTAAAATAGTACAGGAGAAAGGGTTCCGGAAGTGGCAACTTCATTTGTATCTAATTTCAGCAAAATAATTGCAGACTGCTTCCAGCTTGAATGAGCAGCGAGGTATAGCTAGCACTCCCTCAGGATGAATGCTAGCTATTTTCAGTTGCATGTGGGAAAACCAAGGGCGCTGCCAAGCTGTGGCAAGTTGGCATCGCGTGTATGAGCTGTCAACCGTGATACTTAGTTCCACTCAGATTCATTTCTAATTTTTAGTTGGCGTGTGACCTTTTTCTTTATTCAATTTAGGGGCCTGATCACTTCCTTTCTCTGCCTCCCTACCTTCCTACCTATCTGTACCCACACAGGCAGCTTTGGGCTGAATTTATCTAATAATAACAGCCTGAGTGCCAAGTGGGTTGTGTAAAATCCTTAGGG
>NW_011888793.1:2792915-2837520 GCF_000151845.1 Pteropus vampyrus | reverse complement strand
TGTATTTAAAAAACAAAACAAAACTAAACTCTAAGAGTTCAAAAATCACTTTCTTTTTTGTAAAATAGTACAGGAGAAAGGGTTCCGGAAGTGGCAACTTCATTTGTATCTAATTTCAGCAAAATAATTGCAGACTGCTTCCAGCTTGAATGAGCAGCGAGGTATAGCTAGCACTCCCTCAGGATGAATGCTAGCTATTTTCAGTTGCATGTGGGAAAACCAAGGGCGCTGCCAAGCTGTGGCAAGTTGGCATCGCGTGTATGAGCTGTCAACCGTGATACTTAGTTCCACTCAGATTCACTTCTAATTTTTAGTTGGCGTGTGACCTTTTTCTTTATTCAATTTAGGGGCCTGATCACTTCCTTTCTCTGCCTCCCTACCTTCCTACCTATCTGTACCCACACAGGCAGCTTTGGGCTGAATTTATCTAATAATAACAGCCTGAGTGCCAAGTGGGTTGTGTAAAAATCCTTAGGGAGAGATGTGAAATGAAGCACACTGTTCTTCAGGGCTCCTGGGGACCAGAGTGTACCCATCAACAAAAACAAACTAATATGCAGCAAAATTATACGTCTCTCTATATAATTTATGCAGAGTGGGATACTGCCAAGATCATGTCTTAAATAGCTCTGGTATATGTGCTCAGCCTAAAATGGCCCCAATGATCGATCACCACCTACTAGTATTCACACCCTGTGCAAACTCCCCTTGCATGTGGGCTGGACCTAGTGAGTCTCTAATCAAATAGAATACAACAAAAGTCGTGGGATGTCACTTCCGAGATTATGTTATGAAAAGACTATCTTTCCCTCTCATTCTTATTCTTCTCTCTCTCTCTCTCTCTCTCCGTCTCTCTCTCTCTCTCTTTCTCTCACTGCCATTTCTCATGTTGTGCACTGCCCTGTGGAGAGCCCTACGTGGCAAGGAACTGATGTCTCCAGCCAGGAGCCAGGGAGGGCCTGAGATCCAGCAGCCACGTGAGTGAGCCTGGAAGGTGATCCGCCCTCAGTCAAACCTTGAGATGACTGTGGCCTTAGCTGACACCTCGACTGTAGCCTTTTAGACCCTGAGCCAGAGGACCACTAAGCTGTGTCCAGATTCCTGATCCACAGAAACTGTCAGATAATACTTGTTTTTATTTTATTTTATTTTATTAACTTTTTATTTTTTAAATTTATTTATTTAAATTAGTTTCGAGTATATAGTACATTGGTTAGACATCTATATAGTTCATAAAATGATCCCCCCAAATGCTCCCCCCAGCTAGGAGTGGAACTAGCTACCAGATGCCCTCTTCAGCCTCCCTCCTCTGGCCCTCCACCTGGCCATCATATTAATGCTAACTGCATTCCCTCTGCCGTGGTCCCCATCACCGTGACCAATTATCCACTACTAATTTGTACTTCTTTATATGTTTGTTGTTTTAAGCACCTACATTTTAGATGCGATAGAAATACTAATACTAATATTCCCTAAAGCACCAAGTTAAGAACCTCCAGTGAACGCACCAGAGCTCTGTCTCCAGTCTCAGATCTTCCTACAGCCCCCACCATCACCCCTGGGGCACTGTTGACCACACTTTACTACTAGGTATCCTTCTGCCTGAAACAACTAGTCTCCTCTTCTCTGGATGAATTCCTGCTCGCCCCTTGACACCTGGCTCAGATGCACCTTCTGGAAAACCTTCCTAAGTCAGCTGGGCAAAGCTCCTGTCCCCTGCCTGGGGGTCCCCACAGCCCTTTGCCTTTGTGCATCATCCTATGCTGTTCTGACTGGTAGATCTGCGAGGCTGCAGATACTGGAGGGCAAAAAGTTTTCTTCATGTTCCAACCCCCAGTGCACAGCACAGCACAGCACAGCACAGCAATGAAACACCATTCCTGGAACAGATCAGTGACTGTTTTGCAGAAGCAAAGCTCCTCAGCTGAAGAGGGCATCTGGTAGCTAGTTCCACTCCCAGCTGATGCAGGAATCTCGCAACAGCATCCTCTGAGCATGTGGTAGAAGAATACTTTGATTAATTGGACAGTGCATGAATTTTGAGCACTTAATCAGCAGATCTAATGTTGCAGCAGCCCATCGCGGTATGAAGCTCTGGTGCCCAGCCCTCGGCCCTTCAGTTAAGGTCATGAGAGCTTGGAGGTGGACAGTCCTGTAATCTGAGTTGTTATCATTCCAACTCATGACCTTTGAGTTGATATGTTCCAGGAGTCATGGACATTCCTTCCCTTCATTTTTAAAGAAAGCTAAAAAGAAACTACGAAGTCATCCTTAGAGACAACCCAAAAGAGGGGAAAGTTGTATGCTACCTCAGATGGTAATCTAGCCCACAAAGAGAGCAGCTCATTGCAGGGAGGTTGTTAGAAGATTGTACACGTGTGGAATATATTGTAAGCCTATCTACTCCATCATTGTGACCTGGTAATTGTACTTCCCAAATAGAATCCCCACCCCCCCACCCCCCCACTTTCTCTCCTCTGTTGCTCTTCCCCTAGTCCTGAACTCACATGTAACAGCTTCTCAACTAGTCTCATGACATCCACATATGACTCTTTCCAAGCTTTTGTCTCCAGGGAGGCTGGAGCAACCTTTCTGAAATGCACATTTGATCAATTGCCCATCCACTTAAACACTTCAGTAGCTCTCTGTGCATGGTCTGCCCTGAGTCCAGCCTTGTCGTGCATCCTGCCCCACTCACTGTCTGAGCTTTGGTCACACTTGCGTCTTCCACAGTTTGAAGACACAGGTGCCAGCCCACCACGTTGATGCAGGGGACCCACCTGGCCTAGTGAGTCCAATTGTTCCTTCATATTTCATTTCACTCATCATTTCCTTAGAGATTTCTTTGACATCCCTTATTAAATCAAACCCTTTATTATATACTCAGGGTACCACACATTGCAGTGTTATGTTAATTTGTGTGGGTATTTGAGCAAGCTCATCTTCTCTATTGTATAAGTTCCATGAGGGCAGAGACTATGTCTGTTTTTGCTGACATTGTATTCTTGGTATCTAGTATGACCCAGCAAAGGGCAGGCATTCGATCAATATTTGTTGAGTGAATGAACGAATTATGGGTGCTACTGAGGGTGCATGGAGGAAATAAAAGAAAAGCAAGAAGAGTGAGAATATAATAGAACCCAAAGCTGGGGCACAGAAAGATAATTTGAATGTATACTATCCTAAAATAGAATGTTGAAGTTTCTTTCAACTAATTACAAAATTTGCAGAGTGCTCACCATTTATACTAATACGTAACTTCTTTTCCCCAGGCCACGACAGCCCTGGGGAAAACCGAGGATTTGGGGTGAATTCCCTGAAGTCTTTGGCTATGCCTTCCTCCCCCTCTACCCTATTCTTCCTGACTAAGGCCAGCTCTCTTCTGCAGAGGGGAGAAGGGCCAAGTTGGGAGCAGAGTCCTGAGGGGTCCTTCTTAGGGGCTCTGTGTATGTGTGTTGCTGCCACCCCAGTAGGGCCTTGCAGCCTTCGTCCCCAAGCACCTTCGGCTACTGACCCACAGCTCCCTTGTTCTCTTCAGGGGGCACAATGGCTGTGTTGCTGTGGCTGCCCTCGCTGGTACCTCTGCCTCCCGATGGATGTGGAGTGATGATCCATTCTTCTCTCCCGTAGGTGATTTCCATCTTTCCCTAACTGTCATCTCTTTCAGCAGTTTTGTAGCAGGCAAGTCATTTCCCCTATTAGTTCAAGTATCATAAGTCTAGGGGTCTAAGGCCTGCCATTTGGTTTCACTTCACAACCCTTATATCTTCCAGGGCTCAGGGACCTAGCAGGGCTTGGGGTGGCAACCATTCATCCCACAAACATCGGCTGCATCAGGGAGAGATGAACAAGATGCTGCCTTCACCCAGGAACACGATATCTTTGGGGGCTCTTTACAGGGACCCTCACCCCAGATGCAGTGTTCAGCCATCAGGCCAGAGCTGAGAATGCATCTTCCCTGCAGTAATTTTTGCCCAAAGCCAGGAGTTTAGAAGAACATGAGTATGTTTTTCTTTCAGCTTTTCCTTCACAGATGACAATATTATTACCCCCAGCTTTTAATGTGCGAGTCTGTACACAGATCACAGAGACCAGGAGGGCTCCTGAGTCATCTGAGATAATTTCCTTTTTTTCTTTCTAGGTCTTCAATATCTGTGAATCCACGAGGTGGAAAAATGGGGCTTCAGAAAAACTAAGGGAGGCTTGAAGTGAGCAAAGCAGAGCAGAGTGTTGGCAGGAGCCGAGGGCTGTCACAGTGGGAAAATCATGCAGTGCGTCATCGAAGGGAGCTCATGGTGATGTCTGCCTCTTCTTAGCAGCTTCCACACAGGCTGAGACAGTCAGATTATTGTGACTTGGGCAGGAATGAAAATACCCAGCACGACCAGAGTATTCTAGAGGTGTGTGCTGTCAAGATGGCCTGTACCAACCTCTTTTATCTTCCTGAGTCACAGTTGCTGGGCTAACCTTGTGGTGCCAAGAACCCACAGCAAATCCAAATGCCTCTTCCCCCACAGTCTTCATTCCCAAAGCACAGCACTGGCTGATGTCTTTTTAGCACCGTGGACCTCATTCACATGGCAACTGATGGACGAGCTGTTCCTTCTCTGGGCTGTGAGCTCCTCCAGGCAGGAACACTCACCCAGTTTCTTCCGTGTCTCCGGGGCCTGGCATCTAGTAGATTTTTATGAATAAATTGTATAGGGACATATAAAAGGCAATAGACACTCCCATGTGGAACTTGTTCGATAGCCCAGTACTCTGTTGGTTCTCTACAGTTTGCAGGACCCAAAGAAGGAATAATTTGTCTTTTCCAGAAAAGGTATGTCTGGCGTGGTGACTGAACAAGGGGGAGGTACCTGCAAATTGGGGAACAGGGCAGGCAAGGGTAGTTGAAGGTCCCAGGAAAATGACATAGGAAACGGTGGTGTTCATCCTAGGTAGATTCCAGAGCATCCCAGGAGAGCTCTGATTCTCCAGAACATGCACAGACAATGCCTGGGAACAAGGCTGGGAGAGGCCAGCTCGCAGGCAATGGTATTTCAGTTCGTGCAAAGACCCCCAGGTGGACTCCCATGCTTTCCCATAGCTTTCCACTAGGGGGCAGGAGGAGGCAAGAGAAGAGGTGAGGCTGCAGCGAGTGTGCTCAGGGCTGGGCTCATCCGGCTGAAGTACACTCAGGCTCACATCCAACACACTGGGCTATTTGTATCACTCAGACAACAAGGCCAGGCCTCTCTTCCTGCCTGTCGTGGCCTCTGTGATTTTATATGGCGTGGCTGGTGACATCAGATACCACACAACCATGGTAACCAAAGTACACAGCTCAGTGTGAACGTTAGTAAACAGGAAAAAAAGCGATCCCCGGTTTTCTTATTTTACTTACCGTTTGTGGTTTTTCTATCCATGCCTCAGGTATCTTTTATTTTCCTGAACAATCGAGCTGTACCCGAGTCCTGCCACTTTTTAAAATGAGAAGATAAATGGGGAAAGGGTGCAATGGTCTCCTGTTCATCTAGCCATGAAAACGGCAACACATTTCCTTACGTTCCTGTTACCACTTCCTCTTGGTATCCTGACCAACAGCCCTCTTGTGTACCAACACATCATTTCAAGGGAAAAATTATTTTCTTGATAATTCCCACACTCTTTGAAAAGTCATTTTCTCCTAAGAAACTCCAGGTGACGGGACCCCTCATTTGGCTTAAGTGTTTTATAATTTTCAAGGATTCACTAAAAACAACACAACTGCCCTCCTATACAAATCACCCTCCTGTACAAATCATCTGGCCCATAGGCCTAAAATAAACCAGACTGAGTATAAAGGAATAAACATTGCACCAGGCCAGACCACAGAAACGTACAAATGAGAGTTGCTTCATACAAAATCAGAGAGTTTTAGAGTTCTCCTGCTTGCTAAGGATGCCCGATTAGAAATCCATCAGCGCTTGATAGCACTAATAGAAAGCTTTGCATGAATGACGTTAAAGACTCTTTGATGAATTGCATCTTTAATTGGAATGAGAGCAAATCAACCATATTACATCAGCCAATGGGGAATGGTAAAACCCTCCTGAAAGAAATGGATTTCTGGTGGAATCAGAATTCTTATGCAAAACTTTTCATGCTGCAGACTTTTCTGAATGCTACTCCTGATTTCATTCCAATAGTAATCACGGCTGAGAAATATCTTTTAAAGCTACAGTATGAAGTCAAGTTATTTTAATGGTTTGCAAAATGCTCTTAAGAGTTACCTAAAAATATGCATTTTTGACGATACCATAGATTAGTTCATCTAAAATGATTTGATTTTCAATTAAAAACATAAACAGGCTTGGATATATTTGGACACAGATGTTGCCGCGGTTTCCAGATTCCATTGTTTAAGGTATGCCATAAATATGACAAAAAGTGTTGAGAAGGCATCCATCTGATTGGGTATTCAGGCTTACAAAGAAAGTAATTACAGGGCCAGAGACGGTAGTCGGCCCTCATTCATCTAAATTCCCCTTCACATATCAACATAGCTTGACCTTGATTTTTCAGATGCAAGTAAAGGACATTGATGTAATTTGAATAAACCAGTCTTTCAAATACCCTGAGGAGTCTGGAATCAGAAATGACAGACTTGACAGAGTTTGAAGGAGTAACCAACTCTTAGGTAATTACAGTGGTTTTCAGCGTCTTCCCTTCTTGTTGAGTTAAATTTTCATCTTTCTAGGGAACGTTTGTTTGCCGTGTCCTTTGGAAAATGCCCAAATGCTGCCTTCCCACCCCTGCTTTTGAGCCTTCCCCATGCTCGCCCCCCCCCGCCCCCGCCCCACCGACATCCCCACCAGGCCCTTGGTGCCTCCACGATGGCCTCTGCAGACAGCGGCCATCGCTGGCTGCTAAAGTGACCTTTAAGCTCCCTTGCCTTTCTCTGAGGGCAGGGGCCTCGCTTCTCTTCCTGACAAAGCACTTTCAGTCAACTCTTGGATTTCTTCATGGTTGATTAAACTGTCTGTGTTTATTCAGGACCCTTCTCCTTTTTCTGTGTCCGGCTGCTGACCTTTCTGTGAGTTCATTGTGGAGGAGAAAGCTCACAGGGCAGTCCATCTGACTGCTTGCTAGCAGCTCTGGTAAAGATTTGGTCCTGGTAAATGTTTAGGCCATTGAAATATTAGTACATCATCAAAGCATATGACTTTTTGTCTGGTTAGGTTTCTGAGTTGCTGTTCCTGGGTTATGTGAAAGAGAACAACACTAGATAGTCTGTGAGTTATAACCACTAGCATCTCCCTTGAATCTTGCTGATGCTGATCGCTTCACCATTAAGCTCCACAGGGCTTCACAGGGTCCATGGTTCTTAATAAAAGTAGGTCTGGTTTTATTGCTTGGAAAGGGGAAAGAGGAGAGAATGAAGCACACAGAGTTTTGGTGAGTGACGAAAAAACAACCCAGGACAAACGTCTTAAGCCAGAACCCCCTTTACAGAGATTCTCGTCAGCACGACAACTAACCCCTCGCCTATAACCCTGGTCTGGGGCTTTCGGGCAAGCTCAGTTTCCCTCACAGCGCCACACTCGAAGGCTCTGGTCAAATGCAAGTCCCACCACGTGCAGGCATCAAACCTTTCATTATAATATGTACTTGCCGTGCCTCTCAAATGACATTTTTATATTTTGCTTGTGTATGACTGTTATCAGTCTGACTTGACTGCAAGTGCTTGGAGCACGGGACTGTGCCTTCTGCATCTTTGCATGCCTGGACGCATATGTTGCATATTTTAGTGAAAGTATGGATAAATGGAGGCGCAGATGGACACTCTTCCCAGGCCATCTCTTAATATTCCTTTAATGCCACCTTACTCACCTTGATCCTCCCTCACCATTTCCCAGAATATATGCAATTCCTACTCTTACAATGCGTACGGCCTTATTTTTCATTTTCGTTACTTGTCCATCTCACCTTTCTATCCCTGCCTCATCCTTGCTATCCATGTCATATTGTAAACTCGTAGGGGGCTGGGCTCCTTTGAACTCCCTTTGCCTATCACGTGACAGTCATGCAGTGAGCGAATGACTAGACGATTAGTAGACTTCAGAAGGCAGTGGTCATAATTGGCTGACCACTGGTCTCATCCATGTTTATCAGTCCAGGACTCCGTGTACATGCTTGGTCACTGCCGTGCCTTTCCCCATTATGAATCCCCCATATACATTGTGAGAGATCAGGAGAATCATCCTCTGAAGTCGGAGTTTCTCCACAGAGACACTTTGACGTCTTGGGTAATTCTCTGTTTTGGGAGGCTGTCATGTGTGTTGTAGGACGTTTAGCAGCGTCCCTCATCTCTGCCCCACTAGATGCCAGGAGCATCCTCCAACCATGGCAACTAAAAATGTCCCCTTTGGGAGGGGCGCAAACACGCTGGTTGGGAGCCACAGCCACAGCAGGAAAGCATACGCATTACGACGAGGGTTTCTTCCTCCCTTTGAAGGTTTTTTGTTTTTGTATTTTTAATGCAACCAGCATGGTGTTCTGCCCTAGCGGGTTTGGGGAGAGTCTCTCAAAATGCATTTAAATTATACAGTACTTCACCACTTGGCCCCTTTTCCCCCTTAGGGGTCTTTTTTTTTTTTTTCCCACCATTGCCATGGGCTGGGCTCTGCTTTCTGTGGCTTGATCCTGTCTTGTTTTAGGAATCCCACTAGCTTTCAGAAAACTTCGAAGGGCACAAAATGAACTGAAAGGAGATCCAGCTGGCTGGACAGCAGGGGACAGCCACCTGCTGTCCCCTGGCCTGGGCACTGTGTCGTGAGGATACTGTGTTTGGGGATCTGCTTCTCGGCTTTGCCCATCCAGGAACTAGATTTTTATTTCTTTCCTGGGAATTAATAAACCGTCGGGAACAATAATTCACACAAACCGAACTTACCAGAAACCAGACTGAGAGAGTATTGCTTTAAAATGCATATCTCCCCAGAGTTCTACCCAGGGGTTGGAACACAGGGCAGGCGCATGAAATGTGGTCCAGAGTGCACACAGGGTGCCCAGGCCAGCGGGCTCCAGGCCCTGGCTGGGTGTCTGGCTCCTTCTGTCTGTCCCGGCTGCTAAGGGAATGACCTTTGTGGGCTGGTGGGGGAGAGAAAGAGCAGGCTGGGATCTGAGAGGACAGCGAGAGATGAAAGAGGTCCACACTCTTTGGAAATCATTTACAGTTTCTGCTTCATTTAAACGTCGGTGTCTGGTGGCTGAGTGCCCGTTGCTCTGCCCAAGTGGACACCTCTCCACCATGGCCTCCCATTATCAGGATGCCCGGGAAACTGCAATAGCTGGGGTAGATGTGGAATCAGGTCAGAGGGAGCCAGGGGACTCTCCAGGCTGCGGAAAAGCCTGATGAAATAGCCCTGCGTCTGAGAAAAGCTCGTCTCCCTAGGGATGGGACCAGTCACTGCTGCTTCAGGAAAGTTGCTCTTGCTGGGGGTTGGGGGGGGTGGAGGGGGTGCAGGGTGGAGGCCTCGAGCCCCCGCAGACTGCGGTTGTCTGGAGCTCCTTGCCCTCCCTCCCTCGTGGACTACCCTTCTCTGTCATCACATGCTGATACTCAAGGTTCTGGTCACCCAAGTTTGCCAACACTGAGCCTCAAAGGAGTGACCTTTGGTGTTCTGTGCACAGCTTCTAGAACCCAGTGGCTGGTAGGGCTTTTTCTTTAATGGGGCTGTAGCCTCATGGCTGCCCTGAGCGATAACCCTGGGTCAGATGTGTTCTCAGGCTTGTCATTTGTCGGGACCCGTGGGATACCCCTTCAGAGGAGATGTCTTCTTGACCGTAGTCTAACTTTGATAGACATTTCTGCTAAGTGAACAGGGAACGGCTTTGCCAAGTTCGTATTTCTCCTAATAGAGAGGTGTGGAAGAGAAACGGACCTTGTCGTCTCCATGGTTTCAACCAATGAAAGCAGAAAGCCGTCTTTTTCTCCATGCTGCCAAGGTGCCTGGTAATATCTTTGGAGCCCTGTTCATTAGAGGCTCTGTCTGGCTCAGGTCCTGGTGGGAATGCAGCTCTGCTGGGCTGGCAGAGGGTCCCCAGGGTGTGGATATGCATAGGCTCCACCTGCTTTCCCAACACGAATTAAGTGGGTGGAATAACCTAACCACACCGAGAAGATCTTTTTGCCACTTGAGTCATTCTCACTCCTATTGCTAGGCTTTCGTCAGAGAGTCTTTTTGTCACTTTTGAAAATGTTATTTCTAGGAAATAAAAGAACAGTATGGCCGCGGTTAGCATTGCTGGTAAGTTCTATTCCTTGAGGCACACTTAACTGCAATAGAAAAATATGAATCTAATGAGTATATTATGAAGCCTATTACTACCACGACCATCATCTTTGTCCTCGAGCACCACGGTACCTGCACTTCAAAAGGATGTTCTTCAAAAGCCATTGTGTTGGGGAAACAGGATGAACAGTGCTTGTATGATGCTGGATTCTTTTAAAAAGGAAAGAGGAAAATGAAAAATAGCCCTGCAGTTCCTCTCGAGCTCTCGGCAAGTGTTGTTTCCACACTGGTCTGATTTCTTCTGATTATTCAGACATGTTTCGTACTGTCTCTGTATTTTTAATTTGCATGGCTTCTTGTTCAGCCCTGTCTAAGTCAATGTTCTTCATGCTTGTTGAGATTGAACAAGCCTTTTCCTCCTGGCAGGTGTCTGCTTCTCAGGCCTTTCACACGTGGAATGAATGGCCTCTAAGGACACGGAAAGATGTGGGCAGGGGCCTGGTGACAGGATCACGTGTCCCTAGCATCAGCAGGGACCAGCTTTCTGGATCTCTAATTTTTCTCACAGACTTTTGGGAAATGTTGTTTTTATATTAAATAGTGATGGAACAATGGAGCCGAGTGCTCAATTTGCATGAATTTTTAAGATAATGCACGATGCTTCAAAAACATTTCATGCTTATAACAGATGTCATGACTCCTGAAGTGGATGGTGTTATGGGGTGAATTGTGTCTCTCCAAATAAGCGGCAGTCCTAACTCCAGTACCTCGGATATAAATTTATTTGGAAATAAGATCGTTGCAGATGTAGTTAGTTCAGATGAGGTCATAATGGAATAAGGTGAGCCCCTAATCCAATGTGACAGGTATCCTAATAAACGAGAAAACTTGGATGTAGATATGCACACAGGGAGAATGCCATGCGAAGATGGAGGGAGAGATGGGAATGACCTGTCTACAAGGCAAAGATCATGAGCAAACCACCAGAACCTGGAGGAGGGGCTTGGCACAGATTGTCCCTCACTGCCTCAGAAGGAACCAACCCTGCTGATGCCCTGATCTTCAGACTTCTGGCCTCCAGAACTGTGAGACAATTCGTTTCTGTTATGTAGGCCACCCAACGTGTGGCGCTTTGTGAGGGCAGCTCTGAGCAAACTCATCCAAGGAATCAATCTTCTTTCTCGCTGGGGGCTTCACTGGTAAAATCGAGGCAGCACTCAACTGTCTCATGGATCGAGCTCATTTTTAACGTCTGATAGAACCAGCTGTGGATTCTGGCTTTGCTGCCTATAAGTTGTGTGGCCTTGGGCATGGGTCCAAATGTCTCCTTGTGAGAATTAAATGAGAGGATGAGACCAGGCAAACTGGTGGGTTCTCAGTAAGATGTTATTCCTGTTTCCCCTTTCTCTTCTGACCTTCCTGTCCCTAGAGGTATTTCGTCTGAGAGATGAGGAGCTCAGGGCCTAAAGAGGTCAGACGACATGTCCTCAGTCACACCATGAGCTGCTACAAGGCTGGATATCAAATCCAGGCCACCTGACTCCACAACTGTGCTGTGGTTCCCCTTGATGTAGTTATTTGGAGGCTCCCTCCATTGTAAAAATTCTCCATGCAGTGTTTCCCATAAACAGTTGTAAAGGCAATGAAACAGGTACGCCTCTAGGTTCAAGATGCTTCCTTCCTTCCTTCCTTCCTTCCTTCCTTCCTTCCTTCCTTCCTTCCTTCCTTCCTTCCTTCCTTCCTTCCTTCCTTCCTTCCTTCCTTTCATTTTTTTAGGCAAGGCAACCCTTGGTTGACCTCACAGGTTGCAAGGACCTTGTCAGTTTAAAATCCCTTATTTATTTTTTATTTTTATTTTTTTTTATGCCTACAGCACTGGTCTTCCTAGGTGGTCTCCCATCCAAGTACTAACCAGGCCTGACCCTGCTTAGCTTCCGAGATCAGACGGGATTAGGCTTGTTCAGGGTAGCATGGACGTAGACTACATATTCTTAACATGTAGTTGTTAGCATGAAGCAATTATTACTTCATAAAAGGTTATATTTTATTTAAAAGTATTTTGCAATGCTCATTATAGGAAAAAAAAAACAGCTTGGGTCCTTTAAGAAGGAACCAATTAGAGGCTGAGGGCTGATGAAGGTTGTAACCACTGTGGAGGCCTGTCTTGCAGGAACACGACCTGGTCCATCGTAGTAAGGCATTAATAAGCAAGGATTAGAGCAAATCAGGTGGTAGTAACTAATCGTGATGCAAAATGGCCCGAGTTATATCTCTGATAGAAGAAAGACATCGGGGAGAAACCCATTTACAGATTTAGGAAGGTTGCTGAAGTTTTGATTCAGTATCGAGAAAGATCAAGGGCTGGAGTCAAACCTGCACAGATCTTGCCCATCCCAGGAAAGTCAGACACTCTCCGGAGAAAGCTGCAGGTCCCGTCCCCATAACACGCCCCAGTGCGCCTCTCTACACACTGTTGCAAACGATTACAGGGCTGATTACAGGGCTTCCGGGTTCCCTTCTTCCATGCACTCCCAGTTCCCCAGCCCCAGAGTAAGAGCCATTACCTTCTATCTTAATGGCCCTTTGAAAAAGCTAAGTGCTAGGTGAAAGGGACAATGACAACTTCTTTTTTATTTAATGACTAAAACTCACTTGAAATAACAACAACAACAACAAATGATCTGAACTGGGGTGAAGAATAGTTATTGGTGGAAGAAACTAAAATATTGAGGTTTACTGAATGAAAAGAACAGTTGGTCAGGAAACCCTGGCTGGATTCTAGGCCATCGATGTGTGGTCATGTGGCTACAAGTTAGTCTCTGGACATCTCTCAGCCTCGGTTTTCTTGCGAGCCTCCTTGGAAGGAACGGAACCCCCTTTATGGCTCCCTTATGAGAGATCAATAGTCCTATTGATACCCTGGATCTCGAATCACTGTATGAACTGTCCTGTGACTAGACGGTGATATTAATATGAAAAATAAATGTAGTGATGAGGATGCCTAAGCATTTATATTTTTAGAACTTTGTTCTGAATTTTGAGAATGTTAATACATTCTAATAGAAAGTATACTTTATGAAGAAAAAAAAGGCTCCTGTTCTATTCTACGTTTAAATCTTCATATCTAGCTGAAAGCTTAACTTAGAAGTTGCAAACCGGCCCACAAACGTGTTATTTCGCCTGCAGGGTGTTAAACAAGTTTTGTTTGTTTTTAAAATCAATTACCAACATTTAAAACTAGGTTTCCCATAAAAATTAAAACAAAAACAAAAATCCCACCAAAACCTAGATTTCAGCTTCTCTTCAGAAACTAGAAGTACTGCTTCTGCTGGCAAAGCTGGTTGGGATTCCCACTGCTCCCCACTCCTGGGTAGTTTGCTCCCCCGGCCAGCCACAGCCAAGGCACCCCAAGATGTCGCTTTCCCACTGGGAGGCCTAGAGTTTCACATAGCAACTTCCTTGAAAAAAAATCTGTAAGGAGATAGCAAATACTTGGTAGATGCTCAAACAGGGATGTCTGATCTCTTACTTATAGCTGAGTCTACTTGCCCAAGTGTGGCGAATATAAATTTCTTTCTTGTAAAATGAGCACAGAATTCTTGTGAGGATTCAATTAGATGGCATAGGTGTGAACACCTATGAGTCACCCCTTGGTTGTCGACACACGGTATCTCTGAGCAGGGACAATCAGACCATTCAGGGCATCACCAAGATTCTGATGAATAATACGCAGGCCGAATTTCAGGAGCGATGGTCACAGTTGGGCACAAGATCCCTATAGCAGCTGAGCTCCTGAGAGAATCAGGCTAAGGAAGAAAGTGCTCCCTGAGAGCATGGTTTCTGAGAACAAGGATGGAGTCTCCCGGACTTGAACAAGAAGACCTGGAATCCAAGGGGGCAACAGACCCTTAGGGTCACGTAGGTGCCCTTGGCCTTCGGTAAATCACTCCTATGTCATCAGGAGTGCTAGAAAGCTTGGTGATATGTGACAGGCAAAGAGATGTCTCTTTGTTTTCACAGGGCCACATGTAGCAGATTTGATGTGGACCTGTGTCTGCTCCAAAGAAACATTAACCAGTGGCAGCTTGGTGCATTTGCCCCAAGCGCTCACTTTCCGTGTAAATGCACAGCTGACTTCCAGGAGCCTGAAGACCTATAGCATAGGCTGGGCTTCTGTGGAGTGAGAGGGAGGCAGCTGCCAGGCATTGCTATGACCCTGATTGGCGTTATCTCTGAGGATATCGCCAATCCTTAGAAGCCATGCCTGGGAATGATCTCACTGCTTTCTTCTTCCTGCCAAGGATTCCACCCAACTGTTTTATAGGAAGTTGCCTTCCATCTGAGCAGAAGGAGACCTTCCCTGGGTCAAACAAAAGATGAGTAAATGATTATTGGCTGCCATAAAAGGATCCCGTAGAACGTTTATATTGGCCTGCAGAAAGCATCTGACTTTTACACATCTGTCTTTAGTTCATTTGTTGCAGGTTGAAGGCTGCCAAAGACATTTAATGACGTCGGGGTAGGGTTCGCCTTGGGGACTGGGCTAGCTAAGGATTTGGGATTTCCCCATGCTTTCTTCCTCCATCTCATGACCTGACAAAAGCAACTCTCTGAGTCACACACCGAGGGGACTTGTATTGAGGAAATAATCCATTTGCTACTATAAACTGGAGGGGTCCCTTAGAAAGAAAGCCAGGGCTCTTTCCTGGGTGGGCAAATTGTGCAGTAATGAGCCCTGCACTGGGGATATTGAAATGAAAAGGGCTACATTTCTGACAGAGAAATTCAAGGTCATCTAAGTTCTAGCTGTAACCAAGGGAGAGATTCTGAACCAGGGTGAGAGGGTCCCCAAGGAGCCTGGATTCAGGGAGATCTGGGCTGGAGTGCTTTTGGTGGCCACAGGCAGTCAGGGTCCCTGAAAGAGATGCCTGCCACCCCCACCCAAGGGAAGCTATCTGCTCTGCAAAAAGATTTGAATTTCCTAAAATGGCTCCAGTCTCCAAGGAATTCCTGGATGGATACTCTCTATAGATGGACTCTGGCATCTGAATATTAACTATCTTGACTGTTGCCCACACCTGCTTCTAAGAGATCTCACGGGCTCTGGAAATCTTGAGCTTGGATGGCTCCCTGTTGCCCTTCAGTTCTGCTTACACACACACACACGCACACACACACACACACACACACACACATACACACACACACAGCTAAGATTATCCCCTTGACCTCTGGGGCAACCAACTCCGGGTACTATGACTTGGACAATGCTTACTCTCCTACCCCCAAATCTGGAGAACTGCACCCTTTAGCAAATGCATTGATAAAACACACAAACAAACAAACACCCTGCCATTTAATATAGTCTTGTTCTCTGCATGGAATGTGCAGAAATATCACACCGTCTCATGTATGAGATGGTAATGACCAGAGCTTTTCTGGCCAGACTGGAAAAACCAAACCAGAACATTTCTTGGGGCCTCTTTCATCCCTAGAATCCAAGATTCTGAGATCCTTCCAAAAATACACAAAAGTGACCTTTTCTAAAAACAAATTGTCGCTCACACAAGATTACTGATGACTGAACCAAGTACAGAATCTTATTTAGTTCTGGCCCCAGGAGGGCCTTTTAATTTGCTTTTTAGGTGAAAACTTTTTTCTCCATTAAACACCGCATAAAAATGACAGGATTCTTTACTTAATGTTAATGTTACCACAGCAAACAAAGGTGGAGACTTATGAAAATCTGAAACAAACATGTAGCCTGTTCTTTCAAAAAAGCCAATGCAAAAAAAAGAAAGAGGCATCCTCATTCTCCACCATCCCCGTGGGCCATGCAGCCTGGGGCCGGCCTCTGGCACAGTCCCTCTGGTCCCCTCCCCCTGGGTGGGGCTTTGCTCAGTCTCCCCAGGGCCCGCAGGCCTTCTTTCTCCCCTTGCTCTGCCAGCTGAGGTTTCCTCGTCCATAAAGTCCCCACAGTGCAAATCTTCCTTTCAGAAAACTCACAGCTGGAAAACTTCATCTCCTCCTCTCTGATTCCCAGCCCTTCCTCTGCTGAGGCAGCTCTGCAGCTTAAATCACATTGTGTGGTTTGTACCTGTGTCTGTCTCCACCGCTGGACTTAACTGTCACTGTTGCCCCACTGGCCCTCTCACAGGTTAGACATAGTCCATACATTTTTGTAAAGTTTAAGTGAATTGAAGAAGGGTGACAATTCCCCTGCTCCAGATATATGTCTCTACCACAGATCACTTGGAATGTCTATGAAAGTGGCAGGGCCTTACTTAACGTCATCAGGGTTTCTCAACCTCGGCGCTAGTGACATCTGGGCTGGACCATTCTTTGTTGTGGGGGTCTGTCCTGTGCATTGTAGGGTGTGTAACAGCGTCTACCATGGATGTCGATAGCACTCCCTCACCTCCCAAGCTGTGACAACCAGAAATATCACCAGACACTGTCGATGTCTCCGGAGGGCAGAAATGGCCCCGGCTGATAACCACTGCTGGAGGTGATTCCCGAAGGAGGCTGAGAGGAAATATTAGACGCCTTGCCCGATGAGGAGCCCACGCAGACTTGCTCCTCACTCCCATAATCGCTGTGTTAGAACAGTGGTATAAAGCAGCTATTTATACCTTCTGGCCAAATATTTTACCCTGACAGGTCGTCACAGTGCTCATCGAACACTGCAATTTTTTCTTAAGTGCAGCGGGGAAAGAGAGAACTGGGTAAGGCCCATCCCCTGTGAAATGCGAATAGTTTTTGGAGGGAGGTCTTAGTTTTGGAGATAGCACGACGGATACTAGGAGATGCCTGTGCTCACGCGAGGAAGACCACAGAGGCAAAAAGTCACAACAGCAAAAGCTGAAATGAAAGACACATTTTTCCTTAGCAGATTATGGGGGACCATCACTGCTTAATAAATTAACACATACAAAACAGGGAAGGGTACATCGATTTTGGTACAAGCCTTGGAGCTGTGGGTGCAGATGGTTTGAATATTTTGGTGTGCATGAAGGTAACCTCCAGGTATTGTCACCCGGCCTCCCGGGGCTGGGGCCGTTCATCAGCCGCGGAGCAGCCCACAGTCAGGCAGAGCTGTGGAGAAAGGCATTTGCTTAAACATGGCAAATGGTATTTGAACAAACCCCGAGCCCTGCTTTTCTTTGAAGCGGTTACACTCTGTCACGTAAGGTTGCTCAGTCGGAGCGATGCCCAAGTGGCCAGAATAGACTCATGGGCCTGGGCCTGGGGAAGCTGTGGGATTGTTTTTTATTCCTCACTGAGGCAGGAAAGATGGGCTTTTGAGGCAGTGACTGAGGCGTTACGCATTAATGACTACGCAGGGACTTTCATTTCACACGTTGCGTTCTGACAGTGAAAACCGGGGCTGTTATGTAAGGTGCTGGCTCGATGCCCTTCCATGCGTGACTCCTTCCTCATCACATCGTTTACCTGTCGGGAGGCTGAGGCCTGCAGAGTCGTGGGAAAGCTTGAGTAAGGGCCTGTGGTTTGGTGCAAAGCATCTCAGGACGAGATATGAAAAGGACTGACACAGCTGCAGAGATGAGGAGGTCTGCCTGCGATGGGAAATAGCACCTGGCTGCTCTCGCACTTGACTTTGTGTTGGCTGCATTCAGCGTTGGGGAACCAGCTGGGGGCCTCTGATGAGAAAAATCAAAGAGTCAAGGCGATAAGCAGGTGGTTGATATTCCATTCTCTTCTCTGACACCAGGAGGAAAACTCGCTTAAGTCCTGGCAAGAAATGCAATTGGACTCTACAAAGCCCTGTTTCTTCAGAAGCCAAACATCGTAGCAAGGGCAAGAATTACAAGAATTATCGTTTCTGCTCTGACGCACAGGTATTGACAGAAGAGGTATTTCCCATGGAGATTGTGCACTTCTAAGGGCAAATCTGCAAAATAGGCATCAAAAGAGACGTGGGACCTGGGCAAGGAGCCCCAGCAATGTGCCACTCAGAGCAGCCTGGAGGAGCCTCTCTCTCCCAACGAAAAAGCTCACGATCACCATACCTGTGGCAGCTGCCTGGCAGCTGGGTTGAAAGGATCAGCGTAAACAGTGGCTCTTAGCGTGGAGTCAGTGGCTGGACAGGTTTCATGGCGCTGTGAGGCCCTGAAGTGAGCATGAGCATTTTGTCTGATGGGTTTAGGTTCACGTTTCCAGGGAGAGGGTCCTAACTTTTACTCCATTTTCAAGGAGTAATTTTTCTTAAAAGACTAAGAACTATTGCTTTACATAATGTGTGAAAGTGATATATAACTGGAAGTATCCCCAAACTAAAGCTGTTATCAGCAATGCCTTTAGGGGAGAAAAGGGTGCAGAGGAACAACTACTATGTGTTAGGGGCTGTGGGGTCTCACAGGGAAGGAGGGACCCTCGTGGAGCACATGACAGACACCTGGACATGAGAGCAAAACAAGTCAAAAGTTGGAAAGAAAAGGTAACTATAGACAACACGGCTGAGAGGTCAGAAAATTTTAAATGGCTCTTAAACTCCGAAGTGGGAAATGGACTTCCAGTGGCAGCGACAGTGACAGTGGTGACCGTGGCATTGATTAGGGCTGGGCTAGAGGAAGGGCAGGACTGGGCTCCAGGAAGAGGCCAAGAAAGGCCTGGGGGGACAGAAGGACGGGCTACAGGGAGAGCCCGGCAGAGCTAGCAGGTGCGTGTAGACACATTATGGATGGGGGGACTCTCTGAGCGGGACCAAGGGTTCCAGAGGAGGAGGAGGTTCTCTGGGTGACAGTCCGTCAGCGATGCCCTGGCCTGCCATGAGGCTTCCCTGGAGAAGCCCCGTGGGCAGAATGGAGCCTGCCTGGGACAGAAGTTCTTTTCCTTGGGAGCACATCCCAGTGACTCAGAAGTTCCAGGCAGGAAGCACTCCATCTCTAGACTACCTCTTGCTGTGATGCATCCAGGCTGCCTCTGCGCAGTTAGCTAAATCCTTTTGGAAATAATTTGATACTTCAGAAAAAAAATGTGTTCATCATGGGAAAAATCTGAACGTTTTCAATGTCTCTGTTCTTATCCTAAATTCTTCATGAGGTGGGGGCCACTGTGCCCCTTCCTGTGCCCGGCTGTCTTAGGTCCTGCTCTGACCCTAGGCCTGCTGATGGACAAGGCCACCCCTCCCCAGTTCTGCAGGGTTCTGGAACACACGCTGCCTCTCCACGCCCCTCCCAGGGGCCGGAAGGGCTTTCTTGGGAAACTCTTGGCATCTTAACGCAGCCCTGTGGATGTAAAGATCTGTAGCCTTTTCTTGAGTGTGCTCTTGAAGGCAGCAATTGACTCTGGTGACTAGGGCAGGACCGTTCTCCCCACCTTGTGCCCCCAAACCCACTTCCGAAGGGAGCGAACCTACAATCCTGATCGCTGGCAGGGAATATTTTAATCAGTCTCATCTGCGACACCCTAAGACGACTCTTCAAGTAAGGAGTAAGGGAAACAAGGGGACCAGAGACCAGGGCTGCCGGCCTCTTTCCAGAAAGAACAGACTCTGCCATCCCTGACCATTCTCTTGTCCTCATGGGCACTTCTTCACCTTTAAGACACTCTTTCCCCTGGGAACAACTCCCTGGCCCTGTGGCCTTCGATGTCTTCCAAGTGCAGTGAAGCTTGTGTTTTCTTGCTTCTGTCCCTGAAATTTACCTGTCCCCCTTTACATCCCATCACTGCCTGGCTGAATAAGGGGGGTATTCAAGGGAATATCTGGTCTGTTCTTCTGGTTCTCAAGTACCAGAGGGAACTTCAGGGCCAATGGCCTCATTTTTGTCCCCATGGGATGAGGAGTGACTCCTATCAGCTAGCAGAGAAAGACAAGACATTTTCCAAAGTGGGAGACCACTTCGGGAAAGCCAGCCTCTTAAAGTTACCCCATGTCCTGGTCTGTGTTCAGTATTCCCCTCAAACAAAGCCGGGTGGTGAGATCGTGGGCCTCTCTCTTCTGCATCAGGCTCACCGAGCAGAGGAGGGGAATTCAGAAGAGCAGAAGGCAGCTGGTGGGGCCTGGCTCTGGGCCTCCATCAAGACTCCTTCCAGTCCACTTGCTCCCTAGTTGCTTTTAATAAGTCAAAGCTCAGAGGTCCGGACGAAAAACAAGGGGAGAGGGGAAGAGGCTAAGACTCAGTTCAAGTTAAAGCAGGATTATTTATTTTAATTAGTTATTCATCCCGACTTCCGGTATGACACCTTCTACATTGTGGCTCATATTTAGTTTCCCATTCATCTCTCATCAAAGGCTAAGAGTCCCTGAGTATCTATCTTTTCGCTTACACAGAATCTTACGTGGTGGGGTGGGGTGGGCGGGCAGGGGGCTCAGTGAATTTGGGCTCGGAGATTAGCAGTGGTTAAGTATTAGTGCACCTCCCCTGCCAGGTAACATGGTATGGTAGGTAGATTTTGGTTTGGGATGGCTGTGCCTTGATTTACCTCTGGGAATGACTTCTCTCACATACGGGAAGCTGTTTAAGTGCCTGCCTGTTCCTCGCCCAAGGACAGGCATGCAAACCTTGCAGGGTCAGTCAGATTCATTTTTCCTGGAATCTGAAATTTGAGCAAAGTTATCAATAGTCAGAAACCAATTGAGCCCATTTGTTCATTATTCACAGCAGTGTACCCAGGTGACCCTGGTGAAGAGTCCTGTGTTTTAGACCCTTGATTCTATGCTCCTTCCTGCCCATGGAGTTTCCAGTTCTGGTTCATTCCATCCTGGTTTCTGAGCCTGATTTCCAAGCCATTGAGAAATCAGCTGTTCCCCCTCCCCATCCCACCCCCCACTGCCCCCCCCCGCCCCCGCAAGCGAATTTCCTTTTGGTTTAGACTAGCCAGGATTGGTTTCTGTTGCTTATTACCCAAGGAGCCCTAACTCACACCCACAATAAACCTAGGTTTCTGAGCATCCCTAAGTCACAATTGGCTTCAGAATATTGCCCCAAAGCTGTGCTAGAAGCCAGTGAAGTCTTCTCATTTACTCCGACTCCGTAGTAATCATTTCCTAGAATCCATCTCTTTAGTTGTCAAGTACATGTTGGTCATTAAATGACTGTGGTTTATAACTTGCCTTTTGGTTTATTTCAGTACTTTTTTAGTTCAATTCAGACTCAGCCAAATCTCTCCACCCTGTACCTGGAAAACAGGCTGGCTTCCCACATGGTCTGAGGCTTGATGCTCCTCAAACACAAGCTGGGGAAATGCAAACTCGGGCAGGATTTTTGCAAAGCAAACTAGAAAACTGTAATCAAGAGCTTCTAAAATGTTCTTTCTTTCTGAATTAGTAATTCAATGAATTCAGGAATTTATCTTAAGAAAATTGTCAGAGAAGCATAAAAAATGAGTAGCATATTTATTACAGTATCGCTATATAGTAGCAAAAACTTGAAGATAATCTAAATGTCAACAGCAGAGAAATGATTAAATAAACAAAGGTCTATATTCATATGTAATATGTACATTCAAAATCAGTTTTATAGAATATTTAATATTGTGAAGAGAATTCTCACACTATCTTGCGTACCAGGAGAGACAAACAAACCAGGACACAAAATCGTAGGTACAGGATAATGGCAATTTATTTTATTTAAATTGGGAAGGACTGCACCAACGTAATGGCAGTGGTGTCTCTTGATGGGTTATCATGGACGGGTTAGTCGGCTGTAAACAATTTGAGGGTAGGAATTGTCTCTTACTTAAGATTATAGCTCTAATTCTTAGCTCAGGTCCAAGCACATAGCTTGCTAGTGAAATAATGAGTTTCTTTCTATTTTTCCATGGTTTTCTTTTAAAATAATAAATGTGCTTTCTATGTAAAATTAGAAAAAAATATTTTAGGCAATAAAGCTTCAGTGCATGAGATTTATTGAATTCCTATTTATGCTTCAAGGTCCTATAGTAGTTTTAAGACATGGCAACAGATAATTGATTACGCTATTCACCGAGAAGTGAGATCTGTGTCTCCTCCTTTTAAGTGGGACTGCTTCCAACAGTGAGTGTAGTGGAAATGATGCTATGTGGCTTCTGAGGCAAGATCACAAAAGGCTAGGTAGTTCTCCCCTCGTTCACCAGTGCCCTTGATATTGAAGCCCTGACCTCAGTGTAAGAGGTCAACCATTCCGAGGCTGGTGTGTTGGAGAGGCCATCTGGGAGTGCTCTGGTGGACATTCCAGCTAAGCCTGTCCTTCACCCCAAGTGCTTGGCATGTGCATGAGGAAGCCATCCTGGAGGTAGATGCTTTCAGCCCCCTGCCCTTTGAGTCACTCCCAGCCGACTGGGGTTTGGAAAGCATGGAGCAGAAGCAAGCTGTCCACACTGTGTCCCATCCAAATTCCTGACACAGGGACTCCCTAAGCATTAGAAAATGGGGGTGGTTTTATGCCACTAAGTTTGAAGTGCTTTGTTAGACAGCAGTAGATATCAAAACTGTCTCACTCAAATTTCTCCCTCTTTGTGACAACTTCCCTGAGCTTTCCCGTCCTTTCCACAATCCTAAGCCCAAGATTAAAATGTCATTCTTGTCTCCAAAAGCCCTTGTTTATGCCCATATCAGAATCTTGACTCATCTTGTCTTTCTCCAGAAGGTGATGAGTCCCAGGAAAGTTACTCTGAGTCATTTTGCGTTCTCAGAGCACTTAGCATGGTGTCCGACACGCCGAATCCAATTGATGGTCTTTCTATTCCTTTTGCTACTATTATAATGTACAAGAGAGATGGAGATTGACAAAGAAGCCAAATTTGGTGTGAACGACAGGCTTTCATGGACTTCTTTCTATCTCCGTGTTTCTGAGTTTCAACTGAACATCACGATGGGATGGCATTATACCTGTACACGGTCCTGATGTCTTAGTCAGTTGGTGCCGCCATGACAACATCCCATAGACTAAGTGGCTTAAACAACGGAAATTTTTTTCTCACAGTTTTGCAAGCTGCGAGTCTAAGGTCAAGGTCAAGCTGATTTGGCTTCTCCTGAGGCTTCTCTCCTTGGCTTGCAGATGGCAAGGCTTCTCCCTGCTTCCTCACAGGGTCTTTCCTTTGTGCACGCACATCCCTTGAGTCTCTTCTTTTTCTTCTAAGGACACTAATCCTATTAGATTAGGGTCCCACCCTGATGTGCTCATTTAACGTTACCTCTTTAAAGGTCTGATCTCCAAATACTGTCATAGTAGAGATTAGGGCTTCAACAAATGAATTTGGGGTGGTAGCAGACACATTCAGTCCATAATACCAAGAAACATTGGATTCTTAGTAACGTTTACATTCCTTGTAGTTGTAGATGTCAGTGAAAAGAATTAATGAACTCAGTGATCCAAATTCTATCCATAAACTTTTCTGGTTGTAAGTTCCAGGCTTATGCTGTTCTTGTTCTCATGCCCCTTTAAATAATGGCCCGCTTAAGTGATAGAAATCTGTGACAAGTTGCTCTTCTCCACAGCCAGTGACAAGATCTTATTTCGGGTAGGTTTTGTTTGCTCGCTTGTTTTTTTGTTTGGTGCTCAAGGAAACCTCAAATAAATCTTCAGTATTATTGTCAGCCGCAACACAGTGATGGTTACAAAGTGACACATGACACGTTACTGTGTACCAGTGGGCATTCTTCTATCGTAACCCAGTCGGTTTACCGAAGCTGGATAAAGAGCATCAGTAAAGGGGCTTGGGAGAGAAACTGCTGTAAACAGTCAAAGGATGATTTAAGGACATGCAGAAATGCCAGGAGCTAGAGTGGCTAGCAACTACTATTTAGAATTTTCTTCTCAAATTAATTTCTAGCAATTTCTTTTTCTGTCAATCTGTTTTTATCATTTTTTATCATGTTGCATAAATGAGAGAGTAAGAGAAAGCGAGAGAGAGGGAAGAAGAGAGACAGAGAGGGAGAGAGAGAGAGAGAGAGAGAGAGATAGAGAGAGAGAGAGAGAGAGAGAAAGGGAGAGATTGAGAAATACAATCTTCTACTGAATTGAATTGGATTTGGGACTATTTTATGCCCATATCTCTGAGCTTCAGGTGCTGAACAAGACATGCAGCAAATGTTCAAGGTCACACATTTGTTCTTTGCAATTCAAATTAAAGTGCACCTATTTTTCCAGTTTTGCCCCTTGTTTTCAGCTGGCCTGTGTCACATATTATCAAACCGGCCCTCTCAGCACCCCTCCTCCCACTTTACTTTCGCTACTTGAGGAATAAGAAAACGTTTCTTGTTATGATTCATGCTATCACTAATGCAGGAGCCACATGAATCAATCAGCTTATTTTCACATAATGTAGCATGTTTACACAATTACCACCCAGCCTGCAAGGAGTGTTCTAATATTTGAAAGTTCTTTAGGTGAAAATGTATCCTGAAATACATTTATCTGCTAGTTGAAATTGGTAAGAATTTTGTTCCAATTTGTAAGGTTTTATCTCTGCTCAACACTATAAAGCCCTTAAAATTTTCTCTATCTTGAGTTGTCTGAAGGTAAGAAGAGATTCGATTTGCTAAGAGTCCTTGTTTTTGACATAAAGACTAATATCCACTCTTGTGCTGTACTTCGCAAAGCAATGACTCACGTTAAAAAACCTGTCAGGATCATGAATCCTCCAGATAAAATGAACCCAAGTCTTGCTTTCTTCATTAATTTTCGTATGTGCTCTCTGCTGCTTCACTCCAGAAAAGAGGCATAATTACCGTCTTTATGAGTCAGACTCATAGCCCTGCACCTGTTAGAAAATTAAAAAAATATTTTCCCCACGTCACATTACAAAGGGAGGCCCATTGTTCTCACGCAGTTGCTGGTGTTCACTCATTTGACAAAATGACTATAGCGGAGGCTTTAAAAGCCATAGTGATAATGAAAAACAATGACTAGAGACATTTCCAAATGCCAATACATAAAGATAGTAACATGAACTTGATAAACTCTGATTTTTTTTTTTTTTAATTGTTCATGGATTAATAAAGGAGAGTCTGTTTCTCCCAGGCATGACACAGCAGCAGATGTAGGCAGTTCAGAACTGTTTTCGTAAAACAGACCCCAGGTGGTTACTTAGGTTTGGATATAGAATCTAGTCAAAGCTAACTATGGAAGATTAGATATGTTTGAATATGTTATTGGTATAAAGATTAAAGAATAATTCTAAGTAAGTAAAACTGATGTCATGACTTAAAAACTATCCAGCTCAGGAAGGGGCAGGGTGTGATAAAACATCTTCACACAGCCGATTTCTTGCCTAAATGCTGTATAAAGAGATAAAGGTCAAAAGACTATTGTTTTGCAGATGACAGATGTAGTGTTTGATCTCAATGCCAAAAAAAAGAGCATCAACTCTCTCCCCTGGGCCGTACTTTCCCAGTGGCCGCAGGGCATTTCTGTACAAAGCTAACTTGAAATTTAGTGTAAATTAGCAATATATGCTACACTGTCAGTAGACTGGGGCACAGGAAGGAGAGTTCTGTTAACAGTCACACTCAGCCCAGCTTACAGATAACACTTTCTGGCCTTCTGTGTACACCAAGAGGGAAAAGCAAACAGTAGAGAGGAGGTACGTGCTGTTGGCCAATGGCAGTAGCGTAAGTGAAACAGAGTGTGGAAACGCCTAAGAAATGAAGGATACCAATGCAAATTCTCATCCTTTGAATCTAGGCCTTTTCGATTGAGTTATTTTTCACATTCTTCTCCTTTTCCATAAGCCATGAATCAATACTGAATAAATTATTGAAGAATCGATTCAATAGGCAATATGTAACTTATGTTCTACATCTCTTAAAGAAATTTCTTATTTCACCCATTTCTTTGTAAAATAATTATGAGTTCAGTGGTTTATTAAACTCCTAGAGTTTATTTAAATACGGGTTGGAGGATTGTTTAGGAGAAATTTGAAACCAGGACGACCAATGCTTTGTGGTCAAATATTGAATTGTTATCTGCAGAAAAGCGGGGTTTTGACTTACCTCCCTAAAAACTTTTATAGTATTTAATATGAGGAATTAGCTATCTGGTAAAGATGTTCTTTAATTTATTACCTCAGTATACCAATTGGCACAAAGAATTTAATAAATGTTTGTTGAATGAATAAATGATTGAAGAGACAATGATATAAAATTTAAAAGTATGGACAATCATTTTATTGAAAAATCAGCATTACTTTTCAGGATTAATTTTAGATAGCAATGTTTGTTCTAATTTGCTATGGACTAAAAATAACCAAAGAATAAAAATAAATAAAATATACATCCTGGGATTTTTCCAAACAGAAAAATATATTCTACATTAAGCATTGTATTAATTTGCTTCTCCTAGAAGCAGATGACTAGAGGAATTTTATAGCTTTGAATTTCTATATTAGAAAAAAAGAGAAAGGTTTAAAATAATTACACTAAGCTTGCGCCTTTCTAAGGAAGAGAGAAAAATTAAAGACTAAATAAATAAAAGGAAGTTAACAATAAAGTTAAAATTCAGGTACTCTGGAAAGTAGACATAAGACAGAATTTGAAATGAGCAAAGTTTATTGGGGAAAATTCCTGTAAAAGATAAAGCGTGGAGAGAAAGAGCAGCCAGGGAGAGCACGATGCAGGTCTGACACCCGTGAATGGAGAGGATGTAGTGAGGAGGGTTTCAAAGTAAGAGCTCCAGACTGTCTCGGCCAGCCCAGGGGGTTGCGCCCATAGACAAGTGGAGGGTCTTGCCCTCAGTTGGTAGAAAACACAACATCTGTGAAGAGCTATAAAGTGAAGCACAGTAAAACCAGCCATGCCTGAACTTACTTGGAGATCTGAGCAGCACATGTAGGTAGATTGCTATAGTCTACCCCTTGTGACACATGGATCTACTTCCTTTATACATCTGGGGCACAGATCCACCATGGTTCCTGTATTAGTTATCTACTGCTATGTAACAAATTATCCCCAAATTTAGCTGCTTACAGATCACACATATTTCACACAGTTTCTAAGAGCCAGGCATCTGGGAGTAGATTAGCTGCATGGTTTGGTTCAAAGTCTCTCACAAGGCTACAGTCAAACTGTGGCCAGAACTGGAGTCATTATAAAACTCAACTGGGCTAAAGAATTTGCTTCCAAGCTCGCTCGTGGGGTTGCTGGCAGGCCTCAGTTTTTCGCTGGCCTGAGGACTGCTTTCTTCATGTAGGCTCTTTCTGAAAGCTGCCTGAGTGTACTTATGACAGCAGCAGCTGGGAAGTCTTTTATAACCTGATCCTGGAAGTTACACAATCCATCTTCTCTTGGCTGCACAGACCATCCTTGATACAGCATGAGGGGAGCACCCAAGGGCATCAATGCCAAGGGTCAGGGGTCACTGGTGGCAGTCTTGGAAGCTGGCCCCTACAGTTCCCATATACCTCCCTTCCTAAAGGCACACTTGGAAAAGGGAAGTTAGTGGAACAAATTAAATCCCATGTCACAGCAATCAGTCTTGGGTCACAACTGTACTCATTGTCTCTCCCTCTTTACTATCCATTCTAAATTCCCCCACCTTCCATATCACCTCTGCTGGTCTTCTGGCCTACTGGTACCTGGGCACAGAGACTCCAAAGTGCCCTGGTGGCACCTGTAGCTTGTAATTCAATGAGAATTCTTTATGTGCTTTAGGTGAGATGCACCCCCAATGGCTCTCAGGACTTCTAGCTCTGCAGAGCCCAGAGTTGTAGAAACAGGAAGGAAAACTTATGTGAAGTGTCATTGGAATGATGGTAAGTGGGGCCACTCCTGTTTCCATCCTTCGGTTCCCAGAGTTCTGTATTCTTCCGACACAGTGCTTTATAGATGTCTTCGATTCAGGGCGTATACTGATTGCTGGATGCTGGCACCCCATCTTCACAGAGCACTGCCTTTAGTTTGTTGAATTAGGTATGTTAAAATATTTGCCCCGTGAAAACAACCAAAATGCTGGATAAAATAACAAAGGAAACACTTTCAAAAGGCATCACCAAGATGACACAAAAGTAAGGATTCTGCCAAGATCAAAAACAAGACAAAAGTAGCAACTTTGAGAGAGGAGAACCGAAGCCAGCTCTCTCAGTGTTTCCGCCCAAATTCGGAAACCTCAAACTTTCAAAAACTTTTTTGATAGGAGAGGACAGGAGATAAAGCCTTGGGCCCACACAGAATTGGAAGTCTTTTAAGAAACTCTCACATAAAGCTGGAATCTCAAAGAACTTTGCCTTCAGTTGAAGGGTGAGTAACTGCTATGCAGAAGGAGACACCACCACATCTGATTTGATCTTGTTGCTGGAGAAGAGTGGTTGGAAATCTCACTTGAAAATTTGTGATTATAACCTCTCCCTCCATTTTTGTATGAGTTTCTATCATCTGTATCTGAAAAATTGAAAGAGAAGAATTTTAATTAAAGTGCTCCCAGAATGTTTGTATAATCAGCTGGGAGGAGCAAATGCGAATCTTTTCTGGAAGAAAGTCATCTCAACCCAGGTCTTAAAGAATTCCTATAAAGATATAAAATTCCAAAGAACGTAAGCTCAGAAAAACACACACACACACACATAGGCATACTCCACTCCGTTCCGATGCCACCGCATCACACATGCAAGAAAATAAAGCACCGTGAGTGAGAACTGGCAGAATCAATAGGCAGCAAAATCGGATCTGTAAGGATGATCAGACACAGAATATAAAATAAGCATGTTTGGTGTGGTAAAGAAATGAATGTTTGTGAGCAAGGAATGAGATATGGTTCTTTAAAAAAAAAAAAGTCAAGCAGACTGAAGAAAAATTGGATTAAAATTTTAGAAATAAAAAACTGCTTTGTGTGGAAAGATTATGATAATGGGTAAGTGGAGGAAGGCCTGAGATACACAAAGAAATAGTGAGCAAAGAAATCGATAAATATATTGAGTAAATCTAAATAAACATTGACTACATATAATAATAATGGAAATTAAAAGAATTGTGAACAAAGAAATTGGTAACAAAGGTAAATCTAAAACAATGCCTCTAAATAATAATAATAATGTCTAATTTGTGAGGTTAAAGAAGCAAGATAGAATACGAATACTGGTCAAACTATAATACAAATTGGAACAGGGTAAAAACCTGTAGTTAAAATGTTCTAAGCTTCTTGCATTGTTTGGTAGAGCATCAAGAAATTAAATAAGCATGTGAAAATGTCTAGGGTAATGCCTAAAAATAGACATAGAGATCACTACTCCCAAAGGAGCAGAAATAGGGGGTGGGGAAGGAATAAACAAAAAAAGAAAAAAAATCTATTCAGAGGATGGCAAGAAAAGGGGGAAAAAAGATAAGAGAAATGGAAAGCACATAATAAGATGGTAGAAATAAATCAAAGGAAGAAAAGCAAAGACAGAGTCTTAAGATCCTCTGCCCCCAAACAGAATGGGAATGTGTACACACTCTAAAATGACAGGTGTTAGTTTCATATTGTTAGTCACAATGAAAAAATGAGCATAAACGACCTTTGCGAATAAAAGGCTTTATTCCACAAAAGCAACTTTAACTTTTGAAGACTTATGTCCCCAAAATGGACTTTTTATAGGCAATTTCTAGGCGTACTCTTACGATTACTAAATTTAGAACACGTGTTTATTTTTGCAAATTTTGGTCTTTGACTTTATCTGGAGAGTTTTTGCTTGTGAACAGCTGCATCATTTGTTATTTCTCTCTCGTTTTGTACCAATCTTAATACTCTTTTTCTCCTTTGTCTGTTTTTAGAAGGACCTGCCTTTTTAAGGCTTTGGCTAGGACACCATATTCTAGAAATAAATCAGAAAGCACAGGACCTAAAGACTTAACATAGAAAATGACACATTTAAAAAAAAAAGGAATTTTAGGCCTATAATATTTGGCTTCTACAGGATGCTACATAGCTTCCTAAAGCATCCTTTTAAGATTCTTCAGTCAATCCTTCATGTAAGTCTGTTGTTTTTTTTTTCCTACATACTATTTTCTTTTGTTCTATAATGCTTTTTCCATTGGTTCTCAGCTGTTTTTTAAAATTTCTTTTTCTTGACTGTTCATTCTCAAATGAGGCAAGATTTTTATGTCAACACACAGGGTACAGGGACATCTCTCAAGTTTGCTCTGGGATAAGGGTCATTTCCCTTTTCAAAGAGACAACCAAAGAGGACAAGGCGATGCACCTGGTCACCCGTCCAATTTCCTGCTAAAAGTGCTTATTTCCCAATCCAGGCTTTGCTCCTTGTTAGCTGTGTGAATGGATGAGTTGCTTAACTTCTCTATGCCTCAGCTTTCTCATCTGTAAAATAAAGCTAACAAATATGCCATCCTCATAAGTTGCGGAGGATTCAATGAAATACTTTTAAAGCTCTTAGCACTGTGTATTGCCCATCATAAAACATAAATATCAACTATTACTATCATTGTTACTACTACTGTATTATTGCTATTACTGCTGCTACTACTAGTAGTACCGCTACTGCTACTAGTACCACAACTACTACTAGTACTGCAATCACATTGCACTCTTCTGACAGGGCATACTTCTTTCCCGGTGCTGCTCGGGCGCCGATATGCTGAGCCACTGCTGGGCTTGAGAGAATTCTACTTTCCAGGGTATGATGTACCACTGCCCACGTCTCCCTCCCCACCACCACTCACACAAGCTTCTTCTTTAGCCTGTTTTAGAAGTTGTCCGCTCAGAATGTTCCCAGCAAAGTGGCCTGGGTGCCTTGAGGGACAGCATCCATGTGGCAATCAGTGGGGGGTCCAGGTTCTTGCTGTGACTTTGTTGACTGTGTGCTGTGCGTATGTGACTTATCTTTTCCAACAGAGGGCTTTTAATGGGACACTGGAAAGGGCTGCACCACGGCCTATTGGCCAGATGCCATGCCATTTTTCCCTGGAAACTAGTTCCTGCTTTTAAACTGGGAACACGAAGTGAGAACATATGCCTGATGCTTGTGAAAACTGCCCTTTCACCAGACGAGGAGGACTCCACGCCTTTTATTCATGTCCTTTTGGTAATGAAGGACAGTCCCTCAGTCTAAGCTGCAGCGAGACCCTGATCCTAACTAACCTAGCTGGCTAAAAAATATAATAGCCCTATTATCACACACACATTTAGATAAGTTAGGAGATTTGAGGCTCAATGATTCCCTCAGGAGGGCTAAGACTAAATCCAAAGATGGCCAAGGAAAACTGCTGAGATGACATCCTCATGATATTTCCAGGAAAAGTCAGAACCTTTATGAGAAAAGCTACCTACTGAAACCCATAGTATTACATTTGGACTAAGATTTGTATTAAACCTTTAATGACTGAGTTTGAATAGCACATGAATACATCGTTTCTTCATAAAAGTTTAGCTACTTTTATACTGAGGAAGGCCAAAAGAGGCATAAATAATAAAAATAAATAAATGAACAGTTCATAAAGACTTTGTGGGTAAAATACAGTCAGGATCATTCACTTGGGTCACGTGCCCTCAGACTCAATCGGACACCCACCCTTCCCTGTGTCTGTCCAACAGCTGTCCTAGTTCCTACAGGGGGAGGGATTGGGACAGGAACTCTGGGTGTCTGGGGGCCATTAATAATTAAGAGTGTACCTATGAAGTTAGCATTAGAAACATTTAGGACATCAGTAACTAAAGTAAGAACAGCAATATAGACTTTACACATATATGCTAGTAAAATGCATCATGACCAATTTAAAGCAACAAATTACAGATGGTTTGACAAACATTTTTAAGAGCCTTTAATACATAAGCAAAACAAACTCTAATATTGGTTTATGACTATATCTGAGTCATTAATAACATTAAAACATGGAAAAATATCTCTTCTATTACATAAGGCCATCTCTCCCTACCAATGTACTATGTCCAAAGTACAAACAGTAAAAATAAGTATAATCCCTTTTTCTCCAAGTTAATGAGTCATGTAGAAATCAAGACTTTGGTGATATTAACAATTATTGGATCAGAGTTCCAATCATGTTAGCTACAAAGAATTTAAGCCCTCCCTGATCCTAAACTTGTTCTCTACAGGAGGTAGATATTTAAGGAGAACTTTTTTCTTGGTGATTACAGGTCCTCCTTAGACTGCATAAAATGGATGGGCTTGGTCTGTTCTGGGGTCCCTCGAAATAAGAGTGTATTAAGAGTTCCAGGGGACGTGGTCACAGAGAACCACAAGACCACCACCAATACTGTACTCGGAAATTTTCCTCTTCTGTGATCTGAGGCTCCAGGCCAGAAGAAGCATGAGGTGGCTTTCGGGGTCCTCTCTCTGATGCTCTATACTCTTGGCTGGAGGCAGCCTAAGGATCTGAGGTCTGGGACCCCGACCCGATGAAGTACTCTAATCCATTGTGCCCCAAGTAGCAAATGCTCTGATGCAAACAAGATCCTGGTTGACTTGACTTGCTAACTTAGAAGAGTGGCCTTTAACATGGAGTATATGAAGGACAGTCCCTCAGTTTGGGTACTTGGAGCAATTCATGATCTTAAGTTCATAGGCTTCCTCTATTCTCGACTTAGAAATACCCCTGTTCGAGTAAAGCGTCATGCTAGAAACTCGATATTATAGTCCACGCTGGGATTTTCTGAGTTCACTTACAAGGCAGATTGCAGTGATGGAAGTTAGACACTTTTGAACTAATGATTCTCTTCTTCTATGCCCTGGTTTTGTTAAAGTATACATCCGAGGGACACTTTCATGAAAGCAAGGCAAAAATAACATTAGTAAGAAATGTTGACTGTCAAAAATGCCCCCTCCTACAATACATTTGAATATAAGCAGTTCTTCATATTTATCCCTGGGAGACATCATTAGCTGACAAGAAATTTTAAATAGCAAAGCAGCATAGGCTACTTTTAAATACAACTAGAATGTTTTCTTAGACTATCAAAAATTTCCTAGATATAAGTTCATGAAATCTTTCCACTTGGCACTTGTTAGTCAATGATGTAATTAAAATAATTTTTTTCAGCTACTGCTTGAAATGTTTATTATAATGCAGTAAAATCCTCATCTTGTTTCATCTCTGAATGTTTAATATTTCCTATCTACTATTAATAAAAATAATTCCTATGTAAAGACCAATTACCTTGACTGCATCTAATTCTTTTTCATTAAATGTAAAAGGAAACATTAAAGATTGATTCATCTCATCAAAAACTGTAATGTTCATAGAAGTTAACTTTTATACTGAATAATTATCAAAATTTGTAGTATATATGTTTTAAATAGTAGTATATTAATAACTATAATTATTTTATCCAAAAGAACTTTATAAAATTATATATATATATATATATATGTGTGTGTGTGTGTGTTTTTGTGGTGATTTAATATAATAGATAAAAGGTTTACAATTATAAAAATATCTAAAGTAAAAGTTTCATTTTTAAATGTCTACATTTATAATATATTGGTTATCTTTACAACATCCTTGGCAACTATTTAAATTTATGATGAAATACTTTAGATGCCAACTTAAAAATGTACAAGAGGTACAAGGGGAAGATTTTTTTTTTCAGGGTACATTGGCGAAAATATTGATTTACAACTATTACTAAATAAGGTAGTGGATTCTTTTCTCCCTAACTCCACCTTTTCTCATTAACTCCAGTTCTATACTGAGTACTGTGTACTCCTCTGAAAAATAAAAAGATTCTAGTTTTGAGAGCCTATGAGATCTCAGCTTAAACCTGCACAATTTTAAAAGTCTAGTAATAGAGAATGGAAACTTGGCCCTGGTTTTTAAGAAAGTCTGCTTTAAATCCATGAAAAGAAGTAGTCACTCGAATCTTGGCAATAACCTTAATTCCCTAGAAATTTAAGGTTGCAGATAAAAAATTACAACTGTAGAACTGACTCACTTTAAGAAGACAAAAGACAGAAGGTATCTCTTTAGATTAATGTGTTAAGACCACATCAAGCTCACTTCAGAGAAAGGTGGCTCTATCAATGGTCCACAATGCAAAGCCAGATGTTCAGAAACAAATATATAGTTTCTAATGTTAAATTTTATGATAGTCTATAATTAAAAATACTTCATTATTCTAAAATATATGTCTATCTATTTCTTGGGTTCAAATTATTATAAATGAGAATAATAAACAGTAATAACAAATAACCATGCAAGTATATTAGTGAAGGTATTCAAAACCTTTTTAATGGCAAATGAAATCAATCCCTTTCATAATTTTCTGAATTCAAAAAGTTTAAAAACTGTGGCCACCCTGTGGTATAATGAGATGAGCTGACTCAATGATGAGCATAATGCCTTATTGTGTTAAATACAGATTTTGAAACTGAGAATCTGAATCAAATTCTTATTCAATTGCTGCTAGTTCTACCTTAAAAAAAAAAATCGATCTAGGTGTAAAACCACAAGTTACAGTTTTATATCTAAGTGATTAAGAACTACTTTCAGGGAAAGTAATGGTACTCTAGTATTCCCTTCATAATTCTAATAAATTATCTAAGTATTCTGTGTTTCACAAGCCTCAAAAGACAACCAGAATTACCAAATTTTTGGGAGGGAATCAGATATTCAAATATATACCATTATGAGATTAAAATTTAAGATTTTCAATGAGTTGCCAATGATCAAAACAAAAGTATTTCTATTGGATTTTTTTTTTTTTTAAATAACAGATCTCTAGTGCTTTGGGGGCTCAGAAACTTGGGTGATGATAGAAGATATTCATGAATATTAATTGAATATTGATTTCCTTTAATTCACTGGTTTCCTGGAGAGTTGCAGATTCACAATCAATAGGTGAAAAAGTAGAACTTGAGTGCAATGGGAGCTGAGGTGTTGAAAGGGTCAACACCATGTGGGAGGTGGGGATGGGCTTCAGAGTACCACTGCTTCAGTTAGGCATCAGGAAACTGAATATAGCAAGGCCATTTCTGTTCAACACCAATGCACAGCTCTTAAGAGGTAGAATACGCCAGGGCCAAGGGCACCACTGTGAACAGCGATTCACACACTTTTATATACAAACCACCTGGAGATCTTATTAAAACCAGATTTCATTCAGTAGGTTTGGGTGTGGGGCCTGATATTCTGCATTTCTAACAAGCTCCCAAGAGACACTGATCCTGCAAAAATTTCAAGCACTGATACTGTTCTTCCAGTCTAGAAATGAGATGTGTGACCTCATCTTCCAGTCTAGAAATGAGATGTGTGACCTCCAAGCTGGAGGCCCAGGCTCTCTCATCAAGTTGGCTGTTAAGCAGCTATAAGAATGGAAAATTGTTTAACCTTTAAGAGATCTATTATCTCCTGTAAAACTACAGGCATATACCAAATGATGTGTCAAGTCCCTTCAGAACTACATAAGGATTTTAAGAAAAACCCTATTTTTAGTTTGGCTGCTATCTTCTATATTTTTCCCCATAAACAGTGAGCAAAAATCAGAACGAAGTGTTATTGCATTATATTACTCTCAAAGGTCACCATCCAGTTGTGTTTTGAGCCAATATGACAGCTATTTTTTAATGTCACTTTCCACATTCTTTCTCCATAATTCTTAGAACACTATTCAGATTTTATTTTCCTTTAAGAATTCTATGAATTCTGAGTCTGTGGGGTTAGCTATCTGCTGCCTGAATGAAAATGTAGTTCTTATTATTTCACATTTTTCAGAGAAGCTGTAATATTCTTAAATAGAGAGTGATCCTTTAATCCGAGCCAACTTCATACACTGCACCCCTGCTAAGTGCAATGGTGGGTAATGGTTGCAAAGTGCATCTAATAGGGAACAAATTCTTTCCTTTCACTGAATAGAATTTGAGTCAGCTGCTTCCTGTTTATTCCCATTATCAACACTTTATTCAGAACTTGATTAACTCTTGTCTGGACTACTGTACTAATCTACCAACTGGTGTTCCACCTCCAGCCTTTCCACTCCATAATTATTCTAATACATCCCTGCCAGAGTAATATTTCCAAATTTCAACAAAGTGCTTCAAGTCAAAATCCTGCACCAGGCCCTTATTCAACACCTTCGTGCTATGGGGTCGACCTACCTTTTCCAGGTTCCCACTACTTCCCATAACCAAATATTTTCTACACTTCCCATATCCATGACTGTTTATTCATCTTTGCTACCTGGTATAAATTCTTCTTAGAAACTCTACTCCATTCTTCAAGACCGATTATAAATTCCAGTTCTTGCTTAAACGTTTCCTGATTCTTGCAGCAAGAAGTTGAACTTATGCAACACCTTGCTTTTGATTCTCTTCTCAACACCTACCGCCTTATAATTTCTTTACGCGCTTTCTCACTGCTCTCTACTATACAATTCTTGGGCATCTGTAGTTATGTTGTAATTATATCCGTAGCTCTCACAGTGCTTTTTAAACTTTCTGTACTTGCTGAAGAAATAAGTCAATGTAAATACAGCTTCAGTATTAACCTATGATAAAGATGTTCAGAAACTTTAGTCTTATCTAGTATTTATTTAGGGCGAATTACTTAATCTCCGTGACCCAGTATTTGTGTGTGTGTGTGTGTGTGTGTGTGCACGCGTGTGTGTGTGTGTTGTGTGTGTGTGTTTGGGGGTTAGGGCTATCTAGTAATTTTTTTTACTCAGTGAATATAAAGTACTATGCTATATAAATGCTTGAGAAGAGAAAATTCTTCTGACTTTCTAGATCATGGTAAATATTGTCATAGGATAAATATGTTTCAGATTCGACTGCTGTGTTAAGAAAATTTTACATATGAATTCAAAATATACAAACATGCTATGTTCATACTTAAGATTCTAAAGATTTAACACAATCACACAGTCACATTGGCTTTACAATTTATTACTACACAGAGTTAATATTTCAAAAGAAAAAGCAGAATTTCTTCCTTAAGATACCATAGACAACACCTCAGGAATTATCCAATATTGTCTGTCATGGTTTGGGGACAATTGAGGGTGTCCTGTGTAAGATACAGTGTACATTAATTGTTTTCTTAAAACATGAAAGTAAAAAAGTTTTAAATATCCATAATCATTATAGGATTTGTGAACCTTGGGAATATACCCAATTGATTTCTTGTGATCAAGAATATACAACACAATGACTAGGAACTGTCAGCTGCAGTGTATTAACACTTTTAGGATAGTAGGCTGTTCTGTCGGTACAATATTGTAATAATTATAAGAACTTTAAAACTGAAGCTTGAGAAAATCTGTTCCATAATCAAAGAAATTAGCTATAATCTATCTATAATATTATAAACAAATTTTAGACTAATAGAACATTAAAATTTCTTAGTCTTACATAATTTTCAGTATTAATGTCTTCCAATCAATACCATTGCCAAAAAATATAGCTTTTAAGTAGCTCTGACTATAAATATAGTAATTTAATCCAAAACTAAAAAACTGCTTGAGAAATCTATGTTAACTATAGGGGAATTCTCTCACCTTTGTCCCATAGGAGTTGAAGAAGAAAATCAAATAGGGTTATAATTCCCTAAGGAATATTTTCTATGATATTCTTTTCTTTTGGAACCTATAAATCCTTTTATTGAGGTCATGCAAAAGGTTTGTCTATAAATTAAAACTTAATATCCATTATATGAATTTGAGAGACTTACTTTGTCATATTTACTACTTTCTTAATTTTGCTGATACTGTTTTATGTCAGGAGTTTGCTCATCAGTGAAAAAGTCAAGGAAGATCTGAAGGTGTTCTTAACCCCCAGGTCACATACTCTAGTGTCTTTCTTCAAAAATATAGGCGCACAGCTTAAACTGTACCATTCAAGGTCTAGGTTGAAATAAATTTAAATCTTGTCTCCCTGTTTATGGAATTCCTTCTCTGGTATACTTGTGGAATATAACTTATGGAATATAACACAACCTAACTTACTGCAAATCATGATTCTATTCTCAGAATGATTACTTATGGAATTACTCATTGTAAAAGCAAGAGTGTAACAACAAACCAAGAAACCAGGTTTTGCACTGACAGTCTTTACATCCTTTCGAAAAGTTTATGTGTGACTATCTTTATAAATTTAAATAGGTTTATAATTTAGGAAAAATGTATCCCTATGGTTTTTGAGGAGAGAGCTGTAATTGCAAGACTGTGGAAAAGCATGCATAATCACATAATAAAAACTGTTGCCCCAAATATTCTCTTATGCTTTTGCCAAAGCTTTCACTGGCTTTTGCCATCTACCTTATATCATGAGTATTTATAATTTAAACATGTAAACACCAGAGCAGAAACATAGAGGTCTAGTGCAGTGGTCTCTGGAGCCTGGCATGACTACTGCTGACATTATATATGATTTTAGGGGGTATACCAATTAACATTTAGTATTTTAATAGATACACATCTATTTTAAAGTGTATTAGAGAAAAACATACTAGCAAATCGACCTCATCACACTGATTCATCCTTGGGTCAAGTTTCCTTTTTACATAAATTTGAGATTAAAAAAAGGGTTCATTTAAAGAAAATATTAGGTTAATACAGCGTAGGTGCTTCCGACAAAAGCCATGATGGAGGAGGCCAAGGCATCTCTGGTGAGTGGAGAAGGTTGGGGTCAGGTAACACTGGTTCTGGTTCTAGCTCTGTCACCAACTAGTGGACAAGTCAGACCTCTTTGGGCATCTATTCTTTATTTGTAAAGAGATGTTCTATGATGTTCTCTTGTCAAATGCCATTATAAGGAACATCAATCTCTGTAAACCAAAAATAAGCATCCTAAGCCTTAACTCAGGATGTGCTCACTTCAGCTGGTCAAGGAAATCAGTGGACCAAATGTGGAACTATTTTGAGGTTAAAACAAAACATCTACTACTGGTAGATTAGATCAAGTCTTTGAGAGATTGTAGATAAACTTGATTTTGCTTAGTAACTTTAGCTGTTTTATACATGGGAGGGATTCCAAGTACCTTTGGATTCTCTCATCAGTGTGATAGCCAAATAGCAGAGAGTTTTACCTGCCATATTTCACATGTCTTACTATCATTCGAATCTGGGAGTAAGAAACCTAGATGTCCTTGATGCAGTCAGATGAAGGATTTAAATTAGGCCAGTCTTGGAAGAAAAATACACTTCTTTCAGATGGAGAAAAAGATGGATGAACACTGGGTGAAGGTAAAAAGTAGTGTTTTAAGAAACAGGAGAAGCCTGAAGCTTTAAGATAACTTAAAATGGCTGGACTGGTTCTTGGTTTTAATTTTTCACTCTGAAAACAGAAAACATGTTAACCAATTACCCATTTTTAGGGGTGATAAAATTTGAACCCCAGATTAGTGTTATGTGCCTCTACTAAACTCTCAAATCAAAAAACCCTGAGTACCAGAAATCAATCAATACTCTCTACTGAGTAATCTTTTCATGGCCAGGCTGTTTCCTAAAATGATCTCTATAGTTTGAAAAGTAAAGCACCTTTTCCTTGAATTGGAGTTGCTTATTCCTTTTTCTAGATCTCCAGCGCCCCAGGGAAGACTGTCTTCCTAAAGGTTAGCTATCGCTACTTCTGATCTAGCCTAAAAAGAAATAGGACTCACCAATTAGATTGTGAGGTGAAAAGAGAAGATGGTGATGACGACGATGATGAACGCTGAATATCTGAAGTAAGCGATTTGGAAACTATCTAAGGAATAAAGTACTTTCATTTTCTATTTAGAATACTAAATACATCTATCTATTTAATCTATTCAACTTAACAAACAAATTAAAAAAACAGCAACAAAAGCAATACAGTCTATTTCTTCTAGGGATAGTTCTGCTTGTAATGACACACACACACAAATAAAAAAGATGCTATGGGTGAAAAATTTTACCTATTATCTCTAAAAGGGCATGTTCATAGAGCACATCTAAACATACAATACAAAACTATAGAAATTGGCCCTCTGGAATACCAGTAACTTCATTATCTGTTGTAATTTCAAAGGCCTCCTGGAAAATGTGGCTTTGCCACTTCCTAGCTTTTACAATTCTCTTGTTTAAAATATCTATAGGCAGGCATTCTTGGTCTGTGATACTAATTTGATCTTTGTCACCCTCAGTTACCAGTGTCTCCGGCACTCTGAGAAATACCAAGCAAGCCCTGTGGAGCTGCTCCCGACTGGATCAATCACTGCTGAGTCAGTCTCCTCCGCAGAAGGGCAGCCAGCCTGTGTCTGGTCTCGTTTACTGAAGATGCTCGACCCTTGGGAGGATGTGGGTGGGGGAGAGTGGGCAAACCTGAGCTGCTGACCCCCTTGGGCTGACCTGAGGTTGGGGAAGTGGTGGGTTTGGACGCTCCATGCAGGCTGGGGATTTTGATGCCTTTTTCGGAGCTCAGTCTTCCGAGGCTCCTCTCTCCCTGATTACTGACCACAGCAGCAGAGGTTAGGCTGCCCTGGCTGAGGGAACACGGTGACAACGGTAAACTTCCACTGAGCTTCTTGAGCTCCAGAAGCTGTTCTCTGGCTTGACTCAAAGCTTCCGTCAGTTCAAAGCGTTCTTCACACTCCCTACGCACTGTTTCCTGAAGAAAAGTGTTCTGAAATGAGAATAAAGCGGGGCGGGGGGAAGCATACCTAGCTTTAAACAGTTTACATATGGATAGTTCTTGGCATTATAAATTGAGAACTGAACTGGGAATCAGAGCCCTGTGCTCTTTGATTATCCATGAACACTCTACCACGTGGACAGAAAAGTCAAAAACGTGAATGATCTGTGAAGCTGGAAAGAATTTAAGAGAACATTCGATTCAGTCCTTGCAGTTTGCAGAAGAGGAACCAAGAGTCAGGGTCACTCAGGTGGAAGTGGTGCAGCTGGGGCTGGAACCCAGCACCTCATGCCTACCTCAGTGGGATTTCAACTTCTCTGCGCCTTGTGTTTCAGACACTAAGTCCTGCCCATGTGATGTCTAATCATTAATATCTGTAGTGTCGTTAAATATGTTAAATGTGTTATGTTATACGTTATGTTGTAACGAAGGTAGACTGCAATACTATTCTAAGACAAACAAATAAAATAGCTTGAATTTGAAGACTGAAAGAAGAAAATATATCAGCTATAGCATTTAAACAATAAAATCAGTTACTTTGTATGATGCCTTCTCAATAGAACCTAAATACACTGACCATTTTATATTCTGTGAGATATATATCAAAGTAAAGAACATTTCCTATTTTTAACTCCATTCAGCAATCATTTATCAAGTTGCCAGAAGCTATAGTGGATATAGTGCCTGCCCTCAAGAAGTTTGCAGCCTCGTAAGTCTGAACAGGGTCACTCTTTTTGTTCCCAATAGAATTTGGAGCCAAGGGTGGAAGCTATTGGGGTTTAAGTCAAGGAAGAACATTTTTAATAGCCAGAGCTGGCTGAAGGATACCCTGAAAGGTTGAATCTCACTCGACTGGGACATATCAGAGAAAACTTAGGCTTCAAATGTGTGCCTGGACTAGAGGTCATTAAGGCCCCTTCAAATTCTTAGACTCTACATTTCTAGATTAAGAGTTACTAATCTTTCATCCATAGAATTCATCAAAATTACTTCAAGGCCTATGGTAAGAATTAGGTCTTAGATCTGACTAATGTCCTGACATTCATGTCTGCATGTTGTCAAAAAAGAGTCTGAAAAGTAAACAAGTCAAAGCGATATCTGAATAAATAAATACAATTAAAATGATTGTGGTATAGAATTCTTCAATTAAAAATGAACTTCCATCAGTTTAGCTTCTTTGTGAAAACAGCCAAGACATTCTCAAGCCTATCAGTGGAAAGCATTCTTCTAAGGCTTTACTGACTAACCTGCTGTCAGTGGAACTAAATAACAAAGCATCTGAGAAAGCACCATCTTCCTGTATTTCAGTTTCTTTTGATTATAGTCAGAAATCCATTCAATTTAAATTTGGTAATCAATATTGAAGAATGTGGAGTAATTCCAGATTAACAATTGCAGACTAATTTCCTATAAAATCAGTGGTGTGTTTGGGTCACACAAAGCCTCACATTTACACATATTATTAACATACACACATGATCAATGTATCCACATATATTTTTCAAATCATGAGGGATAATTACTTGCTTCTAGTTATTTTCTTCCTCCTCCTCCTCCTCCTTATTTATTTATTTATTTATTTATTTATTTATTTATTTATTTATGAAAAACAGGAGACCAAGGATGGTGTTTGTGGCTTTATCATCTGGGTCTCATGAACTCTACCTGAAATACTTGTTGAAAAGACAAGAGAAGGAGGGCTAGAGAAGAAGATTAATAAGATGCTACATTAGGTGTCATCTCATTTCTTGCTCCCGACAACCATATTTGACAAAGAAAGACAAGGAAGCTTAGACTGGTTATATAACTCGCTGAGAATAACCTAGTTCTAAAGTAGTGGGGCCCTGCCTGCTTCCAGGGACCTGTTCCAAGCTGCCTGTGTCTAAATTAATTGTATAATTAATTACATCAAGCGTGCAGGAGTCATTTTGTTCGAGGACACTGGAGCAATAAAAAACAGTAAGAGTAAGGTATTATTTGGTTTTGCCCAAGTTTTCTACACTTAATCTAAACTTTCTTTTGAAAGGAAACAATATCAATGCATTATGTTTCCTGTCTACTAGTAAACTGCCAAAATATGTTGAAGTGATTAGATTTAATGGGTTTTCGCTAAATTAGTATGAAAATGCCTTTGGTTAAGAAAGCTATGAGCATGCACAATGGACAAGTGGTTACCAAAGGGGAAGTGGAAGGGGGGGAGGGGGAAGTAGACAAGGGAAAGAAGAGATAAAAGAAAAGAAAAAAAAAGAATAAAAGAATAAAAAAGAGAAAAAAAGTAAAAAAATTTAAATCATTTCTTCAATTAAAAAAAGAAAGCTATGAAGAAGAGTTAATTTTATTTGAATATACAAAAGAAAAAAATGGATAACAGTTAACAATGAGGTCAATAAAGTGGTGACATGACTAATACATGCACCAATATGAAAGGATAAAGTAATGGGTGATGTGATGACAAGAGCTCTCGTTAAAAGAAATATAAAATTCGATCCATTTACTAAAATTAAATTCGAGTCTCAGAGGAAAGGAGTAATGCTCTATAGAAAACATTCATAAAGCAGGTCACTTGAAAGCTATTTCAAGCAAGTGACACGCCACTGAAGGAAGAAGTGAAAAGGTGGAATGAACCCAAAGATGTTCCCATAACAGTAATAACGGAAGCAAAGTGCCCACCAGCTCCAGATTAAACTGTGGAAGGGCTGCTGACTATCTTGGTCTGGGGCCCACTTCTCTGGAACTCATCCTTCTTCAAGGCTACTAGCTTCCAGAAAAAAGGATGAATCCTCTTCTATTATTTCCCAAACGAGGAGGACCTCTGAACTGAAAGCAGGATCCGAAGCTAGGACTTCTATTTTTGTCTGTTCTACAAACACTATGATATCTCAGATGAATCCCATAATATCTGTATATCCTCTTCCACCATTATCTCCTCCTTTAAAATTAAGATTATAATTCAGTTTGTACAACCAGCAGTTCATGTATTATCATTTATTCAATTATAGAGAAAAAAATAGAAATAAGACACATCGAGTTTAGAGGATTGCTATTTCAGAGGTGGAGTGTGTGAGGCAGGACAAGAGTACAAGTGAATATAGCCAGAGTCAGAGTCAGTAAGACACATTAGTGGAAAATTCCGCCACATGTGGAAAAGAATCATTCACTCGTGGTTAGATTGCTTACAGCAATTTAGGCAAATCAATTGTCTTTTCGAGTTGTCTTTTTGGAAGGCTGTTGCAGAATTTTAATATTTTCATTGAACAACATGGGAAAATGTGTAAAATGGAATATGTTCGGAGAGATTGAAAATCATGGGCAAACATGAAAATAATCAGCGAAGCCGGAGCATTGTAAGTGTTTTAGGCAAAATTATCACTGGCCATATTTTAGCGTAGTGAAATAGTATCACTGGATTTCAACTAAACTAGGTCAAGATGAAAAGGGAGCATGAGCCAGGTGAAGAAAGGGTAGTGGGGTTTTCCAGGCAGAGTGGGAAGTGAGAGAGGGAGAGGCACATCTGAGGATGACGCGTGGCTTAGAATGACTCAAGCGCAGAGTACACAAGGGGAGAAGAGAACAAGACTGAGGCGGGGAAGAGTGAGCGGTGTCACACGGAGGATTACTTACTTTGGTTACATCCTAATATTAGAGTTTTAACTCAATTCTGAGTGGCATACGTAGTCATCGAAAGATTGATTTCAAGCAGGGGGCTTACACGGTCCAATTTGCATCAAAGGAAAATCTCTTTGCCAGCTCTGTGGAAAATGGCTCAGAGTGGGCAAGATGGGAGGAAGGGAGGAGGCCAAAGTTTTCATGGAGAAGGTTCCTATCCTGACTGTCCCTTGGTTAGGTTGGTCTAGGGGAGGGAGAACTAGAGTTCC
>NW_011888793.1:2767516-2791686 GCF_000151845.1 Pteropus vampyrus | reverse complement strand
CTGACTGTCTCCAACATGTGAAAGGCAGCCTTGCCTGGATCTCCCTCTCTATGGCTAGAGACTGACTCAGACTGACCCGCACCCCCCCCCCATCTGCCTCATGCCCCAAGGCTAAGGTTCTCAGGTTGTCAGTTCAACTATCCTCTTTGATAGCCCCTGCCCACAAAAAGCTTCCCTGACCCTCCCTCCCCTGTTCTCTGTGGAACCAGAGGTTAGAGAACCTCCATTTACCCCTTTACTCTTTGAAGAGACTCAGATGTTCTAAATTTATTCAGTCCCAAAGTTGAGAACCACTTGTTTGTTAATTTACTAATGGTTACTTTGGTTTCTCATAAATGGAATTAACAGAGAAATGTGTGCTGTTTCCTCTATATCAATTAAACATACAAATACAGCAAATGCATATTCTAAAACTAAGCAAATCCTTCTTGCGAAAAAGCGATTTGTGTTGTAACTGTCATGTAGTCTTAAAATTTAATCATAGAGTTTACATAAATCTGTCCTTGCCAGATTTATTCATAAATTTTCCTAAATAAATGGATTTTCCTTCCTTTTTATTTTTAAGTAGATTATATGTTTGGAAAATATTTGAAAACACCAAAGAGTTTTAGAGTCATTCATGATCTCAACATTTAAAAAAAATGTTTAAGAAGTGAAACCCCTGTGCATCTCTTCCTACCCCATAGTGGTACCTACTGTACATAAGTGGGTAAATTCTTCCTTCATTTTTTCCTATCATCTCTGGAGAAACATATGCACTCTCCCTTCTTGATTTTTAAACAAGAACAGATGCCAAGAAATGGTCAGGTGAACCAATTTAAACAGCTGTTGTAAAGAAAGCAAATACTCATCTACAATCCATTAGCCACAATTTTGATATCCAAAAAGCCCTGATAAGAAAAAATTTTGTAACCCATAACATTTGGTACTAACATCTGACTGGACTGATAATCGTTATTTATTTCACTCAGTGGGGTCATTCCTCTGCTTCACCACAGAAATATTATTGTTATTGCATGGGAAGGGCTGCCCTGGATTTCTGGGGCCATGTGTACTTTACTAACTTTCTAAAATTCAGTATAATTTGAATTCCAAAACCTATCTGAAACCAAAGTTTTTGTATAAGGGATTGCGGCCCTGTATAAGTTCCATGACTCCTTTTTTAAATACTTTCTTTCCTTAAAGTCCTTGCTAGTATTCTTCTCTAGTTTTCCTCCTACCTCACTAGATGTCCCTTCTCTGTCACCATTGCTGGGTTCTCCTCTTCTTCCCAGCCTCTGAAAGTTGGAATGCCTGTTCTCAACTCTCTTCTCTATTACCTCATTCCCTGGGCGATCTCATTCAGTCCCATGACTTATGTATCGGATGCATGTGGACGTCTCCAAAATCAATATCCCTACTCAGCCTTCCCCCCAAACAGACTGCCCATTCAACACCTAAATTTGGATATCTAAAAGACATATTAACATCATGTCCCAAATCTGATTCTTGGTACTCCTTCCCACTTGTATTCCTTTACTAGTGTTTCTCATCTCAGTAAATATCACTGTCTCTTACTCATTTGCTGAGATTCCAAACTTTGGAGTTATTCTTGACCACTCTTATGCTTTTACATTATCCAACCCCTAGCAATTTCTGTTGTCTCTGCTTTGAAAATATATCCTGAATGTGGCCACTTCTCACCTCCTTTACCACTATGACCATCAGTGTTTTTCTAAATCTTTTCAAGTCTTCTAATGGGTCGCCTCCATTTTTGCTCCCCTTCAACCCTTCAACCCATTTTCCACACAGCAGTCAGAGTTAGTCTCTAAAAATAAGTTAGATCATGTCATTCCCTTGTTCAAAATTCCCAGGTGCGTTTCTATTACTTAGAAAACAATCCGAAATCTTTACTGCAGCTGATAAAGACTATGTCCTCATAAATTGGCCTCTCCGACCTTGCTTTCTGCCACTGTTCTCCTTGTTGCTCACTGAGCTCCAGCAGTGCTTGCTGACTTCCTTGTGGTTTCTTCGAGGTTCCCAGGATATTCCTCCCCTTAGGGCCTTTACACTTCCTGTTCCCTCTGCCTGGAATGTTCTTTGCCTCACTTCAGTTCCGCTTGAATGTTATCTTCCCAGAGTCCGCTGGCCACCCCAGCTAATATAGCACCTCTCTTTCAGAAAGTATTCATTTATCCTGCTTTTTTCCCTTCTTAGCATCTTTTTTTCTTTTTTTTTTTTGAAAAATTGTTTACATGTTTAATGAATGCATAAACAAATGCAATGGGCACATAAATGTATACCTAGGCTTCTCTCTGGGGTTATGGGTTCATGGAGGAGCTCTTTTATTCAGAATTGAAGAATAAAATAGAAATGTGTCAGGCATCTGTTATTAAAGTTTAAGCTAGAATATGCTTTGTCTGAATTCTTTTATTTTTCATAGTCTTAAAAAAGATCTCAAGGTTCATAGTCTGTTGTGTATTTATTTTACTTATAACTTTCCTCATTTTTCTATAACTACGTTCTTCATTCTTTCCTTTGCCCCCCTCTCTATCAGGTCCTTTTTATAATTTACTCTTTTCTATTATTTTGTTACTTTTAAAATTAATTACACATAGTTAAAAAATTAAAATAATAATAACAAATTATAATGAAAAAAGCCCTCCTTCCTACTTCTAAGTCCTGCCTCCCAGAAACAACTATATTCAAGTTTTTAAACTGTTTCTTTGATATTTTTCTCTGCATTCCTAAATAACATCATGACACAGTTATCTTGTAATTTTTCAATTTTGAAGTCATTACCTACTGACTTCATAGAATGGAAGACAAAGATTTAGCTTCCGATTCTAATTCCTAATAGAAGTTTCTCCTCCCTCATATTTCTATCACAATTTTTAATTAAATCATAGTCTGCTTATATATGGTTATAGTGTATAAATATTATGCACACCTGAGCCATATAGTATATTATGATTATATTTCCTTTCTTGCTCAGCTTCCTTCCAGAGTTAATTATTTATCTGCTTAGATTTTAAGTATTGATTACTAATTTTCACCAAATCCACTTACAGAAGTGTGAATATCTTCTCAACATGTTTGAGCACTCCATGCAATCTATTAGTTTCTCTTTGTTGGAGTCATACTTCTAAAAATCCTCCATTCTGCTGAACCCAGCCTGGTTGTTCTCTACATCTGTTGCTCTGTTATTCCTGGGTTTCTTTCTGCTGTCATCCTGGGGATTCTGTCCTCCTCTCTCCTGTGTTGGAACTCTCATTTCCCGATTCCTTTCTCTTCTCCTTTTTCAGTTTACTCCCTCATTGTGGTGTCATATGAGTTTTCTGAGTAAGGCTGCAATATCATTTGTAATGATAAGGCTGAAGTAAGGCTGAAGTATCATTTTTTGAAGTAAGGCTGAAGTATCATTTTTTGAAGTAAGGCTAAAGTATCATTTTTTGAGAACTCTAATGTCTGTAAATACCCTTATTTGACACTTGCATTTGATTGATCATTTGGCAGGATATAGAATTCTATATTTCTTCAGAATTTGGAAGCTATTGTCTTCTAGTTTCTACCATTGCCATTAAGAATTCTGATGCCGTTTGATTCCTTTTTAAAGTGACCCCCCCCCTTTTTTTTTTCTGGAAGCTTTTGAATACTTATATTTATCTTTAAAGTATTGACATTCTATGATGAAGTGCTTTGGTGTGTTTGCTTTGCTATCCATGATGCTGGGGCAGCCTTTTCAATACAGAATTGCATGTCCCTTCAGTACTTGGAAATATTCTTGAATTAGTTCCTGGATAGTTTCCTCCTTTCCATTTCCTCTGTTCTCTCTTTCTGGAAGTCCTATTAGTAGGGTATTAGATATTCCGGCCTGATCGTCTACTTTTCTTTTCTTCTCCCCATCTCTTTGCTTTTTCTTCTGCTTTCTGGGAGAGTTCTTCACCTTTATCATCTAACCCAAATATTACATTTTTTAACTTCAGCTGCTATATATTAATACTTATTCTTGTTCTTTTTTCATAGCTTCCTGTTCATGTTTCATTGATGTAATATTTCTCTTTTCTCTGTGAGATTAATTATATTCTTTTTTTGAAGTTCACTTTTGCTTCCCACACTGTTTTGTAGCTATTTCTTCTAAGTTCTTTTTTTATTATTATTTGTTTGATCCTGGTTTCTATATGTCATATTAGAGGTGTTCCTCAAATGCTTAGTGATCCTTGGCTTTTTGAGTTTAAAAATGAATCTCCAAAAAGTTACTAGAGGTTCTGTGTGCCTAGGTAAGGGCTGATGGACTAGTATACTTCTCGATGGTCAGACCGGAAAGGGATATAGCCATTTCATTGGGAGATCTCAATTGTCAGTATCCATAGGTCTTTTCTTTTGAGCCAGCACATTTTTCCACAGATGGCTCTTCCAATTTCCTTGCTATTGATATATTAGCATGGTTGTCCGTGTTCTAGAAAATGAATGGGTAAAGTGGGCTGGGAAGCCACACCCTTTAACATACAGACTTTCACTCTAGCTTTATCCCTCTGTTGTGTATCCTTAGATCCAAAGCCTCTCGTATTCAGGTTTTCTACAGTGTAAACCTTTGGTACTCTGCCAGCAAGGTGGATGTAGGCAACATAGCATTTAGAGACAGCATCTGAGCATCTATCTGCTCCTTTGGTAATTATTCGAACAGTTCTGTTTTCAGATCCACTGTTCTTTTCCTCTTTTAGAGGTATCTGGTGTCTCCGATTCCTGAGCCTTTCCAGTGTAATGACACATAATTGGGTTTGTTCCTTTCAGGATTCTACCTCGCTCCCCCACTCCCTACAGGCATTAGATTTCAATGTCCTCTGGACTACTAATTACCTCTCACTCATACCTTGCTTTCCATTTTCCAAAATTTAGTCAACATCTTTTTCATCTAGTATCAACTCCTGTCTTATTTTTTTCTTTATGAATTTATTTGCTTTTTATTAATTTACTGTCATTTTAGTTGTGTTTTGGGATGAAACGGAGATAAACATATGTATTCAATTCTCCTTGTTTAACAAAAGCATTCCTTTCTCTTTTTGAATATCTTTCATCTTCATTAGATGGCTACAGGAACTGGTAGAATTTAAAACTTCTGCCCTTTTGTTTTCTTTATCTATAGTCTTAATACAACAAAAATATTGAACTCTCTGCAGTGATTTTTCTTTGATACTGATAGTTGCACATTAAGATTTTTTTTTTTTTTTCTAATTTACCACATTCTTTTTCTGGATCACAACAAGGCCTGTAACAGTGAGGCCACGCTGTCTCGATAGGACTCACGTGAAGCTGGTAGAAGAAAAAAACTGGCAGCAAAAAACATGTGATCTATAACTTAGTTTTAAATGATAATGTCGTATTCTCTAACATATTATGTTCCTTTTCTGACTTCCCTCTTTTTTTTTAATGTTACAGTTTTTTATGTGTGTGTCTGCTCCCTATGAAGAATTTTCAGAGGCCCCCTTTTCACATTTACATTTCCCATACACTTTTATTTTCCATTTTCTCTCTTCTTATTGACCCGCGCCTTTTCTTGTTTCACCTTCTTGACCCTGTTTCTGTGGCTGCTCTCCAATAATCCCCGCTCCAGGCAGGAATGCCCACTTTGCCCTTGAGAGGCCGTGGGCTTTCCTCCTCTCCTTGAGAACTTTCATTATACAAAGAAAACAAAGTCCTTCCATTCTCTGGCCTCTTGAACAAGAACACAGCTTTCCTCTCCTTAATTAGCTTCCTTATTAGACCATTAATTTGTCTTCATTTTAATGGGAATTTGTTCTCCACTTAAATGTGGCTTTTTTTTTTTTTTTCCCTCTCCAGAACCTGAGGAATTTCAAGTGTCTGGAATGCATGGTCTAAATAGTAGTGCTTTTCATTTTACATGCTACAACCTCTATTCTTTTTGGCTCATAACTCCTATCACTTTTATTGGCTCATTTCCTATTTTTATAAGAATTTCTGGACTTTGTATGCCTAACTAAGAAGCAGCCTTAATTATTTACTATTACGGTTCAGTTGTAATTATTTAACTTTTAATAGAAAATCTAGCCTCCCCTCCCCTCCCTCCACCCCAGCAAAAGGAAATCTGCCCCCTGGCATGTCCTTCGGTAACTTTCCCTGTGGGACAATCCCCTTCTACTCCCAGTAATGATTCATAATCATTTACATACCATCGCAGTGTCTTGTATCTTTCAAAAGTCCACATTAAAAAAATAATAATAATAAAACTTCATCTCTAAATGGCTTTCTTTTACAATTAATGAACAGGAACTGCTCCAAATTAAGCTCTTCTGTCTGAAAAAGATATTCGCTCTTTACTTTTAGGCTAATTTCTCTTGCCAAAATTTCCTCCAGAGGCCCTGAGATTGGTAGCCCTAAAATGGCCCTGTTATCCCTGCCCTCCTGCTGTTGACACTTGTGTAATCCCTTTGCTTTGACTGTGGGATGGACTTTTTGACTCACGGAATTCAGCAGAAGTAATGGGATGTCACTTCTGAGATTAGGTTACAAAAAGACTTGGCTTCTATCTTGGGCACCCCCTTTTGCACTCTCATTCTTGCTCACGTGCTTGCTCTGAGGGAAGCCAGCTGCCACGTGGTAAGGTTCTATGGAGAAGTCAGTGTTATAAGGGAGGCCTCTGATCAATAGCCTGAAAGGCATTGAGGCTCTCAGCCCAAAAGTCCATGAGGAAATAAATCCTGCTAATAACCACAAAGTGAGCCTGGGAGTCAGTACTTCCCCAGTTGAGCCTTTGGATAAGGCTGCAGTCCCTGACAATCTAACACTAACCTCATGAGAGGCTTTGAGCCAAAGGTACCCAGCTAAGCCACAGTCAGGTCACTGACTCACAGAAATTATGAGATAATAAATATTTGTTGTTTGTAGCCACTGAATTTGAGAATAATTTATTGTGCAATGATGGAAAACTAATATAGGCTCTTAAGACCAATTTTTAAATTTTTAGTCTATGCTTTTTATATAAAGTTTCTGTTTAGGTCATTCTTTCCTCTTGATGTCAATTTAATTACTCATTTAAGACTTTCTTTAAATTTCTCTTTGAGAGCAGGCAATGGCAGTTATCAGTCTTCTTCGTAATTACATATCAAGTGCCCAGCACAGGGCCTGGCACCTGGATAGAAACTCAATATATATTTATTGGATTTGCTCTTTCTGTCTTTTTTCTACTTATCCTAGTTTATACATTATTCGTCACTTTCCATGTTGCCATTTCTTTTGAGATTTAAGAGTTAGAAAACCTACTGGTCTAGTCGCCTTGAATGTTCTCCCCTTTAACCTGCTGTCCCTCCTCTAGAACTTCAATGCTGCTGTCTCATTTGAAGCAAATCTGCATGCCCTCTCTCTTTCTCAGGGTTTCTCCAGCAGAGTTGAGTCCATGTGAACTCTGCCTTCCCACTCCTGCCTGGACTGGAAGCAGCCTCCTGATCAGGAAAGCTGTGCTGCTGTGTTTCAACAGGGGACACTCAATCGTCTGTGACTCCCTAACCTTCGGCAAATTAAGTAGTGTGTTTATTGTCATTTTAAAAGTAAAAAAAAAAAAAAAAAAAAGGAGGTCTGGAGATGAATGCTAAGACTGAGGGTCACTTTGAAATTTAGAAGTGGAATCACTAGAACTCAGGCTTCCTGAGAGAGGAAACAACATATCATGGAAATTCAAATTTGCATCTTGGCTCCACCATGCTGTGTGTGACCTTGTGGAAGTTATTCAACCTTCTTGAGTCAGTTTCTCATCTGTAACGTGTAAATAATTTCTACTTTATAAGGTTGTTTAAACATTGTTCTTGATCCAGTATTCTGTCCATTCCCCATTTTAACTTATATTTATAACTCCTTTGCAATAGGTTCACTTCATAATTATACTGATGTCATCAACTTCTTGTTTTGGCTGATAATTTAAATATCGCGAGAACATGGTGTATTTAATTGTTAATATTATTATTAGCACTTTCCTTTTATTCATTCATTAAGATGCCAATAAAACCAACGAAAATATTACTTGTCATTGACATTTAGAATCTTCTTCCATTTGCCTTTATTTGCTACACTGCTCAAATATTCTAATGTGATATAACTTTGGTGATTAGAGAACAGGCTAATTGCTCTACTGCCTTAGTCAGTTCAGGTTTCTATAACAAAGTACCATAGATTGGGTAGCTCAAATAACAAATAACTTATTTCTTATAGTTCTGGAGGCTGGGAAGTCCATGATCAAGGCGCCAACAGATTTGGTGTCTGGTGAGGACCTGCCTCCTGTTTCACAGATGTCCTCCCTCTGTGTCCTCACATGAGGGGGCTCTCTGGGTTCTCTTTTATAAGGGCACTAATCCCATTCATGAGGGCTCTACCTTCGTGATTTAAATATCTCTCAAACTCTGCACCTCCACATTGGGAATTATGTTTCAACATATGAACTTTTAGGGGACACAAACATTTAATCTATAGCATCCACCGTTTCTAAACGGCTTAGTAGTTCAGAAATGAGATTGTTACAAAAAAAAAATTCAAATTAAAATATGTCTACTTCGGTGTAAATAAAAACACTGCTGAAATAAATACTCATGCATACAGAAGAAAAGACCAATACATGTAAATTACCTTAGAAGTTTAGGTTGACAGAAAGACAAATCCTAAAGAAAATTACATTTAAGATACATCGTCCACATGTTATTTGAACTTAAGCAACAAGCGCTCTAAAAGTTTTCTGGCAAAAATTTAATACAAAACAAATAAGACATAAATATATAATGATTACTAATCTTAGAGGTTTTAAATAGTCATTTGCAACACAGTAAAACTGGGCGCCAAGAAAATCTTAGATATTATGTAGTTCAATGTATTCATTTTACAGAAAAGGAAGCCAGGTCCAGAAAGGTTAAGTGACTGCCTAGTCAAGGACAAAACCAGGATGTGATCCCAGGTCCCTGACTAACAGTCTAGGACTGTGCATGACACCAAGCTGTCTTTCATGTTTTTGTTTGTTTGTTTATTTTTTTTTTTTGAAAGAACATGTGCTTTTTCACTAATTGCAAAGGTGCCACCGTCTGCTTCTTACCTCTTCCTGGGACTGGTTAAATTGCTGTATCAGCTGTGTTTGCGCCAGCATTACTTTTTCCAGTTCATCTGACTTCTGTTTTATTTCCTTCCTCAAGTCTTCTGAAACAGAATAACTATTGTCAATTTCCTTTTTCAAGTGAGATTCGAATTCTGCAACCAAATTTTTAAGGTTTTCAATTTCCTTCTCCTTTGACTCAGATTCTTCGGTATACTGGACCCGGGATTCGTGGAGTTTTTTTTCAAGATTGGCAACTTCCAGCTTTAGATCTCTAGTAGCACCTGAGATTAAGTCAGATATCTGTAAGATAAATCTTGTATTAGTTTTTAGGCACTATCTCTAGGTAACTACAGAGTTCTTATGGTTTTAAGAGGCTTATTCTAAGTAATCAGTATACTGTTCTGATCAAATGAAAACAAAGCCTATGACATATGCAGTCCTTCAAGATTTTCTTTTTAAAAGTTAAGACTAAAACTTTTATTTTTACCACCTTAAATGGAATCACATTAATTACTTGAGCATCCTTAGAAATATATAAACCTCTGTAACTGGACTGAGCTATCAAGAATATCTCAAGTCATGATCAGGTGCTGTCTGGACTCACTATAGTGTAGCTTTGGGAGCTAGAAATGCCTGATGCTTGGGGATGCACTTAGGGGAATACTGCAATTATATTTTACTCATACTATACCAATAAGTTTTTCTTTGAGATTTTTTTTTCTTTCTTGTATATGATGACTGAAGGTATCTAACATACTACACCTTCTAGAACAGCACTGCCCAATAGAACTTTGATGATAAAAATATTCTTGAATGTCCAACATGGTAGCCATTAGCTACATGTGGCTATTGATGATGGTGTGCTGGTAAATGTTTAACAACTGACTCACAAACACACACAAGCCAGATTTGTATCTGATTTCCACAGAGTAAATACTCTCATAATTCCAAGCTACCAAGGTGGGTGACATCACTGATCAGTGAGTTGGGAAGAAATGTGTGAAACAGGCTCTCGTTTGCCAGTATTGGCTAATGAGCATTGAAATGTGGCTAATGTGACTGAAAACTAAATTTTTAATTTTATTTAATTTTAATTAATTGAAATTTAAATAGTCGCATGTGGCAACCATATTAGTGCAGTTCTAGAGAATACCAGAATACTTTAAAATATACTGTTTCTCAAGGTGGTATCTCTAGATAAAGAGATGAGAAAATAACTTGGGGAATATTTTTCTCATAGTCGTGAACGTCTTTAGAAGGGAAAAGATTGCTTATTTTCTCTCTCCTTAAAAAAACAAAACAAAGAACAGAAAACAAAACAGGAAGAGCAAAGCTGCTTCTGATGAAACATACCCTTATTATTTATGCTACGGATATTGTCATATAATAAACATTCGTATAACAAGAAATCAGCCCATGGAGAATCTGGAAAACGTTCAGAGACCAAAGTTCCAAGGATTTTGTGAGCTATTACTTAAGAATTAAGTATCTAAAATTTGTTCCAAATGTTAAATTTGTATTAAGAGTAATTTTTATCAGAAATATATTCACCACACTTAGTAATTTTATAAATTAAATTAATATGTCATTATCTTCAATTAATCCAGGGAGGAAGAGGGTCACTGCTGGTTCCAGACAGCAGTTTCCATGATCCTAAAGTGAGGTGACACTGAAACGGAGTAGGCTATCCTTGGGAGAAGAGGCTCAAAGAGCCGCAAATATGTTTTGATTTTTTAAAAATCAACAGAATTTTGATTTTTTGACTTAGGACTTCATTTGAAAAACTGTAACCCATGGCAAGTTGGGGTCTGCCTTTTGGCATTTGCCTGCCAATTGGGCCCTGAGACATCTAGAACTACAGCAGTCCGGAGGTGAAGGGGAGGACAGAAGGGGCACCAAGGGGATCCAGGGCTCGGCTGGGGGCGGGCCTAGGGAGCGAGAGGCCCATCTAGGGGAGAACCTGTCTAGGGGACGTGGAGCCTTGGGTGAGCTGAGGCTCCAAGGTCCCAGCACGTGCTCCACTGTCCCAATAGGATTTCACTTACAAAACATAATTTGAAAGATAAAATTATCAATTAAAACTTCAAAACAGCATTTGCAGAGCATTAAACCCAAAGCATGAGCACTTTCTGAGTGTTGAGCCCTGGATACCGCACTTGTCACACACTCATGTACCTGGCCCTGCATATTGTTCACAGTGAACTGTTGGGAGGGCTGTACCACCTCCCCTGTACACCAGACAGAGCCCTTAAGTCTCGTCTGATGCTTAATTTACACAGACTGCTAATGAATTTATTCGAAATATGGTTTCCACTGTATCTTGCTTAATATACACATATATACACACATGCATATACATATATTCACAAACCCATGCATGTATAATATACTCAGGTCTTATAAAAACAGGAGAACCTTAACAAAACCTTAAATTATGTTTAGGACACATTGTTTCAAAAATTATGGAGGTGGTTACATTTTAAAATATATTTTCCTTCATTAAAAAATATTTAGAATTGAAAATATTTTTAATTAAAGGAGACAAGTTTCAGTTGTTGGAAAATTTTTGGTTATGTAACACATCTCATTATCTTTTGATGTTGGACATTTGAAGTGTTGGAATATCTAACCATGCTAATTATTAGTTATATAATTTATGCTGTTTTAAAAATAAACTTATTTGAATAGAGAAAATTCCATACATGGCTAGACTGTATGCTTTTATAATTTATCTCAGTTATTCATTCTGGAGAGTATCCAAACCATCCTACCTATGTGGCTAAAATGAAGGCATAGCCACCATGAGGAAAGCTACCAGAGTTATAAATACGATAGTGTTCTTAGGAGGAAATAACCAACATCTACAGCTTTAAATTCGTTAAATAATAATGAAAATCATAATGACAGACCTTCATTTGTAGTTCCTCTTGTTCTTTCTTATATTTTTGGATTATTTCTTGGTGTTTTTCCTTTTCTATATCAAGTTCCAGTTTAGCTTCTTCCTTAAAGAGAAGAACTTGCTCCTCAAATTCAGCTAAATGTTGGGCTCTTTCCTTGGTGAGTTCGGCTTCAATCTAGAAAATAGCATTTAAAACACATGTAAAGCCATTTTACCTTAAAATAAGTAAATAAGGCTTATTTTCAGACTAGTATTTTTAAAATTATAATGTTAATTTTTAAAATTAATCTAATTTTTAAATTCTTGTATTTAAAACAAAATCTGACTCAGAACTTAGGCCAGAAAAAAATGACTTTGGGTCAAATATTTCAAGATCTTCTAAGACCTTCTAAGACCTGTAAAATGAGTAGAGAAATTAGGACAATATATTATTACAGTTTTGAGAAATACTAAAAGCTTTGTCCTCTATACATTCATACCATAAACTCAGTCCTTGACAGCAACCCTATTAGAAAAAAAATTGTGAGGCCTTTAGACTAAGTTCTACTGTAAACTCAGAGGGGATACAAAATACAAATGTTGAGTTTTTAATGGTCCATTCTTGATGGAGACCATAGAGAGATTTGGAGTCACAGATGATCATTTTAATGTGACTGAGTCCAGAAAGTTGATTAAGGAAAACATAGGTCAGTGATGCCTATATCCATATTTTGACTCATATAGAATCACAGTGCAGGAAGGGACATTAGAAATCCCTGGTTCAATTTCTCAAGCTTCCATGAAATGTGGACAATATAAACAAGGACTTTGGATTCAGATGAAGTGGAGTTTAAATCCCGGCTCTGCTACTTTCTAGTCATGTGATCTTAAATTGTGACTGTAATCTCTCTTGGTGGGTTATAACTAGTTCCCTTGGGGGTTGTTATGATTAAATGAAACAAAACATCTGCATAAGGATCTAGCAGGAGCAGGGATTCAATAGTCAGTGGAAATGACTTCTGTGCTCTGACCCTTTAGTCTCTACCATGAAATATGCACCAAATGATTGTCCACTCTGTGCCTCGACACCACCAGAAACTGTAACTCACTCCTTCCCCAGCAGCCATTCCCATTTTCAGGCAGCACTAAGCATTAGGCAGTTTCTCCTTTAGCTAAGCCAACATCTCTCTCCCCGTGGTTTCTAACCATTGGTTTCGGCTCTGCCTACTACAGCAAGAGAGAATAAATCTATGAGTCCTGGAGTCATTCAGCCCTGGGGGTTCATCTAGTGAGATTAGAGTCAGGCTGGCTCTAGATTTACATTGATTATTGATTATACATTCTAAGAGAGTGTGAATGCCAGATAACTTGAGAGAAAAACTGTCAAACCTGACTTACTATGACTCTGTGATTCAGGTTACTATAAGAGGAGAAGGGGAGAGGTCAACCTGAATTTCTCAAGGAAACACTGAAACTAGGGTATTAGGAAACAGAAAGTTTGCTAAGAAGGTTTTTCAGAAGCCCTTTAAATTAAATACAATGCATGTAGAAGACCAGACCCAGTGTGGAATTGTCATGTTTATGTTTTTCACATGTTGATAGGAATTGTTTAAAATATCTTAGATGGTAGGACTATGTTTATGTGAAATAAATGAGTTGATGATGCACATAGAAAATATAGACTGCTTTATACAATAATTAATAGTAATTCTGATAATAAGGGAATTCTGATTTCTAAAAACAGGGCAAAAATAATATATGAGCTCCAGAGTTACACAAAGTAAAATAAATTATCTGTGTATATATTCTAAGTTTTAATTCTTTTTGTTTTTTATTTATCCATATCCATTTCTAGCTCAAAGCCTCCCTCCCTGGTGAATTCCCGATATCTTCAGAGCATTCTGAGTATGCTGTTTTTTCAAATTCCTTTTATTGCTGAAATGCATAATTAGTATTTTATAATGTGTCTAATACTGATGTGCAAAATATTGTCTTTTCACTAATTATTTTCCACTATTAAGTAAAATAAGGGCTACTTGAACATAAGCATTGTGATACCAAGACAGTCAATCTGATAACTAAGAGGGCTACTAAATAACTAACGGGTAAGTAGAATATACAGCATGGATATACTGGATAAAGGAATGATTCGCATTCTAGGCTGGATGAAGTGGGATGGCTTGAGATCATCATACTATACAGAACGGCATGTAATTTAAAGTTTATGAATGATTTATTTCTGGAATTTTCCATTTAATATTTTTGGAAAGAGGTTGACCCCGGGTAACTGAAACCAGAGAAAGCAAAACCACGAAGGGTGGGCTACTTTCGTGTTTTTCAATATACATCTTAAAAATAAATTATACTATTTTCCACAGTATATATCATTACTGATTTTCTAGATATTTTCTATCAATTATTAAGAGAAGGCTATTGACATCTCTGACTCTAATTATGGACTTGTCTATTTCTCCTTTCAGTTTTATCAGTTTTTACTTAATTTTTAAGGTCTATTATTAGGTGAATAAACATTTGGAATGATTATCATGTCCTCTTGGTGAACTGATCCCTTTATCAGTAAATATGCTTCTTTATCTCCGGTAATATTCTAAATAAAGTTGACTCTTGAACAATGTGGGGGTTTGGGGTACTGACCTTCTCCTCACAGTCAAAAATCTGTGTATAACTTTTGACTGCCCCAAAACTTAACTACTAATAGCCTATTGTTGACCAGAGGCTTTACTAACAGTTGATTAACACCTATTTCGTACATAATATGTATTATATACTATATTCTTACAATAAAGTAAGCTAGAGAAAGTAAAATTTTATTAAGGAAATCATAAAGAATAAAAATATGTTTAGAATATTTATCTGCATGTAAGAGAATCCACGCAATTCAAATCCGTGTTGTTCAAGGGTCAACTATATTCTGATTTCTTTGCTCTCAAATCTGCTTTGATAGTAATATAGCTACTCTGGCTTTCTTTTAATTTGTGTTAGCATATCTTTTAGATCTTTTACTTTTAACGTATTTGTTAAGATATTTCTTTATATTAAAGTGCATTTCTTGTAGGCCATATACAGTAAAAGTCTTACATTTTTACCCAACATGACAATCTTTGTCTTTTAATAGGAATATTTGGATCAGGGCTTGGCAAACTGTGGCCCACAGGCTATATTTGGCCATGTCCATTCACATTGTCTATGGCTGCTTTTAGCTTACAATAGCAGAGTTGAGTGGTTGCAAAAGAGACCATATGTCCCACAAACCAAAAATATTCACTATCTGGTCCTTTATAGAAAAAGTTTGCTGACTCCTGGTTTAGATATTTTACATTTAATTTGATTGTTGATTGATTAGCTTTAAATTTATCTTGCTATGCATTTTCTATTTGGTCCATCTCATATATATATTTTTTTCTTGTTCTGTCCTCTTTTGGATTGAGTATTTTTTTTTAATTTTATATCCTTTTCTGGCTTATTAACTAACTATAACTCTTTGTCTTTCTATTTTTGTGTTCGCTTTAGGGTTTATGGTATACATCTTTAACTTATTGCAGTCTATCTGCTAGTAACATATTACTTCATGGATTGTGTGAGAATCTCACAATAGTATACTTTGATTTCTCCTTTTCCAGCCATTGCACTATTGTTGTCATATATTTTGCTTTTACATGTTATAAATTTCATATTAGATTATTAATATTTTTGTTTAAATAGTCAATTGCATTTTAAGATATTTAAATGATAAAAAACAATGTATTTATCCACATTGTTACCATTTCTAGTGTTCTACATTCCCTTGTATAATTCCATATTCCCATCTGGTATAATTTTCCTTTTGACTAAAGAACTTTTTTTAAACATTTCTTATAATGTGTGTGTGCTGGTGATATAATTTTCAGCTTTTTTTTTTTAATTCAAAAAGAGTCTTTATTTCACTCTTATATTTGAAAGATATTTTCACTTTGTATAGAATTCTAGACCAGCAGCTCGCCTCTAGCCTCCACATTCTTTCAGTACTTTCAGTCCCACTGTCTTCTTCCTTACTTTGTTTCTGATGAAAAATCTGCTATCATCCTTACCTTTGCTCCTCCCTATATATGCCTTTTATTATCTGGTTGTTTTAAGATTTTATTTTTATCACTATTTTTGAACAATTGGATTATAATGTCCCTTGGTGGGCTTAAGGTTTATTGGACTTCTTGGATGTGTGGGTTTATAGTTTTCATTAAATTTTAATTTTTTCAGCCATTATTACTTCAAAAATTTTTCTGTTTCCTCTTCTCTTTCCTGTCTTTCTGGGACTTCAATTACATATATATTAGTCCATCTAAATTTGTCTCACAGCTCACTGATGCCTTTTGTTTATTTGTTTCGAGTTTCTTTTCTATTTCATTTGATTTAGATAGTTTCTATTGGTGTGTCTTCAAGTTCGCTAAACTTTTCTTCTGGAATGTTTAATCTGAAGTTAATCCCATCCAGTGTACTTTTATCTTAGACATTGTAGTTTTCATCTCGAGAAGTTTAGTTTAGATCTTATTTATATTTTTCATATCTCTACTTAACATGGTCCACTTTTACTCTAGTTTTTAGACATATGGAGTATAGTTATCCTACTTGTTTCAATGTCCTTGTCTGCTAATTCTAACACCTGTGCCTCTCTGAAGTCAATTTTTATTAATCGATTTTTCTTCTCATTATGAGTCCTCTTTTACTGTTTCTTTCCACGCATGTCAATTTTTTATTAGATGTCAGATATTGTAAATTTTACCTTGTTAGATGCTGAATAATTTTATATTCTTATAAATATTCTTGAACTTTGTCCTGGGATGCAGTTAAGTTTATTGGAATCTGCTGGATATTTTTAGGTCTTCTTTTTAAAATCGTTAGGCTGGACCAGATCAGCATTTAATCTAGGGCTATTCTCTACTGCTGATGCAAGACCCTTCTGAGAACTCTACCCAGTGACCTGTGAATTACAGGTTTTTCCAGACTGGCTAGCAGGAACAGGCATTATTACTGGCATTGTGGAACATTTGGTATTCTCTCTAATTCTTTCAAATGGGTCTTTCCCTGACTTTGGCTAGTTTCCCCATAAAAATGCACTGATCATACTTATACTTACTGGGGACTCTCTGTAGATCTCCAGTGTTCTTTCTCTGTACAGCTCTCTTCTGAGAACACTATCCTATCAATTATAGCTACTTTGATCTCCCTAGACTCTCAGCAAGGTCGCCTCATCTCAGAGAATCTGCCAAACTCCTGGATACCCACTCCCTGCACTATGGCCTTAAATTTCTTTCTAAGCACTAAGTTAAGGGTATTACACTAAAATACATTAGGACTTATCAGTCCATTTGGCACTTCTATTTTGAAGAATAATTTGAGGGTTTTTTTGTGTGTTTTATTACATCCCTTTAATGCTGGAACTGACTATTCATTAAAGTAAACTTGTTTTCTCCTACATTTTCAATACAGTTGCTCAGCCAGGAAGTACAGTTCTGTTTGTTTTCACTATTGGTTTTTAAAAGCTCAATGTATTATTTAAAATGAGGTCAACAGTACAATTCTAAAATGTTCCTAAATGTCATAACTTAGTAATAATCTAAGAAAATATTTGGCTCTTTTTTCTTTATTATACTACAAAATGATAATCGATAATTGTAAGCATCTCACTTCTTGTAAGTATACTGGCTAGAGGAGATTTTTTAATTACAAAATTTTGACTGAATAGTAACACCATTGTGCATTTGGAAACAATTTTAATGTTCAGCATGAACATTAATTTTCTTTCTACAAAGCAGTACTTGAAATAAACAAAATCCATGACAATTAGTAAATATGCAGTTATTTTTAAAATGTGCAATCCTTGTTGCATAGCAACTATTGATTTTGTTATGTGCTTTTTATATACGCTAAAATAATTAAGAATAGGCACACATTTCCATCTACTTTTTTGAACGTTAAAAGCATTTAAGTTTTAAAGTTTATTCTAATATGTGTATTATATATTTGTAAAAGGAACATTTCATTTCTACACAAAGGCACAGTGACCCAAGAAAGAGATGACAATGTCATATTAGTGATTCTTCTTTTTTATGAGAAAACTTTTAGGAAAGTCTTTATTCACAGTCTCAATAGCTAACACAGCCAAGGCATAATTATTATTCCTTGAATTACCGGTCTGGATCTTTAAGCTAAATGATAAGATTTAGTAACAAGAAGTCATGTCCTCTCAACAAAATGAAATATCCATTTATATTATAGAAAAATATACCTTCCAAAATATATCTGTGATATAATTAAGTTATTAGAAAGAGATTGTGGCCTTAGTAAGAACTTAGAAAATCCTACATAGGTTTATTTTCATCATCAAATTAACTTAGCATAGAGCAAGAACATATTATCCTTATATTGTCAGATGCCAACACTAACTTGGTCTACTTGCCATGCCTCTACCTCAAGGGGAGGGTACATGGAGCAGCAGTTCTAGAGTGGATCATGAAGGCAGAGACTTCAGTAGATTGTCCTTCATGAAAATCCTTCATGAGATGTGGCCATGGAAATGAGGAATTTCTATGCAAGCAAATGCAGGAAAGTTTATTTTATCAGTCTAAGAAGAGCTAAGGAATTCAAGGGAAGGGGAGGATCTGTGAATCTCTATCTACGTTAACTTCATCAGTGAAATTTCTGAGCCAAAGATGAAATGTTTACAATATCCCTTTATACATATTGCCAAACTGCTCTCCAAAAGGTTGCTGTAATTTCCATTTCTTTAAAGAGTAAGTATGAGAGGCTATCTCATTGTTTTATTTTCATTTTTTGGATTGCTAGTTAGGTTGATCATCTTTTTGTATTTTTTCACATGTATTAGTAAAGATGGGGGAAGTAAATAAAAGTAGACTAGCTAATTGAGTACACCAAGGCTAATAAAAATTAGGATTAAAGAAGTATAGGTTTTAGAGAGGAAGGAAAAGAAAATGTGCATGCTAAAGAATAACAATGAGACACTGAGAGGAACTTTAGTCTATATTCTCGAATTTTAATTGTTACCCATACGAAACGGTTGTTATAGTGATAATTTTTGTTACAATCTGAATGTGCTGTCCCTGAGGGACAAGGGAAAGGAGACTGATTTATGGAGGGCCAATACTGGCTGACTATGGCCAACTGTGTGAAGAGTGGAAGTGAAAGTGACCTGAGCCAGCAACAATACCTAAAGTGTTTCAATCTGGTGGATGATATTGCAGGGAATTTCAAATGGAGATGTTGGTTTGAAAGAGGCCATTGCTTGTTGCTTGAGGTTACAAGTTATAGGGTCCAGTCACCATGGAGAGGAATCTGATAATAACCAAACCGGGTGTCAGGGCTTCAATAAAGCAAGCTGAATTTCAGTAGCCAGCTCTAATTCTAGATGCAAATTTAAGATATAATCAGAAAACCAATGCAGGCAGTTAGTGTTAGGGATGACTACCAGTTGGGGAAGAGAAAGAGTTGGGAGAGTTTTAGTGTATTGTGCAGGATAAGGCCCAGGGATCAGTCAAAGAGTATCAAGTTAATGACAGGGAGATGATGGCTATAGACTCAATGACAACAGCTGAACATGGCCTGAGAAGGTAGGAGCTAATAATTTTTAAATATTACATACTTGTATTCTTTAAAATTAATAAAGTAATTCATATTCATTGTTGAAACTTTAAAATTATAGAAAAGTCCAAAGACAAAAATCAATGCAATTTTTTTCATATTCTAAGAGCAAACATTTTCTTTGTAAATAGCAAGCTAAATATTTATTCATTTTACACTGCCAAAAGTTCATAATAATTTTAAGTAATTTCTATTCTTTTATACTATCTTCTTAAAAGCTAAGAAACTATAAGAATGAAATATTACCCTGCTTTTTTCAAATGCAGATTCTGTCACTTTATGAGAAAAAGGTAAACATTTCAAAATAAGTATTACGCTTTTACATGAGAACTAAGGGCTATCTCAATCTCACAAGATTTCAAATTTTGTTTTTACCTTTTTTATTTCCATTATATTGCCTAATATTTTGGAAAAGACATATGTCATAAGCATGTTTGGATTAGGAAATTCCAGAAAGAATCATCAAAAGTGTACATAGAAGCAAAGAAATCTATTTGGGATAGTCTTCCGGAAAATGAACAGAATTTTTAAAAAGCAAATAAGACACATGCTGGTGAAAGTCACATTATCGTTACCTTCTCCCTCCAGTTATCATCATTCAACAGCTCCTGTCTAAGGGTTTCCTGCAGCTGCTCGATGCTTTTCTGATGTGAAATCAGCATCAATTCCCTGAAAACCATAAACCCGACAAATGAGTCAAGACTCATCCCTAACATTCTTTTTAAATTGCATATCTTGGCTCAGAGAATATAATTTTATAACTTAGTCTGTTTATTCTTTTTAGCAATATATATACTGCTACTAGATATCATTTGATCCGTTAATGGCAATTTACAAACACTGCGTATAAGGTAAGTATTTTATCAGGCTTAATTTTTGCATAATAAGTAATGTTACTTTTGCATGAAATAGTAACAACATGAGTGGAACCATAAATATAATAAAATGCTATACATTGTGGTTCCAAAGGTTATGACTACGTCCTAACACTAGATAATATTTTGTTCCTTAAAAAAAAGGAAAATATGTTGGGATATGCCATAAAATTAACACACGTTTGTGGTTCCTGCTAGATTTATTTTTCTTTTACTTATCTCAAATACTGATAGGAACAAACAAAATTAAGTAGAGGGTAATGTCTGAGATGTGGTATAGTACAAAACATATTAGAAAATTGAAAACACAAAGAACATTTTAATATTTTAATTTACATAATCTTAAAGCTTAGTTTATGATCCTTTGGGTGAAGATAAGTATGGGAACTTTTCTGAGAACTTTTCACAGGGCACAGAAATTAAGCCTTTGACTATCACAAGTAGTGGCAAAAGCTTGCTTGTTGGTTAGAGATCCTTCCGCCTTCTATAATCACCATGACCCTTCTTATTTTCTATGTAGATGATTCTTCTCCATTATTTATCCCTCTTTCTAATCCCTTTGCTTTCCATCATCAACCTCTTCCTTTTAGTGCTGATCCTTTTTGTGAAACTTGTGACTCTCATTTATAATTGCTGTTGGACATCTCCACCCCAATGATCCATCAACACCAAAGATTCCACACATCAAAAAGCAAATCCACCATTATCTCCTGCAATTCTGCCTTTCCGTTTGACTTCTGAAAACCTTTAACAGCCAAAATCTTTGGCTTAAAATTCCTGAGTCATCTCCAACTCTTTCTTCTCCTTGTTCTACCACATTCATTCAATAACAAGTTCTGTGTCTTCTGTTTCCTTGGTGTGTGTCAAACTATTTCCTCCCTTCTTTCTCACTACCAACAACCTCATTAAGATTCTTGGCTTTATCTTTATCTCTCACTGAGATGATAATGTAATAGACTCAGTCTATGTCTTGATCTGTATTCCAGTCTCACTCATAATGTTATTAAATATGTTTTCATCATAATGAAAATAATGCCTACATTTCTAGTCTAGAAAACTTTAAGAATACAAACATAAGAAGATAGTTTGACTTGATAACCAGGATTATGAATATCATTTGAGAGAAATTGATTGGAAAAACAAAACTCTCCAGACTTCTCTTTCCAGAAGTATGTTGAACTAGGTACTTTGACAACTTTCCTACTGAAAATAAGTACAATTATATTTTCCTCTTTTAAAAAAGGTCTTTGAATTCATCAATGAGCTGGACAGAAAGTGAGAAATATGTATAGAATAAAACTCAAGTAAAAGAACAGAAAAAAAAATATCAGTAGAAAACTGTGAAATCTGAATAAAGTCTATAGGTTAATTAATTACATTACATCAGTGTTAATGTCTTAGTTTTTACAGAAAACTGGTTATGCCACTATTATGAAGGATGAGCTAAAGGGAAAGATAACCTCTGTACTATCTTTATGACTTTTCTGAAAATAAAAAATTATTACAAAGTAAAGGTTAAAAAATGAAATGAAAGAAAGAGTCCCAGCAATAAGTATAGCATTGAAACTTGGTAGGAAAAACACCAACATTTTTGAGAGAAACTTATCTTCAACCTGGGACTCAAAGAATTTTTACAGATAAAGATTCAAGACCTATGAGATCATAATTTTTAAAACCACAAAACTATTTTTAAAAAACCAGAAGAATAAGCAGACACAAATGATGGTATAATTAAATTCACAAATTCTAAAGTACTAACTATAAAGTAAGGATGTTCAACATGGTAAAAAAAAAAAAAGATTGATTTAAATGATTAATTAAATTTGAAAAAGAACCAAACTGAACTGGTAGAAATGACAAATATGATCATTGAAATTGAAAACTCAGTGGACAGTCCAGTAGCAGATAATTAATAGCTGAAAAATGAAGTAATAAACTGAAAGAAATATTCAAAGAAATTATACAGAGTTCAGTACAGGTGGTCAAAAATATAGAAAATATAAAACAGAAGTTGATATAAGGAGAATAGAGTGAAAAGATCTCACATATATCTATTTACCATTTCAGAAGCAAAGGAGAGAGAAAGGGGGAGAAAGTGATATCTGATGAGAATTCTAGATTGATAAAAAAACAACCCACAAATCTAGAAGCTCAGTGGATTCCAAGGAAGATAAATAAAAGTAAATCTGAGCATATGGTAGTGGAGCTAAAGAACATCAAAATTGAAGAGATCTTAAAAGAAGCTGAAGAGAAAAATAACTAGATGTCTTTAAAGGAACCAAACAAACTGAAAGCTTATAATTTTCCAACAAAAACGAAGAAGCCAAAGACAGCAAAACGATATGTTCAATGTTCTAAGAGAAAACAACCATCCACTTAAAGTTGGATATCCAGCAAAACTATCTTTAAGAATGAGGCTAAAATAAAATATGCTCAGATAACTAAAATCTGAACATTTACCACCAGCTAAAGGACTTTTACTAAAAGAGCTTCAAAGAACATGCTTTTTAGGAAGGAATATATTCAGATGGAAGGTCAGACATGCAGGAAGAAATGGTGAGCAAAGAAACTGGCAAACCCACAGGCAGGGAGGGCTTCAGGGGCATGTGATCAGGACAGTTGTACAGGGCCCATTCTCAGAAGGGGGCCCTGTGCTTTGGATTTCATGCTTTGGGTCCACTATTGAGAAATTCTTAATTGTTCTGCCTTTGACTTTGTGTTTTGTTAAGTGAGGTCCGATAGGACAATCGAGCATGTGCTAGGGGCTTAGGGCCTCAGCTCACACAGAGTCCTACCTCCTGCCACCTCCCTCACCCCCTAGCATGGTTCTTGACCTCCTGTTCCCTGTCCCTGCTCAGCATCTGCTGCAGTCCTCTGCTTTGGGTGGGGGCCCCAGCCTGGATAGAGGCTTGAGGAGTATAGAGGTTGAGCACGTGCTCTCCCTGCGCTGAGTCGTGGGGCTCTGGAGAGGAAAAAGCTTCTCTTCAGCTCTTTGAACAAGGGGCCATATATTTTCATTTTGCACTGGGCCCTGAAAATTATGTAGCCAGCCCTGCATGTAGGTAATTGTAAATAATATCATCCATATGAAATACTAGTTTTGACTCGGTGTAATTAATGAGGCTAACAAAAGGATGGAACTAGGACACTAGACAAAAATGTTAAATGTATGTTGGGATGGGAACTATCAGAGCGCGAGTGTTCTTAGGTCCTTGCATTATTCAAGATGAGTTTGAGATATTAATTTTTTTAAAGATAGAGAAGTAGTAAATAAAAGAAAGTATGCATCTACAGTAATATCAGACAAAGTAGATTTTAAGACAAAAGTCATTCTGGGTTGATAATGATAATGGGTTAATTCACCATGCATATTCTAAACTTATACGCACTCAGTAAAATAGCTTCAAAATATATAAAGCAAAATGTTATAGAACTGTAATGAGAAACTGTCAAATCCCCATTGCAGTGGCTAAATTCAACATAGCTCCCTTAGTTACAGTAAGTCAATCTGAGACCACCATATGAGTCCATGGAAGCGTACACTGCACAACTCCAGGCAATATGTGAATGGCGCTCCTGTAATGTGTACTGTAGCAACCAGGGTCGAACAGACAAATTAATTACATAAAAATTTAGAGGATTTAAACAATACAAATAATAAGATTAGTTTAAAGTACATGAGTAGGACCCTGAG
>NW_011888793.1:2735033-2767466 GCF_000151845.1 Pteropus vampyrus | reverse complement strand
CTGGAGAGGAAAAAGCTTCTCTTCAGCTCTTTGAACAAGGGGCCATATATTTTCATTTTGCACTGGGCCCTGAAAATTATGTAGCCAGCCCTGCATGTAGGTAATTGTAAATAATATCATCCATATGAAATACTAGTTTTGACTCGGTGTAATTAATGAGGCTAACAAAAGGATGGAACTAGGACACTAGACAAAAATGTTAAATGTATGTTGGGATGGGAACTATCAGAGCTCGAGTGTTCTTAGGTCCTTGCATTATTCAAGATGAGTTTGAGATATTAATTTTTTTAAAGATAGAGAAGTAGTAAATAAAAGAAAGTATGCATCTACAGTAATATCAGACAAAGTAGATTTTAAGACAAAAGTCATTCTGGGTTGATAATGATAATGGGTTAATTCACCATGCATATTCTAAACTTATACGCACTCAGTAAAATAGCTTCAAAATATATAAAGCAAAATGTTATAGAACTGTAATGAGAAACTGTCAAATCCCCATTGCAGTGGCTAAATTCAACATAGCTCCCTTAGTTACAGTAAGTCAATCTGAGACCACCATATGAGTCCATGGAAGCGTACACTGCACAACTCCAGGCAATATGTGAATGGCGCTCCTGTAATGTGTACTGTAGCAACCAGGGTCGAACAGACAAATTAATTACATAAAAATTTAGAGGATTTAAACAATACAAATAATAAGATTAGTTTAAAGTACATGAGTAGGACCCTGAGCCCGCTTACTAGAAAAGTACATAATTATATTCCAGCTCACACAGAATTGACTACATATAACCCAGAAAGTAAATTTCAGCAATTTCAAACAATAGTTATACTATAAACCTGTATAGTCTAATATGGTAGCTACTAGCCACATGTAGCCACTGAGAACCTAAAGTGTTACCAGTCCAAACCAGGCTGTGCTGTAATTGCAAAATAATGTGAAAACTTGGTACAAAAAAATCTAAAATGTCTATGATAAGTTTCAAAGATAAGTACATATTTAAATGATAATTTGTATATATTGGATTAAATAAAATATTGACATTGATTTAGCCTGTTTTTTTTTTTAACTTTAAATGTGGCAATTTAAACAGTTAATATTACACTTGTGACTCACATTAGACTTCTACTGAATAGCACTGTTATTGTCCATATTCTTTGAAAACAAAAATGTATTTTTGAATAACTCCTGGGTCTAATAAAAATCATAATTGATATTAAAAATACTTAGAATTGAACAACAATGAAGTCGCTTCATAGCAAAACTTATAGAATACAGCTAAAGCAGAAATAAATTGTGGTATATTTTAGAATATAGTTGAAAAAATGAATGATTCTCAGCCACGTGCATTATCATGGACAATTCTCACAAACAATCTTGAAGAAAAAAAAATCACTGAGTAATACATATGATTTTATTTCAATGAAGATAAAATATATGGAAAATCGAACATCTTTTAGGAATACAAACATACTTGGTAAAATTATAAAGCGAAGCAAAGGTACAGTGGGTATTACTGTGGTTTTTGCAGACACTCTTTATTTCTAGGTTGTTGAGAACCACGAAATGCAGGTTGGTGGTTTCCTCTGAGGAAGGGTGCAATGCGAGAGAATTAGGGAGAAGCACAGGGACTTCAAGCTAATGTAAGGTTCTTTTTCCTAAACTGAGTGATCGATCCATAGATGTTCTTCTTTGTACTTCGCACCTATATAAACCTTCTGTGTATCTACTCAATATTTATAAAAACAACTAATGATAAAGGCTGAGTACAGAGTAGAATGGGTGTGTGGAGGAAAGAGAATTGAAAGGAAACACGAAGGTGAGGGAATGGGCAGGTGAAGAGTACAGTGGGGTTTACTGACCACTGTGCACGCTGTGAATAAGGCAGCATTATCAGGCCCTTGGAGGGACAGAGGGAATTAGCAAGGCAGGGTCCCTGTCTAAATGGTGCTCAAAATCCAGCAAAGTAAAAGGAAGATTCATCGTTTAAAGTGTGAAGCAGACCCAGCAGTTTATGATGCTTGCTCAGCAGTCTCTAGGCTGGAGAAAAGAAAGTGAAGCAGAAGGAACAAAGAATGAAGACAGCAAAAGCGGGATTACATTCAAAATCTCATTTGTGGCTTTCCTCAGAGCATGTGGTCATTCCTGTCTCCTTTGCAGACTCATCTTCCTCCACCTGTCAATTAAATATTTGTGTTCCTCAGCATTTTGTTCTGGACCTCTTTTTTTTTCTTTCTCTCTACTCTTTTTCTAGGTGATCTTATCTAGTCCTATGGTTAAAATGCAACATAGATGCTGACAGCTCCCAAATTTTATCTCTAGCTCAGATCTGTTCTCTGAGCATCTGACTCATGTATCCAGCTCTCCACCTGACTGTTCTACTTAATATTTCAGAGACATCTCAAACTTAGCATGTCTGTAATCTAAGAGGCTTACAATATCAAAGTCCATGTTTTGCTCATTAGGTGTCATCTGCTGCTCTGCTTCTCATATTTTGTTTCAGGATGCAGCCTAAGGAGCAACTCTTACCTGGAAATGCTGATTTTGTAGCTCACAGAAAAGAAACATTGCCCAAACATAGAATTTGTTAAAGCTTCTGCTCAGTATTGGTGCACATTACTTCTCTCACCTTTCAGTGGCAAGAACAAAGTCAAATGGCCACGTCTGATGTCAGTCAGGTGCAGGTACAAAATCCTCTCACTGTAAGGTGCACAGTAAGTCACCGGGCACCAGGTGGAGTCCATCGCAACTCCGAAATCTCACTGGACGCCATTTTGAGGATTCCTGTCCTGTTGAGAAGCTTCCCTTCCTTAGACTATGGTTCTTTCACATGGGAGTGATTTCTTGGTCCAGTTTTCTCCATAGCTCCTGGGTTTCCTCTCTGATATGTACTTTCTTTTCCATTGTCTATCTTGGCCACATTAGAAGAGAGCACTAGAGATTTTTTTCCCTGTTGGGAAATAGCTTTCTCAACTTCCTTCCTTTCCACAGAAGATTTGCCATGGCAGGGTGTGGGGGTGGGGTATGTGGTTTCAAGAAGACTTAAAAAATAAAAAGATTTCTTGAGATATAATTGACAAACAATAAACTGCAAGTTTGAAGTATATATAGAGATGAGTTCTGACACGCATATAAATCTGTGAAACCATCACTGCAATCAAGAAAATGAATATATCCATCATCCTTCCAAGTTTTCTCATGCCCTTTTCTAATCTCTTACTCCTGCCCTTTTATCCCAACGGTAATCAATGGTTTGCTTTCTGTCACTATAGATGACTTAGTGTTTTTAGAATTCTATATAAAATTCTCTATATTTCATATAGTATATTTTTATTCTGCCTGGCATCTTTCACTCAGTGTACTTCCTTTTAGATTCCTCCATGTAGTACCATGTATCGACAGTTAATTCATTTTTATTGCATTGTATGAATATACCACAATTTGTTTATCAATTCACCTACTGATGAACATTTAGATTGTTTCACAGGTTTTGGATGTTATAAACGAATCTGCTATCGATTGCTGTGTACAGGTTTTTGTATAAATATTCTCTTTCATTTTTCTCAAGTAAATACCTAGAGTGAAATGCCTGGGTAAGAAGGTAAGTGTATGTTTAACTTTTTCAGAAACTTCCAAACTGTTTTCCACAGAGGTAGTACTGTTTTATAATTAGGTAGGCCGTAAAGTTCAAGTCTTCTGCAGCCTCACTGATTTTTCTGTCTACTTGTTTTATCTATTATTGAGAGAAGGCTACTGAAATCTCTAACAATAATTGTGAATTTTCCTACTTTTATATTTCTATCAGTTTTTGCTTCATGTGCTTTTAAACTATATTATTAGATGTACAAACATTTAGGATTGTTACGTTCTCATGATGAATTGATCTATTATCATTTTGAAATAAATTTCCTCTTTCCTGGCAATATTCTTTGTTTTAAAATTTACTTTGCCTTATATTAATAGACACATTCCAGCTTTCTTTTGATTAGTGTCGGCATGGGATATATTTTTCTATTCTTTTACTTTTAATCTATTTGTGTCTTTATATTTCTAAGACATTCCCTGTGGATAGTACATAGTTAAATCTTACTTTTTCATACAATCTAATAATCTCTGCCTTTTAATTGGAACGTTTAGGCAATTTATATTTAATTAAACTATTGACATGATTAGGCTTAAATCTATCATCTTGCTATTTGTTTCCTATTTGTCTCATCTGTTGTTCTTTTTTTCTTCTTTCTCTGCCTTCTTTTGAATTTCGTATATGTCTCATGATGTAATTTTATCTGCTTTGTTGGCTTACAAGCTACAACTCTCTGTTTAATTTTATTAAAGTAATTGCTATAGTGTTGATAATAGCCATTTTTAACTTATCTTATGGTTCTGGTAGGCTGAATAATCACCTTCAAAGATATCCATGTCCTAATCCTCACAATCTGTAAATATGTTACCTTACATGGCAAAAGGGACTTTGCAGACATGATTAAGTTGAGGATCATGGGATGGGGAGATTCTCTTGAATTATCTGGATGTACCTTAAATGTAATTACTAAGGTCTTTATATGAGAGAGGAAAGAAAGTTAATGTGGGCGAAGGTGATGCTGTGACAACAGAAATAGAGGTTAGATTCATGGGGCTGGGATTCAAGGAATACCAGCAGCCTCTAAACTAGAAAACACAAGAAATGGGTCCTTCCCTGGAGCCTCCAGAAAGAACCAGCTCTACTGACACCTGGATTTTAGTCCCTTAAGGTTAATTTGGACTTCCAACCTTCAGAATTGTAAGATAATAAATCCATGTTGTTTTAAGCCACTAAGTTTGTGGTAATTTGTTATAGCAGCTATAAGAAACTAATAAGTTTAATATGGTCTAATCTTAAACTTCAGGTATAAGATTAGAATCTTATAACAGTAATCATGATCAAATAAAAAGCAGCAGTCAATATAAATAATGTAGTACTTCACTTGGTTTTCAAAATGCCAGTGTCATAGAATGAATGTGGCTGGCCATGTACTTGTTAGAGTTCTGACAATTTCATTCACATTATTTCTTAAGCTAAGTTTCCTATTTGAAAAGAGGTCTTAATGATTAGAAAATTCTGAGAGCATTTCCAGATGGGTGCCTGTGAGTAGATTATAAGTTATTCTTACTATAAAATAGATGGTACTGAATATTTGAGGTGATCAAATTTCGATCTCCCTGGGGATAGTTATAATTTTGATACCACCAAAAGTAGAATCCATTCCAAATACATTCCTCTGATGGATCTAGCACAAAACACCACTGTTATATATATCCTTTTAGAACAAAACTGTGAGAATCTAGTAGATTACGGAAGCTAGAGTATAGTAGGCCAAGGTTTAAACAAGGTTAATGAAGTGATAATTCTTCACTAAATTTTCAAAGAATTATGAAGTTCCTTATGGTTTTTGTACAAAGTATAAGGTGTTTTGAGTAAGCTTTTAGAGAAATTATGATCTTGCATCTGTGATGGTAAGTTTGCTTGATATTTATGGCTACAGAAATAAGGACTTTCACATGCCTTTGATTCTTGCTGAACCTTGGTTCCTGATCCTAAGAACTCTACAGTATGATGCTTTCACAGGACACGGCAGACACAAAGATAATACGTGGTGTTACAAACACTTACTGTTCTTGATTGGCATGGGCGGGGCCTTGAGTACCACATACAGAGATGATGATATGCGTGAAAAGATAATTTTTATTCCAAAATGTAAAAACCAAATTTATATAGTACAACCATGGAAGAGCTTGCACATTGTTCAGGAATAGAAAACATCCTAAGACATTGATAAAGAAAAAGCAATCTGTGTTGAAAGGAACTATCAAGGGTCAACTTTGACTCTAGTGAGAGACTTTCTGCTAGAAATCCAGAGGAATGATAAGAAATAAAACATAATTGTTAGGGGTATATTCCATATTTTCTATGTTATAAACAGCTGAAAATGTTCAGCTATTTTTCAATATCATACAGATATCCAATTTCCTCTCCAGAACCATTTCTAGAGATATTGCTGCTTTAGAATTATAGGAAACGACACAGATTTAGGTCCTAAATTTGGGTTTTACTAAGAATCCAATAAAGAAGATTATCTCTAGAATCCAAAAGTTTGAATTGTACTCCCAGCTCTGATTTTGTGGCAAGTTAGAAACTTTCTGGGCCTGAGAAAAATACTGAGAGCTGCTGAGTTTTTAGATCCTGTGATCAGTGGTTTGATTGGAATTAAATTCCTCTCCATCCATACACGCATCCATCCAGCAAATATTTGAGTGCCTACTGTGTGTCAGGTACTGTTTTAGTCTCTAGTGATACAGTAGTATTTTTTCTTGACAGCCTTTGGAAATACATTAATGCAATTCTTTAATTTTTAGAAGAGATGAAGATCCTGAGTGGTAAATGACTATCTGAAGTGATGTTATTCGCAAGAGACAAAGCAAGCTCCAGCTTACACCAGCCTGGGGCTCTCTACAGTACGTTATGCTGCCTTAACTTTTCACATTTGAGATAAATGAGTGGTTACCTGCAGCACTCTATCCTGCAATTTTGCCGGATTTTTTTTTTTTTTAATAATGATTTTGGAGTTGGCACAATAGGCTAATTAGGATCTACTTGCAATTAAGAGTATTTATTTTTAAAACGTTCACTTTTAAATTCTTAGACCAAAGAGAATCTAGTTTCTTATATACATGAAGAAATCGAGATTCCCATAACGGTAGTTAAAAATGTAACTGCAAAAAATTGTCAAACCATAATGTCAAATGACAGCTTCAAATTTGGTTTCACAAGTTGTTCTAAAAGAGAACATTGTCAATCAAAGAGATAATTTTGATTTCACCACAACTCCTGCCTCCACTAAAAGCAATAAGTCTGTGATATCATAAGAAGTCAAGTCTCTTGTTCTGAGAGCTGTTAATGAATAGGAATTCAGAGAAAGAAGTGAGTCTTAGAAAAAAAATTGATGAGGTTTGTTATTTTAGAATGATATCCCTTAGGGCATGTCAGGCACTTCATTTCATAATGCTTTAAACTAACAGGATAGCATTCAAATTGAATCACTCCGTGGACTAATCTTTATAATTCTAAGAGTAAAGAAGATAATATTGAATTCAACAGACATTTACTGAATATCCACATCACCAGTGGAAGGTATAAAAATTATTAAGATATGATGCTTTAAGGTTAGCAATGTAAGATGCTTTAAGGTTAGCAATGTAAGATGAAAGAGAAGGAACTAGTATGATCTGAACATCTACAACCTACCAAGCAAAATACTAGACGTGTTAATAATATTCACAAGAAGATAGCTATTACTAATATGCCCATTTTACAGATAAGGAAAATGAACCTTAAAGTGGTTAAGTTATTCAAACTGCAGACTGACCGAGTTGGGATTTAAACCTATGTTTGCCTAACTCTAAAGTCCATTTTTTAAATACTAAGCCACTCTACCAGAAGGTAACGGAACATTAAAACATTGCTTCTAAATCCCTTTCTATAGTCTACACTTCTTATTGCTTCTAGCCTTCACGAAAATAGGACAAGCCTCAATAAAGTAACTAAACACTAAGCTTCTCTTTCTCTAGAATGTGTTGTGAAATTTTTGAGTTCTGTTTTCATTCTGAAGATAGAGCTCCACTTCTGATTTTGCCAACGCACCTGACTAGTAGGCAAAACTTGCCATCTTATATTTATTATACAAGTGAATAGGGGTGGTAAGTAAGCGAGGGGAGAGGCAGAGGAGACACAAAGGAAACACTGAAGTTTTCCGCTTTCTGCAGGGCTGGGAGTCCCCTGAAGACGCAGAGTTATAACACGGTTGAGAAAGAGAAGTCACATTGAGAGAAGCTGACAGGACTGAGCCCTTCAAGGCAGATGCCGAGGGAATTGAGCAACTGTAGTGGAGGGAACATGGGTTGAGGTTAGATGTAAAGGAGGTTGTCCTCTGGCTTTGCCAATATTGTGACTCTGAGCCAAAAATTTAGCCTTGCTTAACCTACTTCCTTATGTGGAAAATGACACCTGAATTATAGGTGAGGACCACAGCTCTGCTAGTCAGTACCTTTGTGCAAACTTGAAAATGACTTCCCTTCTAGGTTGGTGAATTAGGAAAAGTGCTCCCTCTGGATGGGAGAAGACCTAGGGACAGAGGACTTGATGGGGGAGTGGGGCGGACGGCACACTTAACCAAGAAAAATAAGCCCCTTCCTCTGTGGCCAGTGGCTAGGAGAGCAGAGTCCAAGCTGGTTTTCAGGCCCCTTGCTCCTTCCACGGAGCGCCACACAATGATTCATGGCCTCTCCCTCCGGGCAGTGTGAAGACGAGGTAAGGTAAGATCAAGTTCACAGAAGCACTTAGAGGGCTCCTCACAACTGTGGAATCTGTGGATTGTGTGTGTGAGAGTTTGAGAGGGAGAAAGGAGAAGGGGGAGGTGAGAGAGAGAGAAGGGAAGGATGGATGGGAGAGAGAGCATGAGGAAGCAGGCATGTTTAATTATGGGGTCATGTCATATATAGGAAAACAGGAAACTCCATGAACCTCCTAAAATAATTTGCTAGATTTTCTGTGTATTTTTCTGGAGTGAGGGTTTATAGCTTTCTGTTAAAACAAACCAACCCAACAAAAAAAAAACAAAGAGTAGAAAGGAGAGGAACAGGGACTTGAAAAAGAAGTTAGTGCTATGTGTGTATGAGAGGGAGAATAAAATCCTTCCCTATAGCATAAAAGATACTCTTCTGGAGGGATCGAAAGCAATTAAGTAAACTTCATTTAAGATAGATAAATACCTAAGCAGACCGAGAGGTACAGCCATATGTTATTTATTTCACAGAATAATAACACGTAAGCAACTGGCACCTAACTCTGGTTACAACTAAGCTTTTCCTTCGAATATGCTCTCCATTAATCCCATCATGTTACTGGCAAGTTAAATCACAGTAAGTACTTATCCATATTTTTTCTTGGAATTTACTAAGATGGGGCTAATACAGCTCTTGGGAACACGCAGGGTATGAGAGCTGTTATAAGCAGCTGCGTGTTTCGGCAGTATGGTTTCAGGCCACGTGTTAGTGCATAAATGAATTTCTGTAAGTGTTATATGTGGGCAGTCTCCAAGCTTAAACACATATGTTCTTATAAAATGTATTTGTAAGTTGGTTGTAGGGAATTATGAGCACATTTTACCACAGAAATAATTTTCAATAAAAATGGAAATAGGCCTGCAGGCCAGCCCACAGAACTCTATTTCATCCACGAAGTGGTGTCATGAATTCATGGTTCTGAGTACAGTCCTGACTCTGGCCAAAAAGACCTCGCAGCCTAGAAGCATGAGAGCTGAGGACTCTCTTTTGCAGAATTTTAAAAACAGCCACACTTTTCTCTGACACTGTCCCCTGTACCTTGCTACGTTCTTCCCTGTCCACAAAGGAGACCCCTCTCTCCAGCCTCAGTGTGTCTGTGACCAAGCTGGCCAGACCTTCTCTAGCCCCAGCATCCATGATCTTGAAGGACCTACTTCTCTTTCTTCCAATGGAGCCTCTTCTCCTAATAGAGCTTCCTCAGCTGAGTATGGAGGAGAAAGCAATACATAATTAATAGATTTGTACTAATATATGAATTATTTCCTATTCACTAAATCCTTTCTTGCTCCAAATTCAGAAGTCCTGCCATTTTTTTTTTTCCTAGGGTTGGTTCTGGCTTTTCATATCTTCTTTTTCTCCTTTTCTGAAACTATATGGTTTCCAAGTTGCACGTTTTTCATAATGGTCCCAATGGAATGGCAGCAAGGGCTTGGCTGTCGGGAGGGTGAGGGAGGAGAGGTGGCATGTATACGAGACCGCCTGAGTTTATGGAAGCACAAACTGTTACTGTGAGCGTGTAGGGCTCTGGCCTTTGGTGAGCACATCCGGCAGCCTGGTTGGTTGCAGTCTTCTCCTGGTAGTGGTTTGGGACCTTGCTGTGTAGATTGCTAGGTGCCGATTACTCCTATTGAATAAGAATCTCTGCAGGTGTCATCAAAAATCTCTCTTTTAAAAGATTTTCCTGAACTCAGCTTCTTCTTTTGGAGGGACTTTCATATTTCCAACTGCTTAGGGACACCTCTATTTTAAAGGTCCCACTGGTGTTTCAAATCAAAGCGTCAAAAGCAAACATGTTCAGCTGAGAGGCAGTTTAGTGAAGGAAAGAAGGTGAAGAGAGGGAAAACCAAGTTCATGCATGAATCTTAGGGGATGTTTGCTGTCAAGTGATTGTGGGAGGGAAGGGAAAAGAACCAAACCAGAGACAGGAAAGGGTCAGGATAACAGGTTGTCCCTACAGCCAAAGGAAGACCAAGTTTTAAAGCAGTAATGCCAAAGCTTCCAAAAGGTCATTACTCTTTAGGATGTCTTTTAACTTGGCGTTCATATATCCCCTTTGGCTCAACATGGAGTAAGCCCTGGCTATTTTGCTGCCGTCTGCCTGGTGCAGACACTTAAATAACCAAACAGAAATTGTCAGGAGAGGGAACTGAAGATTTTCATTTTTCTCACGTCTCTTAGTCTTAACTATACATAAAATCCTTTGATTGACATCAAAACAGTAAATGACCTGTCTTGCCCCCACTGCCCATCGCCATACCTTCTCCCCCCAGCATCAGAATAATCTTTCCACAGGGTCACCACTCTGCTTAAATCCCTTCAATGGTTCCTTTTCATTGCCCTGCAGATAATACCCAAAATCCTAAAGGCCCGCGAGGCCTGCACGATTTGGCCCTCGCCTGCCTCACTCATACTTGCTAGGCCTCCAGTCACACTGCCATTTCTCAGAACGCGCCAAGCTTGCTCTTTGCTTAGAAAGCACTTCCCCAGCTCTTGGCCTGGTAACTTCTACTTGTCTTCCTTTTATGCATCATCTTGGAAGTCACTTTTATGACCACCCTTTCTAAAACAGGCAGCCCTTCTATCAGTCTCTACTATAACACCCCTTTACTTACTTTATATCCATTATCATAATCTATAACATTCTAGTTAGTTCTCTACTTTTTTTTGGTGACTCTTTGTTTCTCCCATGTAAGCTTCATGAGAATAGGGATGTGTCAGATTCATCGTTGTATCTTCAGGGTACATAATACCTGACATATAGTAAATACTCAACAATTAATTGTGGACTGACTGAATTACCCAAACCAAGTCATTCATTCACCCAACCAATATACACTGAGTAGATACACATACCATACTCTGAGGATACAACAGAGGACAAGGCAGACAAAATCTGAAAGTGACCCAGGACTGAAAAAAAGACAATGTTTTGTCTGGAAGTAATCCTATGATAATATGATAACTTATTGGTCCATAAGCACGTTTTATTTTTTTATGTGACAGACATCATGTCCGTAAGCTTAGCTTTACCAAATGACTAAGTAATACCATGCCTGCTTTTGGATAGACTAAAGACAGAGAGCAAAGAAGGAAAAAGGGCAAAGAAGGAAAAAGACAGAGAGCAAAGAGAGAAAAAAGGGGTGGGAGAGAAGAAGAGGAAGAGGTAGTTCAGTGATATCTCTATTCTCCAAAAACTTAAAGAAATTATCCTTCTTCTTCAACACTTATAACAGAAGGTAAGATTAAAATCACCTGAAAATTTTTTTAAAAACATGACAAAACATACACATTTAGGCAAGCATGCTATTTCAAAGCAGTCACCCAAGAAAACTCTATATTTATTTGAATACTGTTACTAATTCTCAAAATACTCATAAAGTTGCCTTCTTCAAATTGTAGCCAGAGATAATTTATTAAGCATAGAGAAAAGGAAAACATTTGAGTTTTGATCCTGAATGGTATTTCCAAGATTGATTTCCCATCATAATCACTGGACTTGCTTTCACTGGACCTTTGTTTTAAAAATGAAATTCATTCATAAAGGGTGAAGATTCATCATATTGAGAATATTCTACAACATGTGTATTTAAGCCAATCCTCAATATAGTTCCAGAAACATTTGAACAAATATAGGATCTTCTCAATGACCACTATGAATTTAGGAGATAGCATTCATCTTGATAAACAGTGACGTCTAATTAATCGGACATCATTGAAATGGAGTAGTCTAGATAATATAGGAATATAAGAATATTGCTCAGATAACCAAAGTTCTAAACAGAAGACTTAAAATTTTTTATTTCATGGTGTCCTAAGATGTATAATTTTGTATCTTTCATATAGAGTATATAGCTGATTTTACTCTCTGACCCAGGGTCATCATTATTGCCATCAACTATTTACCCATGCCATATACATAAAGATGCTCAAGGATATTGAGCTGTGTAGGAATATTTGTCTCTATTTTATATTGGGCCAAATTGCAATGCTTTAAAGTTTTTTTAATTTGCATTTATAGTTTTTCTCCCTTCTTATGCATGGTCAATCTCTCAGCTGCTATTCCTTCTTATTATTAGTAAATCTGGCTTTTGCAAATTTCCTCCATATAAAATTACAGCTTCTAATATGCTATGGGCTGGGCAACTACATAATTGCAAAATGGCAGAGGTGGTGGGGTGGAACGAAGAGTCATATAACTACGAGGTACATCATCTTTGCAAAAAGCAGGTTATTGGTGTGGCAGAATAGGAAAGAAATGGTGGGTGGTAATCAGCTCTGCAGTTGTTCATCTTATTCAATCAAAGAGAAGTAAACATATCATCCCAGGATGGACCAGAGGCATGATTTGTTTCCCTGTGAACTAGACAGGCCCCCTGCTAGCCTGGGCTGGAGAGGCGGATATGACCCAGGGCATAGCATCGCTGAGAAAGTTCTGAGACAACAAACCTAATTCTAAGCTACATGCTACTCACTCCTGGGACCCCATTCCCAGACTTCCTCAGCAAATAGCTCTCCTTATAAAGAATTAAAAAAAGATTATAAGTCTTCTAAATTAGAAACCAGCCAAATACTCATAAAATGAAATGAATAAGATAAAAAATAAAAAACGAAAGATGAAAATGATAGGAAGAATAAAAAACAAATAACCTATAGAGCTTTCTGTACACAGAGAATGACAAGACAAAAATTCTTGCCCTATGGAACCTGTGTTTTTCTGGCATGTAATAATTACATCAATAAATGTAAATAGGATAATATTCCAGACTAGATTAAAACCAATAAAATGAAAATCCAAAATTTGTGCTATATATCAAATATGTATTTAAAACAAAAGGACTCAGAAAGAATGAGCAAAGGCAAACCAGGCAAATGAAAACAAAAAGAAAGAAAGGAGCACTGAGATATTAAGTATGGATAAGGGGAATTTAATGACCAATTAACAACAAAAATATAGGAAGGTTAGTTGAATATGCCTCTTAGTATCCTTGATACTACCCTCAATACCAGAGTACCTTTGCTTACGGAGAGCCCTCAATAAGAGTTATTGACTGATAACAAAGAGAAGAAAAGCAGAAGCCGGTAAAGGAAAAAGTGACATAAATAGATTTTTTTCTGTTGGTAAATGTCAGACTCCAATTATTGGCCCCGGTGAAATTCGGTAGTATAAGTATTACACGTGGTCTTTTTGAGCCTTTTCAGTAAAAATCTGACACCAAATACAAAGTGGGTTCCATTAACTAACTGTGACTTTAGGCATATAATTCAACCACTTTAAGCTTTAGTTTGATCCCTGTAAAATGATGTGATAGGATGCAATGAACTTGTAGGTGAAATAAATCTTTAATCCTGTGTTTTTTTCTTAGTAAAGCATGCGAGACACTGATGTTTTGAATATATATCGAATACTGACATAAACATAAAATATTTGGGGAAGAAATTATTCTTGACTGTACCTTTCATTTTTCAGTGTTATAACCTCTTCCTTTGTCTGATTCAGAAGAGCTTTGGTTATCTCTAGTTCATTTTCTGCGAGGTTAATTCTTCTTTTTATGGCTTCTTCTTGACTTTTCTTTGTAGTCAGTTCTTCCTGTAAAGTTTTATATATTTGTTGACAGGCAGTTAAAGAGTCTTCTTTTTCTTTAAGCAATCTGGTGTGGCTAAAAAGGAATAGAAAAAAAAATCAATATGCATTAGATACCATATTTTTATGTTTATCAAAGATATATGAAAATCCCATTTGAAATTATAGACTATAACTCTAACTTATAAAAATTAAGAACGCTAAGAAAATGGATAGTTTTGTGATATTAAAATTTTATCACCTAGGCAGAGGTAAAAATCAATGAATAGCTTCAAGATATTATAAACTCAAATCTGGTATTGTATATGTAAACAATACAATAAGAAAAGCTAAGTACATTTTAAATAAAATATAACTGAAAATAAGGTTTCAAATTAATTACTAAAAAATATTAATTAAAACATTTGCAATGCATACCGTGACTCAAAAATAATGGATTCAAACTTCAGTTTTCTAAGTTCTCTCTGACAGTCATCAGCTTCATTAGATTTATTCCTAAAATAATATAAAAAGTTTCAAATACTTTATTTCAAAATAAAGTATAATTGTTTCCTTTCTTTAAACATGTTTTTCCTTTATTTCTTTTCTATCTTTATATTCTATTTGTTGTTATGTATGCAGAGTTCCTTGAAATTAGAAATATATAGTCAAAGGATTTTTCTATGCCCCCCAAAATCTAGTCTGTTAGTTTGACTAGATGTGTTTTTCTTCTATACCACTATTTTACTTAGAAAAAAATTCTTATCACTTTCGAAGTATTATTTCTTTAAAAAAATAAACATTAGTCTACTTTTATTATGGCCAGGTAAGCGCCTATCAGATTGATCTGCATTTAAATAAAAAATAGAAACTTTGGTAACATTTAAAAAAGAAAAGGAAAATCCCTGTGTGAAGGTATTGGAAAGTGACCAAAAGCAAGCAGATTCTGGAGGGAAGTTAACACTTGGAGTGAGGTGACAGCAGGTAGTAGGTTTGTTTGTTTGTTCGTTTGTTTGCTTGCTTAATGACTTTAAACCTGAGGGCAGGCTACAGTCTGCACCATGAGGAACTAAAATTCTGAGAGAAAACTGGTAGGAAACTCACAGTCGTTCTGGCCTAAACTAGAGGACTGTTTGGGGAAACCACAGCTGCGGTCAAGGGCAAACGCTGAATATGAGAGAGCCAGAGAGAGCGAGTCCCAAGAACTGAAGTGAAACTGGAGCTACTGCCCTCTAGAGAGTCAGCCGTCTGAAGCCAACCAAATCGGTTCCCTGCTTAAAGCAACACCACCCCAACCATTATTTGGAGAAATATAACAGAATCCAGAGTCTCCATAACATTCACAATGTCCCGAATAAAAATTAGTCCACATAGAAAGAAACAGAAAAGCATGATCCATTCTCAAGAGAAAAGACAGTTAATGGGGATTGACTCTACGATGACCCAAATATTGAAATTAGCAGATGAGGATTGTTAAAGGAGCAATTATAATTCTGCTCAAAGACATAAAGAAAAATCTACTCTAATTAATGAAAAGATGAAAAGTCTCAGCAGAGAAATAGAAACTATTAACAAGAACCAAATGGAAATTCTAAAACTGAACTAAGCATTTGTCTTGATCTTATATAATTGGGTTTTGTAACAATACTCAAAATTTTAATATATTAAGAAAGATTAATATTCCAATTTAAGTTTATATAAACTGTTCAGTAAGTCATTATCTGAATGGACCTTAAAATAGCTTATATACTATACAGTGAAATGTTAGTTAAATTATCAATGGGTTTGCCCTAGTTCCAGAACGATTTTAGTTTTTAACAAGTAATATTTTAAAAAGCATCACGAATGTGAATAACATTCATTTGTTTTGTACCTTTTTATTGTAAAAGATGAAGAAATTGTAAGATATAGAAAACTGCATAAAACAAATACATAGTATAATGAATTATTATTATAAGAAGAATATTCCTATAACTACCATCCAGGTCAAAAAATAAAACTTTACCAGCTGCCCTAGATGCTTCATGTCCCTGGTACCAACAGAGCCAAGTCCCTCCACTCTAAAAAAAACATGCTCGTGAATTTTATGGTAATCGCTTTGGATTTCTTAGGAGTTTATTACCCAAGTTTTATTCCAGAACTCTGTATTTTAGTTTTCCTTTTTTTTTGTAAAATGTGTCTTTATACAACATTATTTCCTTTATTATCTCCTTTTTGTAAAACAGCTTTATTAAGAAATTGCATTGGTTTATAATAAACTGTTTAATGTATATATAAGCCCATAAAACCATCACCAGAATCAAGTAGCCCAGGAGCATACTTAGAGCCTAGATCTTGGTCTCTAATACTGTTCCCCATTCAAAAGAAGGAGTACTCAGAGAAATGGCTAATTGCAAGAGTAGAGCAGGGCAGGTACATATGAAACATCTTGTTATGCCAGAAAGTAAGAAAGTGCTTATAAAAGATGGTAGGATCATGTTCCAATGTCACGTGAGCCAGCTTGAAGGGGGTCCCACTAACTAAGCCCAGGACAATCTGTGTACCAAAATAATTAAGTACGGCAATAAATTATAATCCATTGAAAAAACAGAAATTCATGAGTCCATACCAACGATAATTTTTTTTTTTTTAATGTGAAGAAGAGGGGCTCTTGCTTACAGTAAAATGCTGAGGGATGACTAATAAGAGGAAAGGAGGGCTGGAGCTGGAAAATCATCATTTAGCAACCACTATGATAAAGACCAGATACGCAAAAATTATTATGGTTGCTATAGCTAGGTATATATTTTAATGAGAAGCACAGAATTGGAAAATTATTTCCAAATAAAATATTAGAAAAGAAAACATCGGGAAAAGATTAACATGCCATTAGAAAAGTGGGCAAAGGTTCTGCTCAGGCCATTGACAAAGGAAAGAATACAAAGAACTAAATACGCAGGGATACAATTTTTCATCAATTAATCTAATAACTTTTTTTTCTTTTTTAGTTATAATAGCCAATATTGGCTAGGCAGTGGAGAGATGGGTATTTACAAATGCTGCTGAAATTGAAAATCAGTATAATCTTATTGGAGTGCAATGAGTCATTATGCATTAAAAGCCTTAAAAATCTGTAAATTTGATTCTAGCCAAATTTATCTTAAGGAAATTACTGTATGTGAGTGGAAAGATTTATCTATATGAATTTCAAAGTACCTTACTTACAAAACTGAAAAATTTGGAAATTTTAAAAAACAAGGGATTAGTAAATAAGTTATGGTTCATCCAATCAATGGAATACTATATAGCCATTTCATAATAATCAATAAGTATATTATGTATTGACATGGAAAATGTCCAGGATACATTCATTAAGTGAAAATATGTTGAAAAATGTACATTATTCAGATAAATGGACTCTTAGGATATATCAAAATATAACTGTAATGTTCTTTTTTTATATATTCCTGTATTTTCCAAGTTTTATACATTTGCTTTCAAAATGTACAAAAATGTTACTTTAAAAAATGCTTTGAAATTCAGCAGCCTCACTACAACTTTCACTTTGTGTTCAGCCTCTTGTACACACTTTTCCAAATCTAGAGGCAGAGATGGTAGAAATCCTTTAAGAGTTACTTTACTATGTGGACAATTAATCTTGACTGCACTTTTTTTTTTTAAAGCCTGCTCCCTAGGGAGCCTACCATCCCAAGAATTCCCCTCCCCATGGTCAGCTCCCACCCCCACTCCAGTTAAGCCACTCTTTCTATGGTCTACCCCTCACTACCCAATTGTTACCCTTCGTTAGGAGGGGAGCAAATGGAAGGCATAGAAAAAATGCCTACATCTCCTTTACTGCATTCCTTCTTTAACTCTCAGCAAATAGTGTTAATCCTTTCTCTTCAACTGCTTTGAATAAGCCTTCAGAAAGGCCCCTGCTGCTTCTGCCAATCAAAGCAGAGGAAATCAGATAAAATAATTGGGTATTTCCCTGATTCTGAAAGGCAAGGGTCAAATACATCCATGTCCTTATATGAAATAGCAATTCTCAAACTGCTTCCTTGATATTTGCACTTTATGTCCAAAAGGTATCTCAAATTTAACAGATTAAAAGCATTGTTTTTTAGTTCCCTCACCTCTGTATCTATTACTTTTACAGATTTCTCACTTTGATAAATGGCACCAACACAATAATAGTACTAACAGACGACACCTTCTATATCTAATGCAACCCTCAAAGCAACCCTTATTCCCTTGTTAAGAGTTGAAAAAACTGAAACCAGAGAGATTAGTTAACATGCTCAAAGTGACATAACTACGAACTAGTAATGCTGGGGTTTGAACCCCAGCAGTCTGATCTGGAGCCGAGGTTTAGTCACTATACTATACTGATCTCAGCTGTCTACCCTGAGGCTAAAATCCCCCAAACCTCATCCTCTATTCTCTCCACTTCCTTTCCAGTCCCCTTCTTCTGCAGCCACATCTACTCCATCAGTAAATCCTATTAGATTGACCTCTGACATCTCCACACTATATCCTTATACTAAACCAGTCACTTCTCGCTTGTGTGAACCCACAGCTGCTCGCTTAGCCTCCCCGAATGTTCTTGTACTCTCACTCCTTTCTCCATGTAGCAGCCACGCCGATTGTTTGAAACAAATCAGATTAGTTCACTCTCTTGCCTCAGCTTGTGGCCCCTTCCTACATCTTTTAAATCTCATCACTCCGACCTCTGCTTCCATCTTCACAACTACGTTTGTGACTTTGACTCTCTTGCTTTCCTCTTAGGACATTTTCAATTACATTGGACTCGCCCAAATAACCCAAGATAATCTCCCTGTCTCAAAATCCTTAATTTACTCACACTTGCGCAGTACCTTTTGCCATGTAAAGTAACATACTCAGATTCCAGGGATTAGGGCATAAAAATCTTTGGAAGCCGTTAGTTTGTCTACCACAGCTGGCCTTCTTCATGTTTCTTGAACTTGTAAAACTCACTCCCAAGAATTTATGGCCTTGTCCCTGATCTCTCTGCTTCCAGATGTTAGCATTTTAGCATTGATATCTCCTTTCTGTACTCAGATCTTAACTTGCAAAGGTCGTCTGCTCAGGGATGCCACTCTATCAAAAGTATATATCACCACTCCCCATCACTCACGTTCTATTATGCCTGTTTTATATTTTTGCAGCACTGAACATTACCTGAAAGTACCCAAACAGTTCTATTGGAGCTTGTCAATCTTCTTATTCCAATATCTAGTGCCTATACACAACAGTCATGACACATCATCACCACTTAGTAAGCATTCCGTACTGAATAAATGAATGAAGCAAATCTAGCTTGCTCAATCTAGGATCATGTGGAAGTGGATCTATAGTGTGACAGAGGAATGCCACCAGGCCACCTACTTGCAAGGCGAAAATGCTCTTGAATAACCAGAGAGGTAAGAGGAAAATCGGAAGAACATTATATGTCAGAAGGTGATAATAGAGAATGCTCCAAGAACAGGCTGGTCAACTGTGTCAGATGTTGCTCAGAGGTCAAGTAAGAGCTTTACAAATTAGTAATTTATGATGGTCATAAACTGATCATTGCTCAAATTATTAGTTAAATAAAATCAGTGTCAGTAGTTTACAAAGGTCCCTAAATTAGAAATATATTTCTATAACCATTTTATACATAATTAGTAATTGATAAATTACAAATCATTTTAAGCAAATTTTATTTTTATTACATCCATGAAAGTTAATACATTCACACTGTAAGCTATTTAAGCAATATATAAGCATATAGAGTTAAATAAAATTCTGTATACACCCCACTCTCACTTGCAGAGAACTGTTGTAATCCTACTAGCCATTTATGCAATGCATTTAAATTCACATATATGTGTGTGTACATTCATATATTTTTAACATGAATAGAATCATTTTTCTAATCATATTTTTAATCTGTTAAGTTCCTAATAGCTACTTTTCCATAACAGCCTATTCTTCTTTCATCGTTATAATGGTGGACATACTTTGGAGGATATCTTAACTTTTTAAATTTATCTTAATGTTTTATTTGCTATTGAACAATTTCCTTGGGTGTAAAGTTTTCCCGTATGAGTTCAAAGCCATTTGGGGGTGAGGGGAGTTTTTTCTGGTAATCTTTGGTTGGGTGTTCATCCTCAGCCTTAAGATTCTCTGTTTACTTGTCTATTTTGCTGTTTATTTTTGCCCTAGGTTGTTTTTGTATGTTATAATGAAGGGGCCAGGTGTGGTGGGGGCACTAGAGCTTTGTCTTGAGATTCTAAGGACGGTCCTGCTTGTTGCATCCCACCACACAACTGGTTTTCCTCTGGTTTATTTCTCCATAGAGCTGACCCTTTTTAGAAACCTTCTTATGTATTCTTTTCAGGAATTCCTCAAAATTTCTCATGAATATCAGTCTTTTTTGTTAGTCTTACTTATCTGTGTTTATCTTCATGTATGTATATGTATATATAGACACACATATGTATATGTATACATATATATGACAGTTATAAAAGTATATTCCTAAGCTCTATGTGTGTGTGCATATAAATATAAAAGTAATAAAGTTGTATTCCATAGCATCCATATTTTTCATTACTTGAGGGAGGTCTTCTCTAAATTAATCTTGATATTATGACACAAATAAAATTTGTAGAAAATTTTATTATCAACTTTTCAGAGCATCATTAACAAACATTACCTCTTCAGCAAACACTACTGGTTACTGGCTGAACGTTCACTGCAGCTTCCTTCCTGGCCATCAGAGCCCCATTATTGTATGCTCTTAGGATAAATTCTGCTTTGTCTAAACTAATTGTGCTTGTCCAATTCCCCTTGACAGTGACTCATTTAGGGGAAGGTATGTAAAGTGTTCTAACCAAAGAAACATAAAGAGAGGGCTGTTTGGTGGCTTCTGGGAAAAATTTTTTTCTCACTTCTAAAGAGACACCGGAAAAACAGGACCTTCCTACCCTCGGGGTGGTTACATTTTGATGTGGTACCTGGAACTGATGCCATCTTATGATCACAAGGGACCTAGCCTTTGGGGTGGAGACAGTGCTGAGGGCAGCGGGATGAAGACAGATGCATGGAGATATTGCTGAGCTACTGAACCGACTAAACTTAAAACTACTCTACCTCTGAAACTTATAGTCCAAGGCATCCTAACTGATAAAATCTGTTTCTACTATTACAAGTTATTATAAGTTTTAGAAAATATTTTATTACAAACCTTAGGGAAAAAAAGAACCTCGATTTCATCCGTTTAAAAAACTGACTCTTCCCCTTAAGTGAAAATCCACAAAACTTACGTGGAAACATTTAAAAATTGTTAAACAACAAAAGAATGATCTTAAGTTGGAAAGGTGAAACGCATTCCCACCCCTAGCCCCCACACAGAGTGAGGATTAAAATTTTAGACAATTCTGATTTCACAGTACCTTCCAATTTCTGGAAATTCAAAAGGTTTGAATATAAATAGTAAATATCCAATTTATCGGCCAATTGTTATGTCAAAATTATTGAGTAAATTATTTTGATTTCAAACTTAATTTATCATAAAACAATGGCCAAGTCACAAATTTGGCTTTAGTCTATAAACAGTATTCATATACTACTGGGGACCTCCTGAGCTCTAAGCACCCTGAGCAGTCCCAGGCTCTGATCCTAAATGCCCATCCTACTTCACTTCATCCTGGTAGTGAGGGAGTGCAGATGGCATAGAAATGGAAGAGCTGGGGACAGGCGGCATCGAGACATGTCACTAGCAGTTGGGGCCATAAGTGGCTCTAGTTTTAATAACTCAAATTTTCTAAAAATGAATATCTGCCTGTTTCCCAACTTTAAGAAGTTCTTCTATAGGCAGGAAGCACTGGTTTTACAAACTGAAACAAGAGCATCAGAATTTGTACAATTGTACAGTGATTTCCTCCAGGTGGAAACCAGATTCAATTGATGGACATTGGTGAGGTGGTATATTTCTTCCTCCTACTCTAATCTACTCTAACTCATTATTTCTTAGCACTAGTATTATAAATTATGTGAAATTATAATTAACAAAAAATACCACAAAGCATGTGTTAATATTAAATGGGCAAGCTCCATGTATATAGAGAGAATTATGTGCACAGTTATTTCGCAAAAATCAACTCATGTCACAACCAATGAGCTTTATTCCCTTTCCTCAGTATGCTTATTTTTGTACTTAACTTCTCTCCTCACTTGCCAGGACTCTGCTCCACCCTATATGCCAGGTCTTGTTATGTTTACAAGTTCCAGCCCTTCCTCCCTATTCTTGGACTGTGCCCTCTTCCTTCTTGGGTTCCAAGAAGCCAAAATCACACAGTAGTTGTGGCCTTCCACATGAGACATTCTTATGGCTAAAGCCCTCCCTGATAGTAGTAGATAGAGGCTGGGGAACAATGATTTTTTTCTGGCAATCACCATCTTATTTCTGTTTTTCATGTTTCTTCTCACCCAGAAACATGAATATTAGGTTTTCCCTGTTTTTCAAAAAATAAATTATTTTGCTACAAATAATCCAAGTATACATTAATTCGATAGGGCATTTTTGGAATTTGTTCCCCCTTGTGTTATTAAAAATTTTATTGAACATACTATCCTTAGGTGTTGCCCATGTTCAATGTATTTGGTTGCTAAGCATTCTAAATATTTATATTTCTTCTGAGGTGCATCCTTCTAAAGTATAAGAACCAAAAACCAGAGCACCAGAGCTACCAGATTCTACACTACAAAGTAAAAGAATTTACTTACTTTTCAAAGATTATATAAAGTCTATTCTAGTGTTATAATTATAGACATACTATATACTGTAATTTATAAAATTTCTGAAACAAATTTATTTTTACAAGTGCTCTGTATATTTTACAAATGTGTTTTCTTATCATTTGTTTGTCAATATTTTATTTACCAGTTATATAAAGCATAAGTACTCCAGCATTTCAAAGATTTTCAACATTTTAAGAAACAACTTCAATGTTGTTTCTCTTGGGCAGATAATAAAGGGACAACAATAAGAGAAAAAGTTCAGAGAATGTTTCACATTAAGCTGCTACACTGGAACAATCAGGGAAAGCTTTAATGCGTGGATAGGTAAGTTTTTGATTGAAGGAAGGAAACATCTCATGTACTTAAAAATATTTATAGGTCCTTCAGTGTACAATCCAAGTTAGAAAAGTAGTTTAGAAAAGCAGCAGTAGACCATACCCACACAACTGAATCACTATCAAAGGAGTCACAGAGAGCATATCAGGGTTTTTCTAAATTCTTACAGACTGTTTAATGTTCACCATCTTACATGAGCTTTTCTTTATATTTGTCCAGCTCCGTCACTGCCTTCTGGAGTTTTAGCTCAAGTACCTCTACTTGATGTTGTAAATCTGAAATGACACAATGTATTCATCTGGTTAGGGTACTTTAAGTGTCCAGATATTTTCATAGAGTAAACCACATTCTTTTGGAGTTGCCTCACAGCTTGAAGAATAATGCAGCTGTTTATTCTACTTTTCCTGGATGACCATACACAGCTCATCTCTGCCCTGAAACCCCATGGAATTAATGGGTTTTGACAGACCCAATTTATTGGCCTCTTCCTGCCTCCAACATCATGCTACTTTTCAAACAGCTAAGAGGCTAAATTTTACTAATATTTCCAAAGGAAATGTATGTTGCTGACACACGTATGAATTTCTGACCATGTGGCTCACTCGAGAAACACTTGAGCGCCTGGGCCAGCTCTTGTGGCCCGGAACTGAAATGGATTGCTGAGGCTCCTGGTAGAAGCAAAATAGACAAACCTTGTGTAGACTCCAGGTAAAGAATCTGTTAACTTTGGGTAATGACTAATAGGCATTTTAGTGACTTTCAAAGCCAAGAAAATACAAGCAAGAAATTGGCTTCCATCGAGTCTAGAACTGGAGAATTCAAATAGTGTGTGAGGAAGATTATTCAATCAGCCGTGTCTAACATGTGTGGATGCAGAACTGAAACTAAAGCAGAGAGAACAAATGCTTGATTTATCTGAGTCCTGCCTCGAGCCTGCGTGTGGGAACTGAGATCTGAACCGCAGCCCCAGGGACAGCCCTTGTTGGCACTTATTTTGGAAAGGTAGAAAACAAACTTACGTAGACTGACTAACTGTTTTCTGTGAAAACAAAATATTTAAAACACCGCAATTATAAAATTTCTATGTTACATCTGCTCAGGTATTTTAATAACATATTTTTAACAATAAAATTTAAAATCTTCATGCATGCATACAAATACATGAACTTTCTCTCTCTATATATATATCTTCAATCTGTTTTATGAAGATATATGATATATGAAGAGCCATTTCCTTAAAACAGAAAATAAATTCACTCTAAACAAATGCTTTAATTAGAATTTATCAGGTATTGGCATAAATTTTACACATATCCATTACTTTCAGACATATTATGTAATTTTATCCCTCAAATTGCCTTGCAGGTGCTAAAATAGTCTCATTTTTCAGATGAGGAAAACATGAGATCCTTTCTGATTCTCTTGCCTATATCTTACAAAGAGTAAATGCATTAGCCCGCAGTCAAACTGACTGAAAATTTTAAACTTGGCTGAGGGGAACAATTTGAGAAGATGGCCCCTAGAAATAATATTCAGTATGGACTTACCTGATAAATAGTATATGTGGGGTACATCTTTTCCATTTATCAAGTGATATCATTGCATGAGAGAAAAGACAAAATAACATACACTCAGAGAATTTGTTTTTGAGTATAACCTTTGTAAATAAGGCAATCTCATGAATGTTGTACAATGTGTTGATTTGTTATTAAGTTCATGTGGGTGTGCAGAGGAGATCTATTCACACAGGCACAGCTAAAAGATTTCAACTCATCCCCTGAAGAACAAGCAGGGAAGGAAGTTGATGTTTATTGGCAGTGTGCTATGTCCAGGCACTGTGCACAGTGCTTTCTTCCATATCATTTCATTCACAGTCACAACGACCACAGAAAACAGTTACATGTTTTATTTTTACCAGTGAAGACTCTGAAGACCTGATTAAATAACTAACTTATCAAAGGTCACATAGCTAGTTAGAAGTAATCCCATGATTCAGACTCAGGTTGGCCTCATCTGCTGTCCTTATCTTTCTAAATCACTTACACTGACTCTCAGAATATAAAAGCTGGAAGGGGATATTTGTCCATAAAAGTGTGGTTAGTGTGGCTGTAGATCTGTGTAGCATATCCCATAATCTTTAAAGAGGTATATTTAAGACAAATGGAAAGCATTATTTTACGTAAAATATGTAGTAAATTAGTGAAATGTCTAATTCTGAGAGGTGGTTTAGATTTTAATTTTTGAAAGTTTAAAAATATATTATAATTAATGAAAGATATTAAGACAAAGTGATGTCATCGTGACTGACTTTATGAGACTGACATCAGAGAGACCAATTATGCCTTCCTATTAAATGTCCCTTGGTGCTCTTGTCAGGATAATCTTAAACTAGATGAAGCATAGGTCTGAGTCCATGACTAGATGATAAATTTTATGTTATTACTTCTAAATGCAGCTATACCAAACAATTGGTACTTGATATGTGAATTTTATGCAATTAATTCTCAATTACCTCATAATTAGTAGAATAGTAGACAGTAAAAACGGCAGCTAATTCAAAACCATTTTTATAGCACTGGAAGTATTCTTAGCCTCACATTTGAATGTACTGTTGCATCACAGTTCTAGAATTTACTAGGTTTAAAGGAAGACAAATTACACATTCATGACCCAACTCAAGAAGGGAAAACTACTATACTCTCCAGTATTATTCTCTCTACATACCCACTTAAATCACCCTTTCTCCCTGTTTCAAGATAAGCATAGATAGCTTAATGTTTAATTCAGAGTACCCAATGAGTAGAGAAGCCACTTCTTTCAGATTATTTACTATGTATTTACAGTATCTCTGAGTAAAAATAAAGAAAGCAAATAAATGTTTTACTTTAAAATACAGAAACCCCTGAAGGCTGTCACGTGAAGTAAACAGAAACAGAAAACACAGTAATGTCAACAAATAAAAAATTTTATATAAGACGAGAAGATACCACACAGAACTGAGAAAAAAAGATTCATTATGAATAATCCATAATGTAAATAGCCCACCAGTGTATAATTAGAAATTGATTAATATATTTTCACAGCTGTTTTTTCACTTTGGGTTATTTTTTCTCTCATAAAGGAGGACTAAGAATTGTTTTTAAAATGCATAGGCCATATATTTACTGTTCTGAATGAGGTGTAAGCATTCTATTCGTTTATTATTGGTTCTGGCATACTATAGCATAGGGTCCTTTTGTTATTGAAAGCAGAATGTCCAGTTCCTGTCCTTAATAAATAAAGGAACACAGTTAGGATAAGCAGCAGAGAGATTAAGCCACCTGCACTAGACAGCTCCTTCAGTTTCTGAGACAAGGCGTTCTTAAATAAGTGTATTGTTCTGTGCAGTCCTTCTCTATAGTTAAATAAATTCAACTTCAAATTTCTGTCATTCAGCATGACATTGGATTATGAGGCAAAAGGCCCTGAATGCCTACAAAAAGAAAGGAAGCACTGGCTTTAAACACCATGCAGATGTAAGGCGGAACCCATGGAAACAATCCAAAATTTACAACAGCAAATTCTACTATGATGTGACTGCGTTCTTTGCAGATATTAAATAGGAAGCAAATGATTTTAAACGAACGAAACAAAAAAGAGCTCTTAGCCTCTCTTCATACGAAGCCAGCTGCTTGCTGGATAACATTACAGAGGCATCCGATTTGTAGTAATTAGTCATTTAAGAGAATCCTGTTATTTAGAAAGGTTTCTGGAATCTACTAATATGAAAGGTATTCATAGTTAGCTATTTTATAGAAGAATATAAAACTTTACATTCATTTGGAGGGTATATTAAGTTAGCATAATGTTTGAAAAAACAATAAATAAAAACTTTATAGTGGAAAGATATTACATGCTCAAATTTTCTGGATTAAGAAAACATCAAAAAAAATTTTAAATCTGGTTCAAAGTGCTGCATGGAAGGAGCAGAATGGAAGAACAAGCAGGCAGAAGAACTGGCACTCAGAGATCCACGTCCAGGGGAATTTTTTTTCAATGAAAAATTGAAGGCTCTCTCTATATTTTTAAATGGCGGAAATAACTGAAGAAAAGGAAAAACGAAAGCTCACCACTTTTTTAAATACACTCCTAAGAGAGGATGCCTTAGAGGTGTCATGCAAGAACTTTAAAGCCAGCCTAACTTCAAATTCTGGCTCTGCTTCCTGCTAGCTATGTGACTTTAGGCACTTCAGTTTCCTTATCTGTAGAATGGTTATTACAACACAGGAGTGTTCTGAGAATTAAAAGTGTTTTAATATATGTAAAGAGGAGAACAGTGTCAGGCACATAGTGAGCACCGTGTTAACTGCTAGCTATTATCATTCGTGGTGGTGGCAGACCCTCTCCACCCCCACAAACTCCTTTTACTCTCATCACTTATCAACTTGAGGAACTTGTTGGGGCCAGTGTCACCGGTGGTTATCTTTGTATGCGGAAGAGTAAAAATGAAGGTTTTAACTGTATTTTTCTTTAACAATGTAGAGAGTAACTATGGCAAAACATTAAAACTACTTAAATATGGGTGATGTCACACACATTTGTTACATTATTCTCTGTGTTTTCTGAGTTTGACATATTCCATAGATGTATAGATATATAGCACATGCCAAGGATGGTAGCATGTTTTGCACTGAATCTACTCAACTGAATTCTGTGTGTCCAAAGCACAAAAGAAAACGGGGGGAGAACTTGGTGGGGGTGGGAAATGAGGTTGAAAACCCATTGGATTCTGTGAGTAAGGAGCAGAGATTGAACTGTAGCTGGAGGAGGCTATGGTAACAAGGAGTGTTACTTATTTTGTTTTTGTTTTAAGGTATTGGGACATATTTCATTTGCATTTGAGAATAATCCATTCTAGAGGGCACCCACACTTGTGAATTTAATGTATGTCTTCTAAACTGCTTCTAATGTGTGAAAAAATAGAACTTTTTAAGTTTTTTTTAAAAACTGTACAAACAGTGTTAAGCTGTAAATCTCATTTTAATTCATATGTTTTCCACTATACATATTTTTGAGACCTATCCACGCAGCTGTATAATAGATATGATTCATTCCTTTCTGACTGCAATCATGTGCACATACCACATTTTACTGATCTAGTCCTATAATGATGGAACCTCAGTTGCTTGCAATTTTGTGTCACCACAAATGATCCTTCAATAAAAGCTTTTTACCCATCTTCTTGCATGCTTGTAGGGGAGTTTTCTGACGTATAACCCTACAGCGAGCTCATGAGGTCACAGGCACACACATACTTAAATAATCCAAACGGTTCCAGGATAGGTCCAGTTACCTACACTCTCATCTCACTGAGATATTTAATTTTTTGTTGTTGTTTGTTTTACCCAATCCATAGGGTACAAAGTAGTGTCTTATTATTGGTTTAGTTTGCAGTTTTTCTGCATCTATTAAAGCTGATTATCTTATTTTATACTTCATAGTCATTCATGTTTCCCTTTTTACGATTTGCCTTTCCCCAGTCTCTTCTACCTACTCCAATCGAGCCTTCTTCTTCACGCCGCCACAGAAATTAATTTTTTCAAGGTTACGAATGACCTTCTTTCTATATTGGCAATTCCAAAATTTAATTCTCTGTTCCTATCGAATTCAAGTTTTCGGCAGCATTTGACACATAACGTACTTCCTCTTTGCAACTGTCCTCTTGTTTCCATGACACCACACTCTCTCGTTTTCTCCTACCCTGTTGGTTATTGCTTCTCAGTCTCTATTATGATTCTCATTCTTAGATACATTCTAAATGTTGGAAAGCACTAAGGGTTTACTCCCGAGCACCTTTTCTCTGGCTTGTATTTTCTCCCTAGCTGATCTCATCTACTTTCATGGCTTTGAATAGCATTGATATACATCATCATCATCACTGAAAGTGTTGAGTACTTTCTATGTGCCAGACACTATATTTTAAGTGCATTAGACTTATTTAATCTCCACAATGTAAACTAACTAGAATGTAAACTCCATGAGGGTGGGAACTTTGTCTGTTGTATTCATCGTGTTTGAGACATGGAAGGTGCTCGAAAATAATTGTTGAAAGAATGAATGAAATTTTGTATATATTAGAAATAAAAATGCCAGCAAACAAATGTTTAAAATTATGGTTAAGTTAACCTTTAACCTAAGATTAAATTGCATGGATCAGAAAGAGTTGTGCAGTTTTATTGATAATACCTAATAAGTATTTTGGCATTACAATTCAACTATCTTATAAGTGTTATTTTATTTCAGTATACACTTATTGAGTACTTACTCTGTTATAGGTAGAATGCATGCTAGCTAGATTCAGTGTACAAATATCAACAAGATATGTTGCCTTGTCCTTAGAGAAATTATAATCAATTGTCTCATTTTGCTATCATGAATGGTAAATTATGTTTTAGATAACAATAACTACTTTAAACTTAAACCTTTTATTTTCCCCCCATTCTAAATGATTTTACTTAGTTAGATAGTTAATTATGTGGCTTAAATGGTGGAATTTCTGATCAGATATAATTGATGTGAATGAACATAATCAGTATGTGCTGTATTTACATAACATTTTTACATATGTATTATTGTACCACATTTTGATGAGCTTAGCCTCTACAAAGTAATATCTAACTTAATTTTTCAAATGAGCATTAACAGAGTAAATCTTTGCAGATGTAAGAATATATACCATTAATAGAAGAAAGTCTTTAGTGAGTATTGAACTATATCAATTGCAAATTAACATTTTTTAACTTTAGCAAACATTTTACAAAGCCCAGATGGTGATATAGCCACTTGGAAAATTCATTTCATTTTATGGTTTGATTTCAGAGGTTTAATTTACATCTATTTTGAAATAAGTATACTTGAAGTACATTAACATTTTCTGCATAATGCCCTACGGGACTGAAATAACATTTGGCAATTTTTATAAATCAGATGTTATAACAGGTGTGAATATATGTACAACTAAGAAATTGCAGTTCAGTCCAGATGTAGTTATATCAAAACTAGAAAGTTATTTAGGAGGACAGAGGGGAGTGTGGATTAAATCAAGCTAAGGAAATAATCAGATATTTAAAATTTGGAAATAAATTATATTCTAATATTAAGGATTAAGAATTTACTTCAGAAAGCAAAAAAAGAAAATGCTTCTAAACCTTCATTGTATTTTTTTTTTATTCTGAACATTAAACCAACCCAATATTACATGAAGATAATTGTAACTTATAGGGGCTTATAAAGTATTACAAATTATGGATGAATAAGATAGAAGTCTTAAATTTTCTTTTTACCCTGGTTAAATCATTTAACCACTCTTCCTCAACTGACAAAATGAAGATAATACTTTGCCTATCCCATAGAAACAATCCTGATAAAGTTAGAAACTTCTGAATACTTTAGAATGGTACTTTGTTTTCTGACTAATTTATACAAATAAATTCACACAATCATATATACACATATACACACACATACACACACACATATACACACACATACACACACAATTTTTCAAGACTGAAAAATACTTGTAATGGATGTGAACAGCCTAGAGTTAACTAACTAGGAAGGGAAAGTGAACAGAATATTAGCTGAGCTGAAAACATTTATGGGATAAAAAAGAAAAAGACTTAGGATTAATAATAAAATAAATGAATAAATGGAAGATAGAGAAGTTTAGATCTAAAAGTATTTAAGACATTTTCAAATAGAGTTACACAACCATAAGAACATCAACTTTCTTTAATGAATTGGGGTTTTACAATAAGAATGCTTGTGGAGATTCCTATATGAAAGACTAATCCTATGCAAAACTGTGAAGGGGATGGAGCACATCTTCAGCCATTTAGAGTACTAATTCTCTGTTCCGCACCCTTTCTCCTTGTTGTGCTGGGATGGCAGCGAAATAGGCAAAGGGCAAGAATTTTTCAAAAGAGTGCTTTCATGCTACAAAACTACTTCTTGCCAATTGCATTTAAAAAATTCTACCACAAAACTACATAGTTTTAAAGTAGTGAAAAGAAATCCAAAATATTTTATAATTTTAAGACTGAAGAGATCTGAAGGCAACACACAGAAATGTAAAGAGATTTAGCTGTGACAATATTTACCACAATATTATTTTAAAAGAAAAAAAGCGAAAACAACTGTCCAAAAATTGGATATGATTAAGTAAATTATGATTCATCCCGAATCAGAATACTATGAATATTTTTGACATGGAAAGGTTTCATAATAGAGGAAATAGGGGGGAGGGCAGAGATTATAAAACTCTGTTATTCTATTCTTATAAAAATATATATTCAAAACTGAAAGTCTAGGAGGATACAAATCAAATGTTTATAACTCTATGTGAATGTTGGAATTTTCTAGTCAATACTAAACATAAACTATTATGGTAATAGGAAACAAAAGAATCATATTAAAGTAGTCTAACCCTGAACAATGTAGCATACCCATATCCATCTCATACTCCATTTCAAAATCTACTGATGGTTTGTGTAACTCATTACCAGGTGTCTACTGTCCTCGGGACCTCTTTTGCTTTCTCCTTATAGAAACTTAAGTTTATTACTAGTATTGGAAGTGGCCTGGTACAGCAGCTTCCTCTGAAGTAGAGATTAATGATAATGATGTACACGTTTTGATTCTCACAGGCAATAGAGTTCAGAGGTTAAGAGCCCAAGTTTTGGCAGCATGGTTCTGAACTCAGGTTTCAATTCTGCTGATTAGTAGCTGTATGGCCTTTAGGCAACTTAATTCCTCCAGTTCTCAGTAATCTCATTTGTAAACTGGAGATAATAAAAGTGCTTGACCCAGGAGGGCAGGAGAGTGATAATAAGTGAGTACACTGTGGCTGTACTATGCCTGGCATGTGGTTGGCACTTCACGAATGTTAGCTGTTACTTAGACTGTAATAGGAAAGTTGCCTGAACTCATAGAAAATACAGATTTTTTTAAATGATATAAGGACAGTATTGATTATTGGTTAGTGGGAAAGTGATGACAGTAAGAGATAAGAAACATTGCACATGGGGGCAGAGGGTCAGTAAGGGGATGGGTCATTTATTTTTCACTCAGATGGTGTCACTACTACTCATGTTATTGGCCCATAAATGTGAATGATTTTAAATGTCTATGAGCAGCAGGAGCACTGTGTGGTGGGTTGGGTCCATGTGTGAAAGAGTAACTGGCCGTGAGTATAGGCAGGAGTGTGTCCATGTGGCCAATAGGCATAGAGCAGGTGAAAGCTCCCTCCCTCTCCTTACTATTTGGCTGCAGCTGCACCTGAGGATGCAGCATGCTTAGTGTGGAAGCCACATATGACACAGGAGACCTG
>NW_011888793.1:2731284-2734153 GCF_000151845.1 Pteropus vampyrus | reverse complement strand
GATTTTGTTAACCAATGTCACCATAAAAAAATAATAAATTAATTTAAAAATCAAAAAAAAAAAAAAGAAGAAGAAGAAGAAAATAAAATAAAATTTACCCCAAAATCCTGAGGGGGATGATGCAGTCAAAGAAAAGACAGAGAAAGTGGTAAGGCTAAGATTTGGCCTTAAAAGAGAAAAACTACACTGGAGGGGAAGAACAAGGAGAGGAGAAGGTTGCAATGGCATAGGTAAGAAACGACTAGAGAATAAACCAGAATTACAGCAATCCCAAGATGAGAAAGGAGTTTCAAAAGAGAGACATCCATCCTAAGTTGTACACGTCTAAGATCATTGTAAAAAATTCCTCTAAACTTCAACCATTTAAAAACAAAGTTAATATGTAAAATAGTGATAACTTTATATGAAAGCTCAACACTGGGAGCAAATTAAAAAGGAAACAAAGAAGACTCCACTGATCGAAGACCCAGTGGCTTCTATAGGAGACACCTTGATTAGACTTCATTTTCCAATGGTAACCTGGTCCTATAAAAGACCTCTCTGGGACCTGCAACTTAAAGAGTTAGGACTATCTGGCTTCCAACGTGTCTACAGATCCTAGGAATACTGTGCATTTTTTGTGTTTTCCTGCTTTTGGTTATAGAAGCAGCCCTCAGTGTTCCAATATCAAGCTCATCTCTTTCAGGGGCCATTGGGTTTAGTATAACTAAGGATCAGTACAAACCTCCTCGGTTTTCTGTTTATAAAATCAGCACTTTTCCCCTTTTGTTGGAAGCCAAAGTTGCATTATTCCTATTGGATTCTAAGGGTCCATAGGAATCATAAGGCTGGTCAATTCACCACAGTGAGCTCCTTCTGAAAATCATACCTTGCAAGAAAGGTCACAGTGGAATTCTGTTCATAGATGCCTTTATCCACCATACAATAGATGATTCTTGAATTAATTGTAGCTATTTCCTTCTTCCTCAACCTGCTCTAAGAGCAGGCGGACTACTGACTGTTATAGCTAACCAAAGCTGACTGAAAGAAAGATATATTAGTGGAGAAAAATGGACCTTTGAGTAAATGAGAATTAAAATTTATATTTTCCTTTGTCATTAAAGGAATATTTAAAGAAGTTCTAATATTTTCATCCTAAACATAATAATTTGGTTTGCTATTACACCAGGAAAACCACTTTGAAATGCAATTGTTCTTTAGGGGTTCCTAAGTTGTATCTTGTTAAGTCTCCTAACACTCTAAGGTAGGTAAGGAAGGCTATCACATTTCCTTTTTACTGATGAAGTAACTGAGTCAAAAAAGTTAATAACTTGTCCAATGGGCCTGCAAAAGGCATAAAAAGGGCCAGAAAACAGAAGTGTTTGTCTCCTGGACTAGTACTTTTTTCAACTGAACATTACTCATTTTGATTTTTTTCACTTTAATAAAAAAGCTAGTAATTAAGGAATGCAGTACTCATACATGAGACAACATGGATGAACTCAAAAATATTATACTAAGTCAAAGAAGCCAGACACGAAAGATCACATACTATATTGTTCTATTTATATGAAATGTCCAGAATAAGCAAATCTATAGAGACGGAAAGTAGATTAATGATTGGTGTGGGAGGGGTAGAAAGGTAAGGGGAGTGACTGTTAATGACCATGAGCTTTGTACTTAGGGTGACACAAATGCTCTAAAGTTAGATTAGGTTATAGTTACATAACTCATCATGAATATACTAAAAACAATTGAATTATACACTTAAAATGGGTGAACTTTATAATATTTAAGTTATTTCTCATTAAAGTTATTTTTTAAAATTCAATGAAGATGTTAGAATATTATATGCAAAATAATTTTATTAAAATATTTCTGTATTATTTATTATACCAAAGAGCATACTGAAAAAAAAAAAACATTAAAGTGTGTTCACTCAGAATAAATTTGAAAGTTGGTCAAATTTTAGGAAAGACATTAATGCTGAAGTGATTTATCTGAACTCTGTCTTCTAATATTTGTGACTACTGACAAAAGTAAAGAACATTTTATTCTATGAGGTGGAAGGAAAATCATTTAAGTGGAATGATTTGTGGGTCACAATGACCTCAGAGAAATATTGTCAATTGAGATAAATTGTGCATTTTGGAGGTTATATTAGTATGAACTAAACATAAAATTACAAAATGTATGTAAATAAATCTTCGAAAGAGGACTAAGAATTTAGTCTTCAAAATTTGATTTTATATGTTTACTTTCTTTTAAAAAATTAAATTTTGGAATTAAAGTTAGGCTGTTATTGACAATCTATTATTTACTCTGAAATCAGTATTAAATTATGTGGACCAGAGATGTCACTTGCATTTAAGTTTTGAGTGTCTATATTTCAAAGAGTAAATAAAGAGAAAATGTAGGAAAAACAAAGCTAAAAGTTTTTATATAGAAAAGTAATGATCATAAAGACTACGTATTTGAATCAAAGCTATAACTGTTCAAGGTTTCTTTAAAAGAAAAAAATTAAAATGTAAAAATATGAACATTTATTTAGCTTTGGAAAAAAGCTAATCACATCAGAACTAGAATCAGAATTACAGCACATTATAGCCCAAAGGGGCCTCTGAGGCCAACTTATCCATTGCCTAGGTGTGAACACATATTCATCAAGGCTAAATGGCGCTTCAGAGTCATCTAGCTAATGTATGGAGAGTCATCATCTAATTCTTGGCCTAGTATGCTTTTACTTAATACCACATTAGTAGAGAATGTTCAGTGGGGATAAAGCCTGGAAGACAATACAATAGAGATACAGTTATATAGTTTAAAATGGAGAAAGATAAGTTTATTCTAAAAATGAATTCTAAAAGTAAGAGATAGGGGAATATAAAAT
>NW_011888793.1:2691901-2731234 GCF_000151845.1 Pteropus vampyrus | reverse complement strand
TAACTGTTCAAGGTTTCTTTAAAAGAAAAAAATTAAAATGTAAAAATATGAACATTTATTTAGCTTTGGAAAAAAGCTAATCATATCAGAACTAGAATCAGAATTACAGCACATTATAGCCCAAAGGGGCCTCTGAGGCCAACTTATCCATTGCCTAGGTGTGAACACATATTCATCAAGGCTAAATGGCACTTCAGAGTCATCTAGCTAATGTATGGAGAGTCATCATCTAATTCTTGGCCTAGTATGCTTTTACTTAATACCACATTAGTAGAGAATGTTCAGTGGGGATAAAGCCTGGAAGACAATACAATAGAGATACAGTTATATAGTTTAAAATGGAGAAAGATAAGTTTATTCTAAAAATGAATTCTAAAAGTAAGAGATAGGGGAATATAAAATATTAGAACAACTTTTAAAATATATTTATAAGAAAACACAATAATGATATAGTATTCGGTATAAATTTAAAATTTCAGGGTATAAAGAAATTCATTTCTCCAAACTCATTTTACTAGGCCAGCATTACCCTGATACCAACCAGATGAGGACGCTACAAGAAAATAAAATAACAAGCCGAAATCCCTGATTTTTCCCAGGTGGAAAAATCCTCAATAAAATATTAGCAACCTGTGAGATTTATTACAGGGATGCAAGGATGTTTCGACATCTGCAAATCAATCAATGTGATATACTACATTAACAAAATGAAGAATAAAAATCATTTGATCATCTCGATAGATGCAGAAAAAGCATCTGACAAAATTCGACATCCATTTAGATAAAAGCTCTCATCAAAGTGGGTATAGAGGGAACATACCTCAACATAGTAAGGGCCATATATGACAAGTATATGACAAGTCCACAGCTAACATCATATTCAATGGTGAAAAGCGGAAAGCTTTCTTCTAAGATCAGGAACAAGACAAGGATGCCCACTCTTGCCACTTTTATTTAACATAGTATTGGATGTCTTAGTCGGAACAATTAGGTAAGAAAAGGAAATAGAAGGCATACAAATTGAAAAGGAAGAAGTAAAACCATCACTATATGCAGAGGACACTGTATATAGAAAACCCTAAAGACTCAGCCAAAAATCTGTTAGAACGAATAAACAAATTCAGTAAAGTTGCAGAAGATAAAATCAATACACAAAAATCTGTTGTTTCTATACATGTATACTATCAACAAGCTGTCAGAAAGAGAAATTAGGAAAAACATTGCATTTTCACTTACATCAAAAGAATAAATTAGCTAGAAATAAATTTAACCAAGAAGGTAAAAGACTTGTACACTTAAAACTGTAAGACGTTATTGAAAAACATTGAAGAAAACACAAATAAATGGAAAGATATTCTGTGCTCATGGATTGGAAGAATTAATATTGTTAAACTGTCCATGCTACTCAAAGCAATCTACAGGTTCAATGCAATCTCTATCAAAATTCAATGACATTTTTGTCCCCGCAGAAATAAAAAAAACAATCTTAAAATTTGTATGGGACCACAGTAGACCCCAAATAGCTTGAACAATGTTAAGAAAAACAAAGCTGGAGACATCACGCTCCCTGATTTCAAACTGTACTACAAAGCTACAGTAATTAAAACAGTATGATACTGGCATAAAAACAGATACACAGATAAATGGAACAGAACAGAGTCCAGAAATAAACTCATGCATGCACATATGGTCAGTTGATTTTTGACAAGAAGTCAAGAATATACGATGGTGAAAGGACAGTCTCTTCAATAAATGGTGCTAAAATAAAACTAGACAGCCATATGCAAAAGAATGAAACTGGCCACTACCTTACACCATACACAAAAATTAACTCAAAATGGATTAAGGACTTGAATGTAACATCTGAAACTATAAAACTCTTAGAAGAAAACATAGTCATTAAGCTCCATGACATCAGTTTTGACAATGATTTTTTGGATTTGACATCAAAAACAAAGGCAACGAAAGCAAAAATAAACAGTGGGACTACATCAAACTAAAACACCTCTGTACAGCAAAGAAAACTGTCAACAAATGGAAAAGGCAATCTACCAAATGGGGAAAATATCTGCAAAGCACATATCTGATAAGGGGTTAATACTCAAATTACATAAAAAATGCATAACACAGCAAGAACAAATCTAAACGATCCAATTAAAAAATGGGCAGAGGATCGAAATGGACATTTTTCTAAAGAAGACATATAGATTGCCAACAGGAATACGAAAAGGTGCTCAACATCACTGATAATCAGGGACATGCAAATCAAAACCACAATGAGATATCACCTCAGACGTGTTAGAATGGCTAAGTGAAATAAGTCAGACAGAGATGCTTATCATTTAAAGCTGCTCCTGCAAGTGTGGAGAAGCCAGCAAAAATGGCTCATAGGAAGAAGTATAAACCATGCAAATGCTTAGAATTATTTTTAAGATTATTAAAGATAATAAACTATTTGCAAAGCTCATATCGAAAAGTGAATTTAAATACCTTATATTGTATTCTTTGAACAAATAATTATATTTCTTAAAAAACAAGATGTAGGATTAAGATATAAGTGGTGTATCAGTCTGCTCTTACTTTAATTGGGCCCCCCCCAATCTAAAATGCTATGCCCATTATTTTAATTCAGTGATTTATCTAGGGAGAAGTTATTTATTGTGATATACTGGTTTTTTCCCTTTTCAAACACTTGACATGATTTTTGAAAAGACATTAATAAGCTGTAAAAGCTGTAGGTGATAATCTAAAGATAATAGACTATCTTAAGGATATTTTTAAGTAATAGAAAAATTAGGTGCACATTTAAAAGAAAGCAGAATAAGAAGATTGCTAAAGTTCATAAAAATTATGAAAGTAAATGTCATGAGATGGTAGAGAAAGTAATACTAAACAAAATAAGTTAAACGGAAATAAAATTGGAGCTAGAAAAAACTGTAGACTATTCTTAACATAGAAGACAAAAAAAAAAATCTCTTGAAAATGGCTAAAGTTAAGAGTGCTGGCACATACAACCAGTGTAGAACTAGGAGGTCAGAAGTCCCATGAAAACCCATGAAGAGCTGAAGAACACCTGCACATCAGAAGCCAAAGAGAAGACAAGGCCGGTTGGCTGGCATGGGGTAGATGTCCAATAAATAGCCCCAAGTCATGGTCAGCCCAGGGCCAACAGATGGGAACAGATGAGTTGCGGTAAGAGGCTAGTAAATAGGTTAATGGATAGTGAACAGAGATAAAATTAAATGATAACAAGTAGAAAATAATTAGTGAGAGGAGGGGAGTGGAGGGGCAGGCTTGGACCACTGGAGGTGGGAACACCTGAGAAAGCCCATCATGGACCATAGAGGGGAGAAGAAAGTGTATCAAATTGGCATACAACACTTCCAAGATCTGAAATTGAAACTTTGCTGTCTTTCCTGTGCTTGTACTTGTACTTTCCCTAGACCACTGCAACCACTTTTGTAAAATGAATTGGAAAGAAGCAATATATTGGTGCAATTAGTTCACTAGAAGGGTATTTATGGATGAAGCAAGAGGTACATTTATTAACACTTTTCTAAATGTTCTGATAATTTCCATACTGAGACCCTGACATAGGAATAAGATTATTATGGGATAAAAATACAAAAACTAAACCCAGTGCTGTTCATGGACAGACAGGTTCATAGGAAGTGGTACAGAAGTAGCCTTATCTGTGGAAGCAGACATCCCAAGACCCCCAGTGGGTGCCCGAAACCACAGTAAGTACCAAACCTCACATATACTATGTTTTTCCTGTATATACATATCTATATTAAAATTTAATTTATAAATTAGGCACAGTAAGAGATTAACAATAGAGATTAATAACAAAATAGAACAATTATAAAAATATAATGTAATGAAAGTTATGTGAATGCAGCTCTCGCGCTCTCTCTCTCTCTCTCTCTCTCTCTCTCTCTCTCTCTGTAACTTTCATACTTCAGTTCACCACGGGTAACTGAAACCACAAAAAGTGAAACCGTGGATAAGGAGAACTACTGTACTTGTCATCACTAGTTAAGAGTAGCTTTATTAATGATCCTGTCCACTCTGATCTACCAATTTTAAATGGTTTTAACCAACAGAAATGTAAAAGATAGCCTTTTAAAATAGTTTCTTTCTCTGTTAACATAGTTTGAGTGTTAACCATAGAGTGAGTCTATTCAACACCAGCAGCAAAAATGAAACTCTAATTTAGTCTTGAAATTATATGCCACTTTGCTCTGCAATTACACTGTCCTTTAGATGAGTCTGTATTACATCTATAACTATATAGCCTCTACATAAAGCACTAAATAGATCAGTCTCCAGCTGCACTTTGATTTGAATATAGATTGCACTTAACCAAGGTGAGGCCTTGAGTATAAAAACTGTGGCTAATTAGAACTACATTGTTTTGGTGAGGGTTTTTTTTTTTCACTGTAGAAGGTGAAATGTGAGCTAAATCTTGAAAGATGCATAGACTTTTATTTCTTTTTGAAGAAAGTTTATTTATTGTTAAAATTACATCAGAAAAAAATTTTAAAGAGAAAAAAATCACATATATTTCTGCCACCCTAAAATTTATTTTCATATCTTCATTTTCCCTTCTGGTTTCCATTCACAAATACATCCATTTTGACATAATTGTAATTATAATATATACATACAATTTTATGGATTTTTTTCATTATGTAATATTATAATTACAACATTTTGTTGATATCCAGTGTTCATATCGTCATTTATAGTCTGAATAATGTTCCAAGTGATGGTATATGATAATTTATTACCCATCAGTATGTTGAGTATAATTTATTTCTAATCATTCACTATTAAAAATGTTTGTATATAAATAATTTTTTCTTCTGCTGCACTTTCCTAAACATAAATTCTCAAGATTACTTGATCATAAACATTTCTATTGGTTAAAAAAATATAATTTTATCACTAAATAAAAGGGAGCTTTATCATCAAAGTCTTGTACTAATTTAAAAGGAGGTAAATCTTTTATTTTTGTTTATTTAGTTATTAGCAATTAAACATTTTGTGCTTGTTTATTACATTTCCTGTTAATTGCCTGTTTCTGTTTTTCAACCATTTGCCTGCTTGAGGTCTTAGAGTTTTCTTATAAAATTGAATAAATTCTTAATATAATGTGGGCATTAACCCTTTGTATATATGATACAAATATTTTCTGTCCATCTCCTATTTTTAGGTTGTTTGACAGTTTTTAAGTTAGAGATTCTACATTTTTTTAGAGGCAAAATCTGCTAATCCTACCCTTCGCAACTTTTAAAGTGCTGTTTTATCCCTCCATGATTAGGATAAATCATGTATCTTTTTTTTTTTTGGTGCCAGTTTTTCCTGTTACTGTTTCTTACTTAATTTAAGGTTTATTTTGGTGTATTTGGTTTATTTTGTTTTAGTTACCCCTATCCCACTTATTACATAAATTTGCTTTTTCCTCATTTGTTAATAATCCTTATATTAAAATCTGATTCTACTTCTGGATTTGCAATTCTGTTCTAAAAATACACATTACTATTTTTATAGCTTCAATATACTCCTATAACTTATTTTAAATCTGCTAGGGCTAGGTGTACAAACATGGTTCTTATTTTCCAGGCTATTTTTGAAAAATATTTTCCCCAAGATCTGACCAGAAAACAATTGACACCAAGCAGCAGAAGCAATAGAGAATTCATTCTCAAAGCAACTGGTATTCAGGACCAGAGGAGGATGTGGGGGATCAGGTGGAGCTGGTGTTTTGGGGACACAGCAGCTGCATCCTTATCAGATGGTTCTTGGGGCATGATTCTGGCAGCCTAACTTTACTGGGTTCCTAAGCATTTTCTAAGCCTGGTTCTTTCAACTTCTCAGAGATTCTGAATATCTAAATAATAATAAATTATTTATTATTGTAAATAATTTTTATTATTATAAAAATTATTATTATAAATAATTCAATAAATTCCTTTGATGATTAAATTAGTCAGTTTCTCCTACTTGCAACTAAGAAAGGTCACTATTACACTTCTATTTAAAAATTAAGCCATTTCCAATTTTTTGCTATGCTACAGTAAGAACATCCTTCTTCCTACTTTCCTTATTTTTTCACATTAGTATTTGCCTTGTCAAAGGAACCACCTGGAGCACTTATTAAAAACAGACTCTTAGACTCTTGGAGATATGCAATATGTCTGGACTGATGTTCAAGCATGTGCATTTTTCAATCAGTCCCTTTATTACCCCCACGCACGCATATCTACAGTCCCAGATGTTCTCGTGGTCAGGCAATTTTGGAAAACACTGCCTTAGCTTAGATTCCTAGAAGACTTGCTAAGTCCACAGTCTATTTTTCTAAGGAGGGAAAACACACCTCTTTATTTATTTATTTATTTATTTATTTATTTATTTATTTATTTATTTATTTATTTATTTTTTAAAGAAAAAGAAGTTCAGTGTTTTCATGTGGCTTTCTGGAAATGACTATAATGATTAATGAGCTAACGAAGACTTTAGCCTAATAAAGACCTACGTTTGAATCTCAGTTGTGTGACCTTAGCTTACTTCTCTGTGTCTGACAAGGATAATAAAAGCTTTCACATTAGGATATTGTGAGGATTCAATGAGAGGAAAGTAGTCGAATGCTTAGTGCTAGTCAATTGACTAGCATAGAGAGAGTTCCCCATTAATGAAAATGTCTTTCTTTTATTCTTGTCTTTATCCTCATAAGTCACTTCTTTTTTCAAATGTTTAAAGGTTATTACTTAACTCAACTCTTTACTACCTGTTATATGCAATATATCATGTTCTCTAATGTTTTATAGTTCTTCCAAGACAATAAAATATTCAAGGAAACTGCTTATCTTATAAACCAGATTAAAAAGATAAAATGAAAGAGAGACAATAATAATAATCTTTGCCCCACTGAGTTGGATCCTGCTCTGTGGAGTCAGCTCCTGCACAGCAGCTCATATACTGTAGTTATGGCCCCATCCTCACAGCCAGTCAGCCTGAGGGTCAATCTCACCCACTGACATGCCAATGGCGATCAAGGCTGAACTGCAACAGGAGGGCACACATGACCCACACAAGGGACACTCCTGGAGCACCTGGCTCTGGTGATTGGAAAGACTGTGCCACTAGGCCCCACAGGACACCTACTACGTACATAAGGCCACTCTGCCAAGACTGGGAGACACAGCAGATCTACCTAATATATAGAAACAAACAGAGAAGCATCCAAAATGAGAAGACAAAGAAATATCTCAACTGAAAGAACAGGAGAAAACCCCAGAAAAAGAACTAAATGAAATGGAGGCAAGAAATCTACCAGATACAGAGTTCAGAACAATGGTTATAAGGATGCTCAATGAACTTAGAGGAAGAATAAATATATTCGGTGAGAACTTCAACAAAGAGACAGTAAGCATAAAAAAGAACATAGAAACCATTAAAAAGAAGTCAGAAATGAAGAATATAATAACTGAAATGAAGAATACACTAGAAGAAATCAACAGCACATTAGATAAAGCAGAGGATCAAATCAGCAATTTGGAAGACAAGGTGGCAGAAAACGCCCAATTCGAACAGCAAAAAGAAAAAAGAATCCAGAAAAATAAAGATAGTTTAAGGGACCCTTAGGACAACATCAAATGTAACAACATTTGCATCATATGGGTACCAGAAAAAAGAGAGAGAGACCAAGGGATTGAGAACCTATTTGAAGAAAGGAAGACTAAAATTTCCCCTAACCTGGCAAAGGAAATTGACATACAAGACCAGGAAGTACAGAGCATCCCAAACAAGGTGAACCCAAAGAGGCCCACACCAAGACACATCATAATTAAAATACAGCATTATTTACAATAGTCAAGATATGAAAGCAACCTAAGTGTCCATCAATAAATGATTGGATAAAGAAGTGGTACATACATACAATGGAATACTTCTTGGCTATAAAAAAGAATGAGATCTTGCTATTTGTGACAATATGGTGGACCTAGAGGGTATTACACTTAGTGAAATAAGTCAGACAGAGAAAGACAAATACCACAATTTCACTTATATGTGGAATCTAAAAAACAAAATAAACAAACAGAAACAGACTCATAGATATAGAGAACAAACTGATAGTTGCCAGATGGGTGGGGGTAGGGCAGCTGGGTGAAAAGGTGAAGGGATTAAGAATAATACAAATTGGCACTTACAAAATAGTCACAGGGATGTAAAGTAAAGCATAGAAAATGTAGTCGATAATATTATAATAACTACATTCGGTGCCAGGTAGGTACTAGATTTATCAGGGGGATCACTTCATAAACTGTATAAATGTCTAACCACTGTGCCATACATCTGAAACTAATATAATATGGAATGCCAACTGTAACTTAAAAAATTAAAGTAAAAAAAGAATAATACATTTGAATGGATCAAAGTATTTTTAAAAATATGAAATATACGGTTGAAAATTGTTACATCGATATTAATACTATAAACAGGCCTATAATATTCCCTGTATTTTAATACTTTGATTTACTTTGGCATTGTAGAATAAGTTGGGAAATATTCCTCAATTTTTGATTGTTTGGAAAGTATTGTATAAAAATTAGGATCCTCTTTACTTTGAAAGTTGGTAAACTTGCTTATAAAACAGTCTGATCTTTTCTTTGTGAGAAGACATTGTTTCAATTTCTTTAATAGTTATAGGACCATTTATTTTTTTCTGTAAATCTTGATAAGACATATTTTTCTAATAATATGTCCATTTCATCTAAGATTTCAAAGTTGTTGGTGTAAGGTTGTTGACAGCATCAACATTTTTTTTTTACTCTTTATCTGTAGTTAATACTCTTCTTTATTTTCTTATAATTTTCATTTGTGTCTTCTCTCGACTTCTGATCAAACTTACCAGAAGTTTGTCTATTTTGTTGATTTAAAAAAAAAAATCAATGTTTTATTTTGTTGATCTTTATTGTATCATTGGTTTCTATGTCACTGACTAGTGTTCTTATTTTCATTTTATTTTTCTTCTATGTTCTTTGAATTTATTCTTTCCTTCTTAAGTATTTAAGGCTATACATCTCCCTCAAAGCATGACTTTGGCTGCATTCCACAAATTTTGATATATGGTGTTTTTAATATCATTTAATTCTAAATATTTACATGTATTATCATTTCTGCTTGAATCCAAAATTTATTTAGCAGTGTGTTTTTGTAAAACTTTGAATGAGACAAGCATGCCACTATCACTGTTCTATTCAACATTGTATATGAAATCCTAGCCAATGCATATATTTTATGAACCAAGGATTATGAGTGACAAAAAAGAGAAAAAAACAAGAGATAGAGAAGGCGAATAAGCTTCCCGGTTCAAAGGGGGAAAAAAAGAATTACCTTTAAAAGAAAAAAAATCTGAGCTGCAGTAGACTTCATTTTTATAACACTGAAAGCTTGAAGTCAAAGCATTAGCATCTATAGTCTACTGAGAGAAAAGAACCCAAGAATCTTCCACCTAGCTGAGATACCATTACATCCACCAAGTTGAGAATTATATTTTATTTCATATTCCTAAGGAATATTTATAAAACTTGATCATTTACTCAACATAAAAAAAGCTTAAGAAATTCAATTAAGAAATTATGTCACATTATTTAATTAGAACACCCCAAAGTAAAATAAAACAAAACAAAAAAAAGTAACTCCCTACCAAAACAATTAATTATCTAGAAAATAAGAAACATACCCCTAAATAACTCTTCGACCAAAAGGGGATAAAGAAAAATTAGAGTGTTTAGACAGCTTTGAAAAGGAGAATAATTCATATTAAAACCTATAAGACATAAATAAAGTTAACTCATAGGAAAATTTATACCTTTAAATGCCTCTATTATTAAACAAAACAGATGAGAAATAAAAGAATTAAGTATCTCTTCAGAAGTCTGAAAAATACAAACAAAAATCCCCCAAAAAACAGGAAGAGGAAACTAATAAATAAAAGTAAAAACTAATGTTATGGATAATAAAAGTAGTAGAAAGCATAAAAAATAGAGCTAGTTCTTTGAAAAGACCAAAAAATAAAAGCCTTGCAAGCCTGATAGATAATAAAACATAAAACAAAAATAGACAAGACTAAAATTTGGAAATCAGGTAAAACCACAGATAGAGGAGCTATTATAAAAATAAGAGTAATATATTCTATATTAAGGGCATAAATTTGAAATCTTGGACAGAAATAGATGATTTCTTATCAAATTATAAATAATCAAAACTAATCTGAGAAGAACTGAAAATTTAAATAGTCAAATTACCACAGAAAACTATGGAAATATTAACTACCATTGAAAAGGGCACTGGAATTGGATGAGTTCATAACTGAATTTTACCTAATGATACTGGGTTTAGTCAAGTTCAATCTAACTTTTAAAAATAGACAATACAATGTTATTAAACATATTTATTAATGAAGTCCACTTAATTTTAACACAAAATTCTGGTAAAATTAGTGCTCCAATAAAGAAAAATTTATAGACCAGTCTCACTTATGAATATATGTACCAAACTTACAAATAAAATATAACCATGTAGAAAGTAATATTTAAAAAGTAAATGATATAGGGTTTATTCCATAAAAGCAAAGGTACTTTAATATCAGGAAATTTAGCAATACTAATTTGTTTTACCAGTTGGTTAAAAGGAAAAACAAAACAAAACAAAACATGCTATTATATCAATAGATGCTGAAAAGGCATTAAACAAAATCTAAAAGCATTTCCAATTAAACATCTAAGTAGAATTAAGAGGAGGAAAATATTTAATTAAAAATAAGAAATATTTACCAAAAACCAAACATCAAAAAAATTCCAAGTAGCAAAACATGAAATTATTTCAATTAAAATCAGGAAGTAGACATGAATGCTGTCACCATTATTATTTAACATAGTCTCAGAGGTTCATATGAATTTAATAAGATATGAATAAGACAAGAAAATAACAGATAAAAACATTGAAAAAGAATAAACAAACTCTTTTTGGCAGGTATGAAGTATGGGTTTTGGTGATATAATTTTATAACTAGAAAATCCAAGATATACTAATAAAAAAACTACTAGAATTAATATGAGAATTTTGTAAAGTTGATGACTATAAGACAAATAAACAAAAATCAATAGCTTTTCTCTATCCTATCAACAAGTACCAAAAAATTGAAATAGAGAAAATAGTCTATTCACAGTAGATGCAAAACGATGGTCATAAATTTAACAAGAATAGCAATGAAATGTTTAAATGAAATTATAAAATTATATTAAAGAACATAAAGCACAACATTTAAAAAAATGAAAAAATATTCCATATTCTTGAATGAGAATTATTATAATATTAAAAAGACGTAATATCACTAAAAATGTCAATTGTCTAAAAGTTAGTATATAAATATAATGCAATTCCAATTAGAATCTCTACTGGGAATCGGATAAAAGTATCTTAAAGTTTATGTGGAAGAAAAGTATAAAGACTGGAGGAGTAAAGCTTTATTAGGTATTTATCACAGCCTTTGGATTATAGGTAAATAAGTGATCATAAAATCCAAATTGAAGAATAACTGCCTCTTAATATATATTTAAAAAGTAAGAAAAGTGGAGAGAAAAAAGACTTAACCAGCTATGAGACTATACTATTAAGTCACCATTTTCAAATAAATATAATATTAATGATACAGCAAATAAATCAGTGGAACAGAAGAGAAAACACAGTAATAGATGTTAGTATATGTATAAAATTTTAATGTATGACGGATAGTTCTATTTAGTGGGAAAAGGATAATTATTTAATACATGATACTGATACAACCGGCTATCTACATGAAAAGAGTAAAACTGAACCTCTATAGCTCACACCATATAAAAATAAATTCCATATGTATTAACGACTTAAATCAGAGAAAATCCAGGAGACTATATGTACAATCTAGGAATGAGAGCATTGTTTTAACCAAGACTAACCAGAAACAATGTATGATAGTAATTGGATCATATGAAATGAAAAAACCTCAATATGGTGAAAGTTAATATAAAAAGTCAATGACAAATTATATGTTAGAAAAAAAGTTAATATAGAAGATAAATAATTAGTGTATTACACAAACTGCTCTTAAAAACTATCAAGGAAAATTCCAATCATGCAGAAGAAAATTGGCAAAATCTATGAATAGGTAATTCATAGAAGAGAAAATTAAAGCATTTGACTTTTAAATTTATATCTGATTTCCTATTGCTTCCAGATTCATGTGATAACTCCTTATCTTCTTTTCCAATACCAGTTTCTCTTAATCCCCTTAGTCTACGGTATACTCTTATCATTAAAGACTCTCAAGCAAAGAGGTTCAGAGACCTCTGTGACTTCCTTCTCTCCCTACCCTTCCTCCCAGCCAGGTGTCCTCCTCCCTAGTTCTGGGTAATCCTCTCAACCCTGATTCTTACTTTCCATCGTGACCATGGAGATGGCCAAGTTGACAAGCATGAAGCTTCATTTGTTTTCACATTCTGCCATTTACCAACTATGTGGGAAGAGGCATACTACTTTTTTGGCCCTTGATTTTCTCCTCTGTAATATGAGACACTTACACCTGCTTTTTGTGGTCACTAAGAAATTGACAGAAATAATTGCTATGCAGTGCTAACATGGTGTCTAGTACACATTAAGACCTTAAAAATTTTAGTTCTCTTCACTACTTCAGTTTTCTATGGTTAACCTAGGAACTGGGTTACTGACAAAGACATTTTCTAAATGACTACCTGGCTCCAATCATTTGATGTTTGGAACACCTCCATTCATTGCTAACAGTTTAATTTTGCTAAAACACTGCTTTTATTATATCATGCTCCTGATTATCAATTTTCAATGATTCCTTACTGCCTTCAGGGAAAAAATGCACACTGTATAGCTTTGCCGCCATGATATTCATTCTTTGGAGGTAAAGAGAAATTTTAAAACCTTGCTCAAGGTTTTAAAATCTTTTCATTTAGGAAAATGAAGGAGTGCCTAAAATTTTGGATTTACCTCATATAACGGCATATGCTGTATTTCCCTTCAGTACACTAAACTATCAATCCACTAGGATAATAACATACTAAAGTGAATGTCACTTTGTTTTCCTGAAAACTTATTCTGTACCTAAAATGTCTTTAATATCTCCACTTTCATCTTCTCATTCTAAATGGCAGAATAGTAAGGGATGATAGTAAACATTGACCACAGACATTTATTGACATAGTTACTAATGATTAGGCATATTTGCAACACAAAATAATTAAAATAAGATTTTTACTGTGATTATAAAAGAAATAAAAATTTAGACATTTCTATATTATGGCTAGTTGCTAACAACTAAAAAAATAATTCTTTTTTTACCTAGTACTTCTTTTTGCAAGTCACAACATCTGGTTTGCAAGTTTACTTCCTGTTGTTTGGATGTCTGAATCTGCTGAGACCTCAATATAGCTTCATCTGACAACAACTTCAGATTTTTCATTTCCTCTTCAAGACATACCTTATTTCTTTGGGACATCATCAAATTTTTTTTTAGTATCTCTATTTCTGTAAAGAAAATTCAAAGTTTACCAATAGATAAAACTGAATCATAAACAACTTTCTGAAAAATAATTATTTCTTTTAGAAAATTAATAGTTGAAAGCCAAGATGACTTTTCTGAGAATATAACGACACTTAACCAAAAGGTTAAATTTAAATTTAGTGGTTATTCAGAAAAAAGAAATGAGAAAAAGGATTGTATTGCTTACCTAGGCATGAAACCTTTTAGATTTTTTTAGCCTTTAAATTGTACTAAATGGCAGTTCGGCCAGCTTTTTAAATACTCACATAAAGAATGACATATCTGTGTAATGTTCTGGGTTTTGTTAAAATTAAATTGTTTTCTTAGCAACACGATTCAGAAAAGTAAATTTAAATGTGCTTGCATGAGCTGGCCGATGGCATTTCAAGGAGAGTACAATACATTCTATAGAAACTATGAAGAAAGGTGGTAGGAGTGGAGAGGAATAAAAGAGGCAGTGTCTAAAACTAATAAATTTATGAGTAGAAAGCATTAGCTAATATATTTTAATGATTCTACCAATACTCTGTCCCCTAAAAATGAGACCAGAATTTCATTATGGCAATCGCTTGTCATTATTCTACCTACTTAGATTAAGTTTAATAAAAATATGCTTTCACAGAATTACGTAGGTTTAAATGTACTAATTTAATATAATCTTATGAGAAATGCATGGAGTATATTACCTTTCAGAATGATAAATATCAAACTCTCCCTTCATTGGCCTTTTCAGCACTGCTGCCTTAAACAGCATTAAAATACACACACACACACACACACAGTAATGATAAAATACTATAAAATTTGTATAACCACAATTAATTAAAATGATGAGGATGTGATCTATGTGAAAATCTGGACATCCTGCTTTTCCAGAGAGTTCGCTTGGCATTCCTTTTCTTGCTTAAGTCATTCTGGGACATGTGATAGGTTTAGCGTGTGATTAGATGTCAAAGGAGGTTGGCTTGGTTTTTTGGTCTTGGAGCCACCATGGCAAAAATAGCAGCTTTACCTCACCCTTCCCTTCAGAGGCAAGTGAAGACCAGAAGTAGAGATCAATAGGACAGAGATGGCAGCACAGGGATTTTGGCTAGTAAATGGTTACAGGAGAAGCAAGGCAGTATGCTTGAACAGGGCATAAAGATGAGAGCATGTCTTAAAGGATGGGTATGAGCAGGATCAGAAACATGGTCCAAGAAGAGAAAAGCAAAATGTCTTTCTGTGGGGAAAAAATATGTTTGGAAGAAAATGTGGCATTTAAGACAGCCCTAGGTCATCAGCAGAATGGGTCTGGCACCTTCTTCATTTAGAATTCCTGCTCAAAATGGAAAACCTGGAGAAATTAATTGGCAGGGACCAAATAAGTTGGGGTCTACCATATTCTAATAATTATATAAAAATCTTTTTTCTAAGAATTTTTCTTAAATTATATAATTCTAAAAACTTATGGATACACACCCATTTGTGTGAGAACTAACACACTAGTACAAAGAGCTTTAAAAAAATATAAAGAAGTAACAATTTTTCTTCAGACCTAAAAAGTCCTCCTGGGTATTTCTGTAGCCATAAAGGTGGCTTCTTGTGACAGAATAAACTGTACCATACTCTAACCACATCTATCTATGTCTCAGTCAGAATGACACTGCAGAGGAGCACATGCTGTCACCTATTTATCATTTTTCAGATGATAATGCTTAGGTTAGCAGCTGTTAGTGTATACTACTATCTGTCTCTAAAATAACTATTCGTGTCAACATGACTTTCTAACTCATATTAAAAGAATAAGAATCTGCAATACAGATCCATTTGTGAAATATATTCCGAAACATGGAAAAGTAAAGCAAGATTTCAAAATTGACAGGAGTTACAATGTTTCTAACATGGAATTAGGAGAGTAAACTCAAGGGAGGTGAATTAACTCACCCACGGCAAACTATATACCCCCTGTACTTATGGCAATCCTGGTGTCAAATATTCAATCCTATCCTTGTCACTCATAAATTTCATACTTGTCAGTCATGTGTTCCAGTTCAGGGTTCAGAAATTATGATCTCCATCAGATTAACCTATTCTGGTCACTGTTCACACCTTGTACTTTCCCCGTTTCGGCACCCCCCTCCCCCCCCAATGAAGAAAGTCCTTCTAACCTCCTATGTTAGGCCTGCCACCGCTCATGGGTGACCTCTCTGCCTGGAAATCTTTTCTGATCCGATCTAGAAGTGACCTCAATCCTCCTGGAACTCATATCATTTCTATTGTACCAATCATATGCACATGTGATCTACTATTGGACTATAAATTATTTTAGGCCAGAGGTAATATTTAATTACCAGCATAATTTCTAGCACAACATCCTAGATTAGCAAGCGGTTCAATAAATACCTATGAAAGGCATAAAGGCATTACTGAACAAAGCTTCTAAATAGTTTCTAGTATATCACCAGCTGAAGATTCTGAGTATGTGCTTGCCTTACCTCGCCATTTACTTCAGGGGCAAGCATTTTGAAGCCCAGATTATTTAATGTCTGACCGGTAAGGTAGTAAATACACACAACCAAAAGAAGGGACATTTTTAACAGGATAAGCAAATAAGCCTATTCTATCCCTAATTTTATCAGTTTTATGAAAAATGTGCACTACATTTCTAAGCCTAATTCAGGACTTGAATTTTAAAAGTTCAAGAACTATTCAGTCAATTGTTAGAGGGTGAAAGCAATTGATGCCACACTTGCTAAAATATTCTGCCTTGGTAAAATATTATTTTTTTCTGAAATTTCTTTTATTAAAATAGGTATGCTCTGGTTTAAGAAAACTTAATTTATGAACATTTAAACTTAAAAATACTGATGACATGAAGTGATAGCCACTCATTAGAAGAACAGAAAATATTTCACTCACATCTGCTATTCAATATTCAGCATACTTTGTCGGCAAGAAAATATTTAGCAATGCCCTTTTCTAGTAATGTTATTTCTATTTTGGATTTTGCTTTTAAGACCTAAATTAATTTTAATGTGAAATTCTTTTAAAGTATCTGAATGATGTTGTGCGATATATCTGGGGTTTAATTTATCGTTAGTTTGCCAGGGCTGCTGTAACAAGGTACCGCGGACTGGCACTTAACTCTAGTGGCTTAACCAATAGAAATTTATTTGCTCGCAGTTCTGGAGGCTAGAAGTCTGGGATCACAGTGTCAGCTGGGTTGGTTTCTTCTGAAGGCCTGGTTGGACTGGTTGCAAGCCTCCTTACTTGGCTTATAGATGGTTGTTTTCTCCCTGTGTCTTCATATCATCTTCCTTCTGCATGTATCTGCTTCCAAATTTCCTCTTTTTATAAGGATGCCAGTCATATTGGATGAGAACACAACCATTTAAATTTAATAATTACTTCAAGGACCTTTCATACATTGAAGGACATTTGGGTTGTATATACTTTTAGCTAGTATGGATAAAGCCGTCATGAACATTCATGTACAGGTTTTGGCATGAACATAGGTTTTCGTTTTTCTCAGATAAATGTCCAAAACTACAATTGATGGGTCATGTGGTTAAGTGCATCTTTAGTGTTAAAGAAAATTGCAAAATTATTTTCTAGAATGGCTGCACCATTTTATTTTCTGACTAGCAATACTGAGAGATCTAGTTTCCTCAACCTTGCCAACACTTGGTATGATCAATTAAAATTTTAGACTTTTCAATAGATGTATAGAAGTGTTCCATTATGGTTGCAATTTGCATTTCCCTAATTAGCTAATGATGTTGAACATTTTTTGTGTGTGCTTATTTGCCATCTGTATAACCCCTTTGGTGAAATATTTGCTCATATATTTTGCCCATTTCCTAATTTGAATTTTTTTAAATGTAGTTTTGCAAATTTTTATATATTCTAGATACAAGTTCTTTGTTGGACATGTGCTTTTTGCCAATATTTTCTTCCAGTCTGTAACCTGTCATTTTAACCTCTTAACAGGGTCTTTCACAAAGCAAAAGTTCTTAATTTTGTTGTGGTCCTATTATCATTTTTTCCTTTTATGTACCATGCTTTTAGTTCAACTATAAGAATCCTAGTTCCCAAAGATAGTCTCATTTTATGGTTTTATGGTTTTATATTTTACATTTAGTCTGTGATCTATTTTGAGTTAATTTTTGTATAAGGTGTGAGGTTTAGGTCAAGGTTCATCTTTTTTGTTTTCTTTTGCCTATGGGTATCCAATTACTTCAGCACCATTTGTTGAAAAGCCCAGGCTATCCTTCCTCCATTGAATTGCTATGCACCCTTGTCATAAATAAGTTGGGCATATTTATGTGAGTCTTAATATATATTTAAAATTTTTTAATTTAAAATTAAATATATGTATATATACACACTTATATTTAAACTGCAGGTGAAGAGCATTAATTTTTTTCCCTTATTTAGGGCTACAAGCCTACCACAATGAATACTTGTATAGGATAAATGAGAATTTAATAGAACAAAAGAAACATGGACTTTAGAATAAAAAGAATAAAGCAATAATAACATCTTGATTCCTTACTGTGCTACATATATTATTGTGTGTATGTATGTACACGTGTATACACATGCATGCACAATTTCTCATTTTACAAATGAGGACATAGAGACCCAGTTTTTTGTAAGTGGTAGAGTCAGGATGTAAACTGGCTCTCTGGTTTGGCCCCCTTCCCTTAGGATTCCTATACAACTTTAAGTATTTAAGAATTGATGCCAACAACACCAATAGGCCAGCACAGGCTGGCACAGACACACTGGTTGTATGATCCTCCTCCAGACCTAGTGCTTGGCTCTGTAAAAGGGCAAAACTACCAAGGATCCCATATTTCCCTCCAGATTCTTCCGGATTTCTGCCTCAAGTTCTAATTATGGACTTTGATAGAGTTGGTTTAATAAACTTTAGTCAAGACAACAAATTAGAAATAAGAAACATTGACAAGCTAAGATTTAGAGAGTGATTTTTTAAAGTATTCTTCAGCTATAATTCATGTTAAGTCCTTACAATTTTTGGAAATAGATAATAAACAGAAATGTAATTATGACATTTTTAAAGTGCAAAAAAGTTCATTTCACTATTTATACCAGTGTTGTCCAACAGAAATATAATGAAAACAACACAAATACTTTAAAATTTTCTAGTGGCCACATTAAAGAGGTAAAAAAGAAACAGATAAAATTAATTTTAGTAGTGTATTTTATTTAACTCCACATATCTAAAATATTACCATTTCAATAAGAAGCTAGAGCCACATTTAAAATGCTCAATAGCTACATGTGGCTAGTGGCTACCGTATCGGACAGTGTGGATCTATATGCTTCCTAGGCTCTTGGTCATTTTTTTGTATGGACATGATAGTTCCTCAAGCTTTACAAAAATTAACCTTTAAAAGCATTACACATAATTTATTTTCTCTGAATCTAAATATAGATTCTTAACTTAAAATTCTGTGTTGTGAAGTGGGCACATTTATATATTTACTACTGCTAAATTCAAAGTGTGTTCAAATTGTTCAAAGAAACTATAAAAAAGCAAGTATCAGCACCTTTGGAGCCTTGCATATACTTGTACATGTTTGAATAACTATGCCCTGGGGCTTTGATTGTGCTGATAGCATTAAGTAAGGAGAAAGTACTGTAGAAGGAGGAGAAAATCCTCACTAACGTAGCGGTAGTTTCACACAGCAGTCTGTCGCATTCACTAAGCTCTCGCTCAGTAACTGAATACACTGTCTCATTTTTTGTGTTTCCATCTCTAAGCTTCTGCAATCATCTCTTCTAACAGCCTTCCTGCTTCTGAGGTAAAAGTGATGTGATTTACTGTAAAGGCAAATGTTAAAGTTAAGGGTTGAAAACTAACTCCTGTCTCCTCGTGTTAGATAAAATGTAAAACGTAATATTACCTGCAAATGAAAAACAAAACAGGCCTACACTGTCTCTTCAATTCCACTTTTAGAAATTAACTACATTAAAAAAATGAGACAAGATTATAAAAATGCATTTATAAAGATGTTCACTGAAGCCTTATTTATAAAAGCAAAACTATGATCAACCTAAATGTCCATGAATAGAAAACCAGTTAAATAAGATACATTCCTGTAAAGAAATATGTCAATAAAGTTTACATAGTTAATTGGCATGACTACATCACCATGATATAATATTAAGTGTATATATCTATGCACAGAAAAAAATGTTTAGAAAGTTTATACCAAAATGATAATGTAATGAGCTGATGTTTACTGCATTCTTTGCTCTTCTTCTGTATTTTCTGTTTTACATCAAGGCTGTTTTACGTTTATGCTCAGAAAAATACTTAAAGGCAGTTGACTTGGGGGAAACATAATGATTAAGTTTTTGTATTTGCCTCCTTATAAGTTTAATAAACAACTTTCAAACTGGTTTTAAAATCAGATTAAAATTTTAGTACTGATAGCAACCCATGGCTTTCAGGCAAGTATCGCTCATAAACGAGCCCTCTCCTCTCTCCTCACTTCCTCTCTCCAGATTATAGAAGTAATACCTGAGCATTACGAAAAACATTTAGAAAAAACTCAGAAGTTTAACCCATTTCCCATTTAGAAAAAAAAAAAAGTGCAGCTCACTGCCAGCATTAATTTTACATAAACGTGCTCTTTGAGGCTGAAGAAAATCTGACTGATTTTCAATGTAAAAATAAAATATAAAAACTGTTCTTAGGGTCATTTCTAAAAAGAACTTGTCTTTAATTCTAATATAACAGAAATGTATATATAAATTAGATTCATCAAATGAATCTTCGGCTAACAACTATTTGAGAACGATGTTAACATCACATGTAGGAATGCTGTGTTTTCTAGGATTTGACATTTTCAGCGATAGAGAATTATTATATTTTATAAATGGAAATACTACTACTAAAAACAGAATGCTATAAATAAAATGATGTCATTTGTTTCCAAAGACTATCAATATACTAGAGCAATGTGAAAATAATAACAAAAGCAAGATATTTAGTGGCAAACTTTGGGAGTAAGGTTAGGACTGCAGCCACAAGTGCTGCCAGAGAATATTCTCCAGGCAAACAGGAAACGAGTTAAAACAGGAACATTAATATTATCAGTAACCTCGGTATTAAAACTTAAATGTATGTTTACTACCATTTCAAGTTCACAGCAGACACTGAGCACCTACTATGTAACAGGTACAATTCTCTTAAAACACTAGAAATACAATATTCAGCAAAGCAGTCAAAATCCCTGTCCTCCTGAAGATTACAGCCTAGTAAGAGGAGACTGGCAGTAAACACATAAATCAGTAAATGGATAAGAACATTTCTGACAGTGATAAACATTAAAAATGAAACAAAACAGAATAAAGTATAAGGGGAGACTACTTTAGGTAGGGTGGCCAACAAAGACTTCTCTGAGGAGGTGACATTTGAACTAAGACTTAAACCACAAGAAAGGGCAAATACTTGTTTTGGGAGTCCTTTAACCTATTTTCCTTTCATTAACCTAAAGTTCCTCTCTCTGTCCATATATCGCACAGTCATGACCATGGGTCATGTTCGGTGAAAGTAAAGTGAGTGGGATTTTCTGAGAGAGAAGTATTACTCCTCTTTGCTTTTTCTGTCTCTTTCTGCAATTGTAATATACTACAGGTCTATGTGTACTTATGAGGTTTACTAAACAGTCCCGAAGAAGACAATTGGATTAAAAGATATCATAAAAGATATCATGGATTAGAGAAGATAATAATAATGCAACATAAATGAAAACAAAAACTAGTAGAGCTGAAGCTTCTCCTATTCTGGTATGATTAAATTACTCATTCCTGACATTATGAGGTCACTATTCTATAATAAGATGCAACAAGACACTCAAAAATGAGAAATTATCAAGAAGACTATTATAAATGTGGATCAATATCCTTCAAACATGTCATATTAAAATGGCTAAAGGTAGAAAAATGACAATACAAAGTGTTGACAAGAATTTGGAGCAACTGGAACTTTCATACATTACTGGTAGGAATTTGAAAGGAACAAGAACTATGGAAAACCACTGGGTAGTTTCTTAAAAAGTTAAATATACCTGCCATGTGACCCAGTCATTCCATTCCCAAGTATTTACCAGAAAGAAAAAAAAATCTAAAAAAAAATCTATAAAAAGATATTTGAATGCTCAAAGAATGGAAACAATGAGTAAAATAGTACAGTTGACCCTAAACAACAGGGTTTTGGATTGCATAGGCCCACTTACATGTCGATTTTTTTCTCAATAAATATTCGTACTGTTTTTGATCTGTGGTTGAAAGTCCACAGATGTAAAGGGCTTACTGTAATGCACTCATCTAAGCAATTTTATATAGGAGACTTGAGCATCCAAGGATTTTGGTATCCACTGTTCCTGGAACCAATTCCCTGAAAATACTGAGGGACAACTTACATATTGAGGGATTCAAAAGCTACACGCGTATTTTCTATTGCAGGGGTCACTGTGCTGTGTTGTTCAAGGGTCACTGTGTGTTTATATGACGAAAGACAATTCTGTAAAGTATATCAATAGTATTAAAACTGTAGCAAACAATGTCAGTGCCCTGCCCATATATCCTAGGTCTTTCAGTGTTCTAACTTCTAACTCCCAGTACCTGCACCTCTGTGCAGATGAATCTTTTTCCTGGAACTACAAAAAGAAACTTGCCTACCACATGGTAGGCTAGAAGTGCCAAGGAACTGCTTGGGAACCAGTGACTCTTGGGAGCTGATGCCAAGCTCCCTCACTCCTTGAGTGGAGAATTATGAGACATGTGTTTTAAACCATTTCTGAGTTCCCTCCTGGGATTAAGCTCCAGATGTCCATTCAGTGGGGTAACCTTTGTTACTTGCCTTTTTTTCCCTTTATCTGGTTATTTTCACTTCCCAAATAAACCACCTATACTCATATCTTGATTCAATGCCTGCCTCCGGGAGAAGTAAGATACTAACATATATATAATATTTATATTAATATTGATCTCAAAAACATCACTGAATGAAAAAAGCAAGTTCACAGTATACCTACAAATATGATACCATCTATGTAAAATTTAAAATCTAATGGAAAGGTAATAAATATAATTCATGCGTGCATATACATTAAAGTGTAAATTTTATTTAAAATATATTTTTCTTTTTTAAAAGAAAAAGTATTAAAAATTATTTATTTTTGCAGTTGAAAACATGATTGTTAGATTTATATTTGTCTAAATCTAATTCTTAAAATTAATTAAAAAATTTAAAAAGATATCGTCATATACAAACTCATTTCCTGAAAGCACTTATCATGTAACAAAATTAGCAAATTGAAGTTGTATGGTTAGAATGATTTCTTTTTTCTAACATTTAACTACAAAAATTTTAAAATATACAGAAAAGTTGAAAGAGTTGCACGATGAACACAAATATACACATTATGTAGATTCTTCAGTTAATATATTACTGTTTGCTTTACATAGCTATCTATCCATCTTATATTTTTATGCATTTCAAGATAAGTTGCAGACATCAATATACTTTACTCCTAAACACTTCAGCATGCACATCAATAATTAGCATTCAATACACAAATTTCTTATTTTTGAGTACAATTTACATACGAAGTTCACAAATATCAAATGTACCATTAGATAAGTTTTGACAAATGCATCCACTATACAACACAAACCTCTATCAAAATAGAGAGCATTATCATCACCACAGGAAGTGTCCTTGTGCCCCACTTCCAGTCAATCCTCGCCTCCAAGATAACTAATGTTCTGATTTTTTTCCACAATATATTAGTTTTGCCTATATTAGAACATCATACCAATGGTGTCATACAATGTGTATCATTTGTATAAGGTTAACTTTTAGGAAGCACAAAATTTTTTAGGTTTATCCAAGTTAATTGTATTATCTGCTATTTCTTCTTTATTTCACTGTTTACTCAGTTTTTTTATTATTAAATAATCCATTCATTGATCTACTGCTGGCCTTTTTCCAGTTTAAAGCTATTTTTGATAAAGCTTGAATAAAGTTGCTGAATATTCTTATAGTATTTTTGTAGACATATGTTTTCAATTTTTTTTTTGAGGGGGGGGCGGAATAAATACCAAAGAGAATTTCAGAGTCACCACATAGATGTAGGTTTAGTTTTATAAAAAAATCAAACCTTTTTCAAAGTGACTAGCATTTTATATTCTCCTCCATTATAAGTGAGTTCCAGTTGCTCTCCTTCCTCATCAACATTTATTGTTGATCTTCTTCATTTTAATCAATCTAGTGGGTATGTACTGGTGACATTTGCATTTCCTTTATGACTGATAATGTTGAGCACTTTTTCATGTTCTTACTGGCCATTTGTATATCTTTCCTTATAAAGTGTCTTTTTTCTGTCTGTGGCTTATCTATTCATTTTTTTTCAGTGGCATCTTTTGATGAACAGAGTTTTTAATTATATGAAGTTCTTTTGTAGTTCTTACTTCTTTATCTTATCCAAAAAAACCTTTATTTACTACCACTTTATGAAGACATTTCCCTATGTTTCTTCTTTTATAGTTTTAGCTTTTATATTTAGTCCTATGATTTATCTTAATTTTTATGTATGATGTAATATAGGAAGCAAGGTATATTTTCTCATATGGGTATTCAGTTGTTCCAGCACGATTCACTGATAGACCTTTTTTTTACCATTGGATTGTTTGGTGCCTTTGTCAAAAGTGAAATGATAATTTAAATAGGGGTCATACACCAGGCTATTTGTTTCATTGATCTATTGTTGATCAATAGGCTGGTACTACACTGTAACTTCATTATAATAAATCTTAGAATCAGGTGATATTAATTCTCCATTGTGTGAATATTTTTAAAGAGTTACATTTTGATTTATTTATTGTTTTTTAAAATCTTTTGGTGCTTATTTTTTAGTGGTTGCTCTGAGAATTATACATCCTTAACTTTTTAGTCTACATAAAATGGATGTTGCACCACATCACATAAAATACATAAAGAGTGCAACCATGCGGATTTATTTACCCCCTCCTGCTATCCTTTATGCTCTAGTTGTCATATGTTAAATCAACATACTTCATAAGTCCCACAATATTATAATTCTTATTTTTAGCATATGAATTTTTTAAAACTCCACAGGGAAAAAGTCTTCAATATTTACCCATATTTATCATTTATGGTGCATTTTAATCCTTCCTGAGGACCCTGGCATTCTATTCATTTCTGTCAATGTTTATTTTATCTCTCTTCTTCAAATTAAATAATTTCTATTGATCTGTATTAAAGTTCACGGGTTCTTTTTTCTATAATCATAATATGCTATAAAAGTCCATCCAGTAAACTTTTATTTTCAGATACTATATTTTTCAATTCTTGAATGTCCAATTTTCAGTAATTTCTTGCTGAGATTTTCTATCTTTTCATTCATTACTATCTTATTTTCCTCTAGGTCATTGAACAGCTTTATATCAGTTAACAGCTGATTTAAAATTCTGGTCAGCTAATTATATCATTGGATCAACTCAGGATTGCTCTCTATTGATCATCTACTCTTTTGAGTATGGACCATATTTTTGTGTTTCTTCCCAGATCACGTAATTTGGGATTGTATCATGAACATTGTGGATGTTATATTATGGAGACTTCGGATTCTGTTATGCTCCTCTAAATAGTACTGAATTTGTATATTATTTTAATGAGTAGTTAACTTGGATGAACTTAAACTGTAAAATCTGTTTCCCCTAGGGTAGGTGGCAGCTAAAATATCAATTACTTTAGCCTTAGATGGCTGCTTAGAGTCTTTCCTGTGCACGCGCATTTCACACATAAGCCAGAGATTTGGAAAGATTTTATATACAAGATTTGAGCTCTCCCTCTCTAACTATGTCTTTCTTGGGGTATCTTCTTACTCCTCAAAGGCTGGGGCTGCCTTGATCTCTGTCCTCCAGTTTTCAAGCCAAACAGACTACATATTTTTATCAGAGTTTTGGCTTTACTGCATGGAACACACTATACCCACCCTCAACCTAACAGCCTTAAAAAACAAAACAAAAACAAACAAACAAACAAAAAACAGGGAATTCCCCCAGTGCCAATCCCCTTTTTTAAATTACTTTTTAAAAATTTAATTTTATTATTAGTTTCAAGTGTACAGTACATTGGTTAGACATTTACATAGTTTATATATAAATATAAATGGTTTATAGGTAAATATAAATGGCTCTATACCTAACCATTATATAACTGCTGCCTGCATTCCCTATGCTGCACTATCCATGCCCATGACCAACTATCAATTACTAATTTGTCCTTCTTTCTTTTAATTAAAAATATTTTTTATTAGACTTGTTTAGATCAATTTTAGGTTCATAGCAAAATTAAGCAGAAAGCACAGAGACTTCCCATATAATCCCTGCCCCCAATTATGCATAACCTCCCTCAACATAATGCACCAGAGAGGTCCATTTCTTATAATCAATGAACCTACACTGACACATCATTATCACCCCAAATCCATAGTTTACATTAGAATTTACTCTTGGAGTTTTACATTCTATAGGTTTTGACAAATGTATAACAACATGTATCTACTATTATAATATCATATAAAATAATAAGTGCCCTAAAAATCCTCTGTGTTTTACCTACTCATCTTTCCTTCCTACCCTGGCAACCACTGATCTATTATTTACTATTTCCATAGTTTCACGTTCTCCAGAATGTCATTTAGTTGGAATCTTACAGGATGTAGCTTTTTAGATTGGCTTCTTTCACTTAGCAAGATGCCTTTTTTCAATTTTTGACATTTCCTCCATGTGTGTTTGGTTTTGGTCCCTCTCTAGTGTTTTTAGGTAGTTATTTTATACAGAATTTATTGTTGTTATATGTGAGAAAGCTGATATAATATGAGCTACTCAGCCATTAAAAAAAATTTTTTTAAATATAAATTACTACATGTCACAGGAATAACCAAGTTCTGGCCATAGCTCGAGAATAGATTTATCCACAGTGGCCAGGATATGGAAGCAACCAAAGCGTCCTATGATAGATGATTGGATAAAAAAGCCGTATAACATAACATAAGTACAATGGAATATTACTCAGCCATAAGAAGAGATGAAATACTGCCATTTGTAACAACATGGATGGAACTTGAGATAATCATGCTAAGCAAAATAAACCAGACAGAAAAAGTTGAAAACCATGATATCACTTATACGTGGGATATAAACCTAAAAGCACCATACAAACAGGACAAACAAACAAAGACTCATGGACATGGACAATAGACTAGTGGTTACCAGAGGGAGAGTGTAGGGGGTGGGGGAGGGGGGAGGTAGATGGGGTGAAAGGGGTCAAATACGTGGTGACAGAAATAAATCTAACTAGGGTAGGTGAACACACAATGCAATATATATGCCTTACTGTTAAATTGTACTCCTGAAACTTACTGGATTTCATTAACTAATGTCGGAAGGAAAGAAAGAAGGAAGGAAGGAAGGAAGGAAGGAAGGAGGGAGGGAGGGAGGGAGGAAGGAAGATTTATCATTGCTTATCTTAGATCAGCCTATGTTTATTGATTTTCAGGGTTCAAACAGATCATAATAACCATCTAGTCTGCTAACCAATAACAAGTTTAAAGTGAATCATAAGTCCCATCACATAAAATAAAAATATCATTATTTCATTATTTATGATGCACAATTTACAAAAAAAGAAGAGAGGATTATATTCTATATGTATTTAACAAACCTGTCAAGGCTTTTTCACTTATGGCTTTAATTTGAAGAAAAACTTCTCCTTTCAGTGAAGTCCAGTTTTGAAAATGATCATGTACTTCATTTTTTATACTGGTTATTTCCCTTTTAGTAAAAGTAAGGAATGAAAGAATCTTATCCCAGGAATATTTGTACTCCGTCAATCTTTTACTGCAAGCAAGTTAAAAAAAAAATAGAATTTTTAAAAATAGCAAGCATAATAACAAATATTTCTTTAAAAAACAGTTTTCTTTGAGAAATGGGCTTAGAGTGACCACATAATCTACTGTCTAAATCTAGACAATTCTGGAAGTGAAAGAGGTGAAGTTTTTATTTTGCTGACATAACAGATATAAACTGGAAATATCCCAGGAAGACTGAAGTATATGGTCACCCCAACTCAATTCCATTGTGTTATCATTTTAACTATAAAGAAAGATAGCTATTCTCATACATATTTTATTGTATTAATCTTTTAAAATTAATTTAACAGCAAACATTTAGTGAAGAACATTATGTTGAAGGTGTCTTAGTCATAGAACCTGAATGAGAATCTCAGATTCTTAGCATCCTTCCTGCATCCTAACTGTCTATAGTTCTATAGACAGTTTAAAACCTGGGGTAATAATAAACAAAATCTTTAAAAGTGATCGATTCAGTGCTTTTGCCTCATGAAATGCCTCAGCTCAAAGTAATCACATTGTTTTTTTCTTTTTGCCATCTCAGTGATTTTTATTACTTCAGATGTCCTGGCTGTAATTTACCTAATAATCAAGCAAGCTGCACACACAGACCTAGGAGTTATCAGTAAAAACATGATGACTAAAGCAATGGGACTAATTATTTGGTTAATATTTATCTCCCCGAGTAGACTAAGATCTATGATGCAGAGATTATATATGTCTTGTTCATCACAGTCTCCCTAGCATCTAGCACAGTACCTACCACATAGTAAGTGCTCAACAAATATTGACAAATGAAAGAATGAATGAATGAATGAATGAATGAATGAAAAAAATAGATCAGTCAGTTGGAGGAATGAAGAGGTGAGAAGTGCTGAGGATAAAACATTTAGTCCCATAACATTTATGGGACTAAAACAGAAAAGAATCCCTCAAAGGAAACTAAGGAGTAGCAGTCAGTGAGTTAGAAGTAAAGTTAAAAGAATACTATCAGAAAAGCCAGTGGATGAGAGATTTCCAAGAAGAAAGTAGTGTTCAGTGTTTAATGCCTCAGGTAAAGGCTTAAAAGAGCCCACTGTATTTGGTATTAAGGAGACATTTGGTGATCTCAGAGAGAAGCATTAGGTAGGAAAGAACTGAGCAGTAAAGCAGAAATGAGTAAACAGAGGGTTATGTAGTACCAGCGATCAAGAATCTTGACTGAGGTGGCAAGGAGAGAAAGAGGAAGATACAAAGTAGAATGGTTTGTTAGGCTGAAAGACACCTGAATGTGTACACAGCTGGGCAGACAGTATGAGTGCAGTCATAGAGGGTAAAATCACAGACAAACGAGGCGCTCATTTCTTATGCAAAGTCCTTGAAAGGCTGGGTGTAAAGCAGAGGCTGAAAGATTAGCCTCTGCCACGAAGAAGATGGGTGGTGTCATTCTGTGAGGTAATTAAGGTCCACCTGAGTGATCAGAAGCCACAGGGGATGCCTCAATCAGCAGGCAGAGCTGGGAGCTAGAAGAGATGCTAATTTAAAAAAGTAGAGAAAGAGTCCAAATAGATCACTAAATGAAAGACAAAAGTGAGGATGTGAAGTCTGAATGTGGAGGCAGGAACTAGTAAGACTGGGAGATAAGAAGTATGAACTAAGTCAAGCTTAAAGGGCTAATGGGCCTAGTGTAAGGCAGCTGCTGGGAGCAAGCCATGTACAGGGCCTACAGAGACATTTAACAGAAAAGAATGGATGTGGATGCATGTGCCTCTGTAGGAAACAGAATATTCAAAATTGTTAGCTAAGAGCAGATTTATTTTCTGAGGCCTAAATCTTATATGATCGGTGGTAGGTGCAGGGAGGACTTTCTTGAAGAAAATATGTAAAAATGATGACTTACAAAATTAGGTTTAAAAGTGTATAATTATTTATAGAATGAGAAAAAATTAAATTTAAAAATCAAAACTTTTAAGTTGATAAATTTCATCACAAAATACAGGAAAACAATATAACTTTTTAATAAGCAACAGCTCTAAAATACTTTTTGCTTACAACTTTTGGCTACATACTCTACAAGTACCTCTCCATATGAGAATTATTTTATAATAATGCTTTATATGGCAAGAATATAAAGATTACATAGGCTTTCATATAGCATTGCCATTAGTTTTTTATTACTGATAGTTTAAAAAGATTCTTTCAGCTTTGTAGTTTATTATTGGTAATGCTGTGCAAATATTAAGCACTGTCAAATTTGGAAAAATCTTTATCCAATATTTTTCATATATAATTTTAAGATTTTTAGCATTTCAAGTTTTCTCAAAAAATGACTGGTCAAATTATCTTTAAAATAATAAACTAATGAACCAGTTTATCTTAGATGTCCTTGAAGTGGTATAATATGATTTTTATGTTATATTCAGTGATGTTAGTAGATTTTGTCACATTAGCAAGAGGCTTAATATTTCTCCAATGTATTAAAATAATTAACTTCTCTTCACTGAATGAATTATTTAATAAGCCAAAAGCTTTTATTAAAAATATACCTCTATTTTAATGAATTAGCTCATGATATAATCTGAAAAATATTACTGTTACAATTTGTTTCTTTATGACAGAATAATTTCTACCGTTTGAATTGCTCATATTTATGCTTTTATTCCATTAATTTTAAAAAATTCATACATATCCAAATTTTTAGTCTATAATCCTTCACTTGTGTTATTGAAGAATTCTAAAATGTCTTACCAAATGGCAGTTACAGTAGTGTATTCTAACTCAACTTTCCCTTTTTCGGTTCCCCAAATGCTATGACTACTCCAATACTGACTTCAGAAGTTTAAGAGAGAGGATATCAGAGTGAGAAAAGACAGACTTTTTAACCAATTACAATTAAATCATCTTACTTTTGCCAGGGGCCCTTTGAGAACCTTGGAAGGGGGTCCTGAGTGAGCCATTTTGAAACTCAAGTATCATTTGATTTGCAGTAAATCTACCTGTGTCGATATCCTTAACTTTCTGTGTGAAATATGCAGCAAGACACACAGGAGCTGAGAGATGAGTAGCACAGGGAAGTCTAAGCGAAAATAGGACTTATATTAGTATTGGAAGAATTTAGGGCTTGATGATTAACAACTTATGAGTAAGTATGAAGACTGAGGGTTTTAAGGATAATTATGACTAAATGAGCAGAGGTAAAAGGAGCTGAAGTACTAGTAAACTCCTCTAGGCAGAAACATCCTCTGTCTAGAGACATCCTCTATGTAGAAACATCCTGAACACACACACACACACACACACACACACACACACACACACACACACACAATAAATGGGCTCATCAAAGTCACATGCATACATGATCCATAAGAAAAAATCAATTTTATGTCTGTGTACTAGTAATTACCAATTCCAAAAATAAAATTAAGGAAAGAATCCTTCTCATAATAACATCAAAAAAACAAAATACTTAGAAATAAATTTAGTAAAAGGAGTGCAGACTGTATATTAAAAACGACCATTTCTCAGAGAACTAAAGCTCTTGATAGAAAGAACAATTCATGTTCATGAATTGAAAGATTCTATATTTTTAGATGGTGATTCTTCCCAAATTGATCTGTAGTCGATTCAATGCTATATCTATCAAAATCCCACCAGGCTATTTTGCAGAAGTTGAGAAGCTGATCTTAAAATTCATATGGAAATGCAAAGGACTCAGAATAGCCATAACAACCTTGAAAACAAAGAAATTTGGAGGGCTAACATCTCTTGATTTTAACATTTACTAAAAATTACAGTATTCAAGAGAGAGTGTGGTACTGACATAAGAACAGGCATATATATTAATGGAGTAGAATAGAGTCCAGAAATGATTCTCTACATTCACAATGTATTGATTTTAGATAGAGGCACCAAGGCAATTCAATAGGTAAAGAATAGTCTTTTAAACAAATGATGCTGGAACAACTGACCATCCACATGAAAAAAAGATGAATTTAGATCCTTACATCATTCATAAAATGGATCATAGACCTAAATGTAAGAGCTTAAACTATAACACTTTTATACAAAACGACAAGAGAGAATCTTTGTAATCCAGTTAAGCAGAGTTCTTAGATACATTACCAAAAGCACAATCCATTAAAGAAAACATTGACAAATTATACTTCCTCAAAAACAACAATTTTTGCTCATCAAACACTGTTATAAAAATAAAAACATAAGCCACGGACTGGGAGAAAATATTTGCAAATCATGCTTCAAATAAAGGACCAGTACTCAAACTATAAGAGAACTCTTATAATCCTATAACAAGAAAACAAAACAAACCAATGAAAACATAGGCAAAATGTTTTAATGGATATGTCACCAAATAACCATGCAATGGTTAATAAGGACATGAAAAGATGCTCAATGTCATTGGTCATTTGAGAAACACAAATAAAAGTCACCATGAGATACCATTTCACACCCACTAGAATGGCTACAAATAAAAAGACAGATAATAAGAAGTGTTGGCAAGAATTCAGAGAAACTAGAATCCTCCTTTCTCATAGGAATATACAATGGTGCAGCCACCTGGAAAAGAGTTTAGCAGTTTCTTACAAAGTTAAATTTAAATTTACCATATGATTCAGTAATTCCACACTTAGGGATTTATCCCAAAGAGATGAAACATACATCTACACAAAGACTTGTAGGTGAATGTTTATAGTAACATTATTCATAAGCGCCAAGTGGAAACAATTCAAATGTCCATCGACTGGAAAATGAATAAATAAAATGTGGTATATCCATACAATGTAATGCTGTTAAACAATAAAAAGGAACCAAGAACTAATGTATGATACGACATGGATGAACCTCAAAACAATAAGTGATAGAAACCTGATGTAAATGACCACATATTGTATAATTCCATACATCTGAAATGTCCAGAAAAATGCAAATTTATAGAAAGAGAAAGAAGGTTAGTGGTTGCCTAGCACTGGGGGTGAGAACAAATTTTAACTGCAAATGGCACGAGGATCTTTGTGGGGTAATTAACTTTTCTAATATTGAATGTGGTAAAGGTTGCACATCTCAGTAGGTTTACTACAAATCATTACAATGCCATTTAAACTGAGTGGGTTTTGTAACATGTGATTATATCTCAATAAAACTATTTAAAAAAAGATGTGAGGTGATTTAACTATGGGATCAAGGCTAGAAAACTAAGTAAAGTCAGAAAATGGTTGGGAAAATCAGAATGAATATTGGAAGCCTTAATGAGGCTGAAGAGTTAGAATGAAAGTGAGAGATCTAGGAGGAGAGTTTTTTTGGAGTTGGCATTGAAAATTTCACAGATGACAGCGTCTAGATATACAAATAAGAAAAATTAAAAGATAAGTAGTTTATATTTCAAATAAGTTATGAAAGATTCGCAAAAGTAAAACTTGACAAATATGTATTGATTTGGAATATTGGATTTATACACTACTTTACATGAAGTATAACTACATTCCATACTGTTTTTTAGTGTCTAGTTTACAGGTCTTCTAAAGTTAATTCCCACTCTCAAAAGACACGTAATTCTGAATAGCAGATGTGCTGAGCCAGCTAAGGCATACCACACCCACTTCTGGTCACTCCCTTGCAAGACAGGTTGGAAATGATGTCAGGAAAAACAGAGAGCATGAAGAAAACGTTGCTAGAGGCTAAGTGATTAAGCCCAATAGCAATTAAACAAATGAGAGAATAATTTAAAAAGACCAATATGACTCAAAGACATAAGTCACTGATCTATCGGAAGTTCCTTTTGGGCTCTATAAACATACTTATATCTGAGTAGCTAAAGCTCATGCTTCTTTTCTTTATCATATTAAGAGAGATTATAGCTTTTCTTTATCCACAGCAATCACTAAATTTTATGTTCTAGTAGATATTTAAATATTAAATATTAAAATAAGCAATAAATTAGTTTAAAAGCAGCTTTAAGTAATACGACAAAATCAGCTGACCTCTATCACCTTTGGTCTGATTTTATTTTCACCAAATTGCCTTTTCTTATGCAATGTACCTACTAGTGAGAGTAGGACTAAAACCAGTAATAATTTCTATTTGTCTATCACAAACTTTTATTTATACTAAGTGCCTAGTTAGATAGTTACTTCAAAACTTGTTTTTAGTAAGTGCTACTTTTTTATATAAATCAGATCCTAGACCCCCAATCTGTGATCTTTTAAAAAGCTAAAAATGAACAAAAATCACAGACCTATTGAATAACATTCGAAAAAAATAAGCAGATACAAGTAGACCCCAAAACGATGACAAAATTAGAACACAGAATAAAAATAACAATTAAGTATGTATGTCTGTTTCAAGAATTTAAAATACAAATCACATGTAAAATGTAAATAATGAAAATTGACTATTTCAGTCCATAATATCCTGAGCAGCATTTATTATTTAATCTGGTCCTGGCCTAACCTTTAAAATTTAGTCGATCCTACCATTCATGATGACATTAGCTGATAAAACAAATGGGATCCCCTAGCAGCAATGGGCCAAAGATATTGTAGGAGTCAAGCTTGAACACTGATCATCCTGACTAACATGAAAGTTGGGTTTGCCTGGAGCATTCTGCTGGTTTAATACCAGATTTTTAGGAAAGAGAAGAGAAGATTTCTGATGACAGAAATGGTCATCCATTTTGTGAGTAGACTCATATATTCATCAAAAGATTATTTATTGAGCATCATTTATGTGTAAGTCATTTATCAAAGGTAAATGGTCAGCAGGTTATCACCAGATAGTGCATAAAAAAATTATTAGCTCAGATGATTTTTTTAACAGAACAATGTTTCTGGAGATTGAAAAAAGAAAAAGAACCTAACATTCAAAATATTCATCCAATATAATTCTTTAGTCACCCTGAACCTGTCTATTTGTAATGTTATTTAACTTACTTCCCTTTTCTAAGAATTAAAAGTTACTCAATGTATAAAGAAATCATTCTTTCTGATAGTATCAATATATTCAATTCCATTTTTAAAGTTAGAAAGAAAACGTGCATCCTAGTTTCTTTAGGACATTGGGTTTTACCTTTAGGTATTATAAACCTTTCAAAGATTACATAAAAGCAGAATTACTGCCATTTATGTCAGAGATTTCTAAATTTAGGTTTATTCCTATTATTCAGAAAGTTTCCCAACTCTATCATTTTTGTGTGTGTGGGTCAGGGGACAAATACACCAAGAAATATTGGTCAAGAAGAAAATGTATTAGTTACTGTGCTTTTCATTATAAATGTCACTACAAAATAAAAACGTGTTTGCCTGATTTAAATTTTACTGATAAAACTATTCAGTTGTGACAATGGTAAAAAAAGTGAAGTTATTTCCATTTTTTATAACTATAGCAAATATAGAAACTATACTACTAAAACGTGTTTGGATGTTTATGAAGCTACTATTAAATGTATCTTTTCAATCTTTATAATTTTTAGTTCTTTAAAGATAATCTTACCTGAAGACTTGTGATTGTCTCTGTTTAATACTTAACTCATGTTGTAAATGACTCAATTCTTTCTGTACTCTCTGAAATTCATTTTGTTGACTTATTAACTGTATGTTTGCATCTCGGATTCTAAAAATAAAAACAAATATCCATTATAAGCCTAAATAGTCTCTACAATCTTTGGTGTGTGTCCTTTATTTTCATAGTCCATGATAATGGCAGAAACTCCAACAATTAATTTCCCATTCCAGATTCGCAGCAGGAGGAAAATAATGGCTCATCCTGTCCCTTTTAAGAGTTCCTAGAAGTATCACTGAATACTGCTAACTTAGACACATGGCAACACCTCGCTGCAAGTGAAGCTGGGAAATGTAGTCTTTTAACTGGAAACATTAGTCCCCAGATAAACCCACAGTTCTGTTATTAAGGATGAAGGGAGAATGGATGTTACAGTAGGCAGCTAGCAGTCTCTACCACAACCCTAATAAAAGTTGACCCTCCTATATATACCTACACACCTACACCTCTATACACATAGACATACACACAGCCTTCCTCTCCTCATCCTCCCAATATAATTCCATCAATCTTCTTATGCAATAATTACATTATTCTTCACTAGTGAACCACATGTTATTCCATGATCACATTTCTTTTTTTGTACAACTTTTTGTTGTCTCTGGATTAAAAACCATCTCCTTTTCTTCTTTCTTAATTTTCTGTTACCTATCACTGACACTTCTTCCAAATCTGACAGGTATAATTCTCCTCTCTCAGTACCTTCAGACACAGTAGATAATCCTTCCACATCATTTCTTTTCTAGGAGACAGACTTCCTAGAGCTCTCCATTCCCCTGTTTGCCTTGGTTATACTCTGGTTTGACTATACAGCTGTCATCCTGGGACTTCCCTTCCCTTTCATTTCAAGAAGTGTCCTCAGCTGTCTTTCACGTGAGAGCTGTATCCTGGTTCTACAGTCTTCCTCCTAGGTTTACTCCTTTTGGTGGAATAAGTCTTCTAGGAGATTTTTGTGCATGGGAGGTAAATTTGAGACCTGGAATATGTGAAATGTCTTTATCTCAGACTGGACAGTTTAGCTAAATTTAGAATCACAGATGAGAAAAATATTCTTCATCAGAAAATCAGGGCACTGTTCCACTGTTTGCTAACTTCCAATGCTGCTTCTCAGAAGTCCAATGACATTTTAACGCCTACTTCTTTGTATGATACAAGGTAGGCCCTCCCTACTCCACCCCCACCCCAGTTCAGAAGCTTCAAAAATTTTTTCTTTTCATTTTATATTCTTAAATTTGATCACAATATATTATCATGATAGTGTACATGGTGAATATTTGCTTTGGAAACTAATGGTCTTTAGTTTCAGGAATTTTCCACCAAGGGAAAATAATTCCTTTCCCCTCCATTGTCTCTGCTTTCTTTCTGGAATATTTTTCTATTATTTTGGATGCGAGGCCTCCTGGGTAAGTCTTCTAACTTTCTTAACCTTTCATTGCCACTTTTGACATTTTGTTCTACTTTCATTATCTTTCATCCTGCCTGTGAAATATTTAATTTCTGCTACCATATTTTAATTTACCACGAATTCTTTCTTATTTTCCAAAAGGACCCCCTTTTTTACTACCCCTTGTTCTTTTTTTCATGGATACAATTTCTTATTTTTTAAGGATATCAATTATAGTGTGTTTTTAGTTTCCTTCAGCTCGTTCACTGTGGCTTCTGTTTCTTTTAGTTTTCCCTTTGTTTTGTTGTTTTGTCTTGCACACTTGAGGCTTCCCTCAAAAATCTGAAGATCCTCTGTTGTCTATTATATTTATGAATGAGGCACTTAAAAGGACAATTGCTCCAGTTTCTACATGATAATGACGACAAAGGGAGAAAAGGGAATGTTCTAGATAAAAGAGAAGCAAGAAAAGTAACTATCAAATGTGACATGAGGACCTTGTATAGAACCACATTCAAACAAATAAACTGTAAAACAATTATTTTTAAGAATTGAGGAAATTTCATTACGGACTGGGAGTTAGATAATACCAAGGGACTGTTGCTAACTTGGGTATAATAACACTGTTGTTATATTTTTTAAAATGGTACATCACACTAAAGTAAATAAGGGTGAAAATAGCATGCAGTCTTGGATTTGCCTTAATTACTTCAGCAAAAAAAAAAAAAAAGAAAGGGCAGATGAAACACTGAAACACATATGACAAAATCTGGGTAATTTCTGAATCTGTGTTAAGGGGTACTTATTATACTATTTTCTCTTACTAAAAACCTAATGAATGAGGCATTGAAATGCTGTCTGTAAGCTTGTGTGTGTGTGTAGAAAATGTTAAACGATGGGCTTCACTGTGGAATAATCAGGTTGAGAACTAGCTGCTTTGCTAGTACCTAGGCCCCCTGCCGGAATTAGAACAAGGTAATTCTAAGTCTTTGGAGAGGTAGGGTGGAAAGAAAGAGTTCCTGAAAGCCTAAAGGCATCTTTAAAATATTTGAAATGAATCCTCCTATTTTCAATCCTACTTTGTACCCTGACTAGTATTTCTCTTAGCATACTAAGAGAAAAAAAGTTTGCCAAAATGTTATCAAAAGTCACTTCTAAAAAAAATTTAACAGAGGAATGTAGAAAACAAAAAGTTAAGAAAATATATGCTAGACAGATGCTTTAAAAATGATTTAAAAATATATTAATATTATAACTAGCAAAACATTAAATGTATCAACAACTCTTTCATTTTGATAAAAATTCCAATCCACCAAGAAAAGAAGATAATTATAAGCTTTTATATACCCAAAACATAGCTTCAAAATATATAAAGAAAAAACTGTTACAAATCCAATGAGAACAAATTAATAATCATAGTGAAAGGTATTGACACATACCTCACAGAAATGAAATGGTCACAGTGACATGAAAAATAGGTATAGATATGGGGTATTTGAATAACATAATTAACAAGCTTGATATATGGCTATAATTGGGACTTATATCTAATGATCGTTTCTTCCAAACACGTGGTGGTATAATCATAAAAACTGACCATGTAATTAGCCACAACTGAAATTTTAATATACCCTAAAAAAGAAAAATGTATATATACCCATATTCATCACCCACAATAAAATTACATTAAAAATTTACAACAAAAAGGCAGTCAAAACACCTACATACATGGAAACTTAAACATATATCTAATAAAACTTGGGCTAAAAAGGAAATAAAAATGGAAATTATAAACTATTTAGAAATAAATGATCATGAAAACGTTATATATCAAAGTACTCAGGGGAAAATGTATAGCCTTAAATATATTTAATATAAAAAAATCAATGAATGGATATTCTAAATGTCATGACCCAGGAGAAAAATGTAAATGCAAAAAATAATGAATTCTCAGAAGCAAGGCTAACTCAGTGGCGATGAGCATATCCAGTGTCCATAAGGTTTCTAAATACCATTCCCCAGTTAAAGAAACCAAGGTATCTTAGAGAACTGGTTGATTACAGGGTTGGGGCAGGGAAAAATTAAGATGAGCCTAGGACATTCTGTGGTACCTGAAAGTAAGGAAGAGCTCAAAGGGAGACAGGGACATGTTGAAAGGGCACAAGTACCACCTGAGATCCTTATAGCCCAAACTGAAACAACTGAGTAACAAAATAAATAACTAAAGTATTGGATTATAACCCACAAAATAAAAGTGAATGAGTCTATACTTATATTAATAAATAACTGAATAGATAAATGGGAGAGAAAGAACTGCTCTCCCTCATGAGAAATTTCATTTAATAAATGTAGTAGGAATGAGGGAAAGAAGAAATCATCATTTGAAGAGCATAGTAATAATGACTGCTGGAAAAATCTACTGTGAGAGTTGCTTCAAAAGTGGTGAAAGTTTGAAGAGAAACAGAATATTTGAATATTTTCACAATATCTATCCCAAAGATATTTACTAAAATTGCAAAGGGAAAAATAATGACTTGACAGTGGAGGAACCTGGCATACATCACATTAGTCAAGTGATCAAGGTTAAATGTCACCCATAATAAGACATATTGACATCACATACCTCTGATATGATACACTCACTGAGAAGAGCACATCACATCTGTGGTATTCTTGCCCAAAATAAATAATTTAAATATAATTATGAGTAAACATTAGACAAACCCAAATTGAGAAGTATTCTACAAAATAACTAACCAGTACTTTTCAAAAGACTTGGATAATGAAAGACAAAGAGAGTGAGGATCTGTAATAGATCA
>NW_011888793.1:2659077-2690871 GCF_000151845.1 Pteropus vampyrus | reverse complement strand
TAAAGCTCAAAAACAGGCAAAATTAATATGGTGTTATAAGTCCAGACAGTGGTTTTCTTTGGATGGATGACAGTAAAAGAGGTACAAGAGAGCTTCTAGGGAGATGTTAATATGTTGATTATATGGAAAATTCACTTTGTGAAATTTAATTTAGCTGTACCTGTATTATTTGTGCATTTTTTCTATGTATGTTATATTTCAGTAAACATTTATAAAAATAAAAAATAAAATAAAATTAGAACTTAAAAAACACCTAGACAGTCTCATTATGTATATATAATCGCATCTAAGATTGATAAATGGGCAGGGGGGACCCAGAAACATTAGAAGGAAACTTAAGCTTATATAGAATACTGCTGGAGTAAATTTTGTATTAAATATTCCTTAATAAAAGCCCACTTCAACTGTTAAGATTCACCCAAAAAAGAACTGTAAACCTATGTTTTTATATTTCCTTTTTATAACTTTTTAAAAAGATGAACATTAAAACACTTTCCAAGGTCACTTCTTTTAGTATTTCCCCAAATGAATGTTACATATAAACAGCACCTCAAGCCCTCTGACAATACTCCCTGGAAAGTTAGGTCACATTAGTTCACTCTGTTCTAGCTACGCTAAGTCCACTTCACTTCTTTCAAATCAAACTAATATGGTTAAAAATGACATGCCACAAAATATTGCAATGCACTATGTACTGTGCAAGCACACAGTTTTCTCAAACAGTCATAATTCTGCACAAAATTTGAACACTGTGTTGATGTGAGGACATGCTGTTGTCTAGTCTTCACATCAGGGTGTTCCTGAAAATAGTGGGGACAACAACATGTTCTAGCGGAGATAGTCCTGACTAGAAATAGATGACTCGTACTCTAACCCTCTTGCCAATGCAACCAGGAGAATAATACATTTATTATCTTTATCTATTTCCCAGTTTTTCTCTCAGCCAAGTTTATTAAAATAGATTGTGTGAGAATCACAGAGTTGTAAAACAAATTTGGGAAAGGTATTAGGGTCTCTTCTTAATAATTTTCATTTGGATCATCTATTAATATTACTCATAATAAAAATATTCTAAAAGAAAGTACTTTAAAACTCCCTTTTATCTTCCCTCCATTTATAATCAGACATTTTAGAAAATATAAGAAAGCTAATCACATCATTGGGGAATTTTACCACCTGTAACCTATATGCTCTTTTTTGGCAAGCTCTTGGTTCTAAGGATTCACTTATTTTTAGTCTTTCTCTCAAACTGGTTCTGCAGCAATCTAAGAAGACGGATGGAAGTTCAGGGTCTAAAAAAATGAAGTAGGAGATTTTCAGGATTGTATCCTGCCATGATCTGACAGGCAAAGGCACCTAAATATCAAGGAGAAAAATTAGGACTGCAACAAAAAAATCAATCAAAACATTTGATTATGGCAAAGAAACTACTCAGGATATCTTAGGTTCTTCCTGAGAGGCCTAGCTTCATAGGCCCTTCCAAGGTTCAATTTTTCTTTGAAATCTACAATCTATTAAACACTTTTTGTCTAAACTAGTTCAAGCTAGATTTTAGTCACAAACAAAAGTCCTAACTAATAGTGTATGGCCCAGCATCTATCATACAGCAACCTTAAAATTAACTTCTAAGAGGTTAGTTTGAAGACAATGCTTTCTACCAGTCTTTAAGAATGGAAAACATATAATTAAATAAGCAAATGACAATAAATTCAGAGAAATAAACTCAGGCAATTCAGAGAAAAGAAATATCTTGAATTAAAAATTACCAAAACAAAAATGTACATCACTAAAATTCAGAGAAATGGAAATTGAAACAACATTTTAATCTAATAAATTAACAAAGACAACAAAAATGAGTTTGTCCAATATTGGCAAATACAATGAAACAGTATTCTCTTACATTATGTGTGGGAGTTTAAATTTTTATAGACCGTTTTTACAAAGCATTTAGAAAATATGCATTAAGAAGCTTAAAAATATTTATATTCTTTGACCCAGGAATTCCACTGCTGGGATCTAGCCTAAGGAAATAGATCTAAATAACAGAAAACTTTTCTGTTTGCTTTGGCTTTGAGGAAAGCCATTCACTGCAGTAATTTGTGGTAGCAAAAGTCCAACAGTAATACAAATGTTCAGTAAGAAAGCGGTTAATCGATTTAATCAGTGCAATATTAGCCATTAAAAATAATTTTATATTGTGTGTGTGATAAAAGAAAAATGCTTACATTGTGTTAGATTTTAAAAAATCAGAATGTCAAATTGCATAATTAAATGTTTTTAAAACTATATAATCAAAATGATTTAGGCATTTTTTTGACTATGAAAACTTTTATAATATAAGCTAGAAATCATTCGGTAGGTTAAGAGGAACTGTGAACCGCATTCTAAAGACTAGTGTTATTAAAAAATTGATCTCTATCTTGAGTGAAGGGAAAAAACTGTTGTTCTCCAAATACAGAAACACATGGCTACTCTGTTTAAGGGGCCGCTGCTCAGTTGGCCTTCTCTTCTTTCTTTACTGTTGGTGGTTATGACATGTTAAGGCTGTTAAGGCTGTTAAGAATGTCTTCAGTGATATTTAGGTATATGTTTTTCCTTAGCTAACTATATTTATTTATGATCATACCCTGCAATTGCAAAATATCTATAAAACATTATTAAAAACTTTTATTAAGATTTGATAGAAAGAATAATATTTTGATTGTGAAATTTGTTTCTAAATCTTTTTTTTCATTGAAATAAACTTTTTAAAATGTGACTTTTGAGGTTCTTTGCATAATATAATGAACATATTTTAAAAAGTTAATCAGTTGTCTTAGGAAGTAACATTAAGGGCAAACTTTTTCATCTACTCTCTACTTTATAAATATTCCATAATGTACAAGTGAAAATAAGAGACTTAACTTCTTTTAAAGAATAGATAATAGATTAGCAAATAATTTATAAATTAATGTTTGAAACAATGAAAATAATAAGTGCATTTGAAACACAATATAAAATACACCCCAAAATGTCATTAGATTACATTAATTGTTTTAAAAACCAGTCTATACATCTGTTTTTCGTTGAAAAATTTCAAGAAAGCTGTATGTGCACTTCTAGAATAATGTATGCAACCATAAGATGTTCACAGGATCATTACAATTTGAAGTTTCCTTTTCTTCCCAGATTTGAAGCAATAGTAACTTTGGTTCAATAAAAGGAAAAGAGAAAATGTGACAGCTTTGGGTTACTATTTTTATCTTCTGATAAAACTATAATAACACCAAGAAGAAAAAAAATAAAAATCACTCGCAGAATAATATGTTTTATGTGCCTACTATGTACATGATACCATACCTGGCATCATTAAAGTTTGGAAATAAAAGATTAGTACCTCAGGTGACTCATGGATAGATGTAGGAGAGAGTGAAAAAGACAGTTACATTACAATGTGACAAAGAGAGTAAAGAAAGCAGGCAGATGAGAGGAAGCAGAGAGAGGCAAGTAATCAGCTTCTCTTTGTGTGACCTGGAAAGTATGAAGAACATTCTCATTAGAGAATTCTCTGACTGAATGATAAATGCTGTTGAAAACAGGCAAGGAGGGAGGGAGAAGAAAAAGAGGAGAAGGTTGCCAAGGAGTAATGAAGGGAAGAAAAAACATTTGTTAGAAAGACTTTTATTTTCTTCTCAAAATATTTCATAATCAAGGGAAAATTAAGTTACTTCCAAATCAGAGATCATTCAAAGAGTTTCATTTAAAATGCAGTGACATTTAAGAATACCCAGAGAATCTTTTCGACAAGATATTTTACATGCTCTTCATTTCACTATTTAAAGAGAATAAAGGAAAAGAAATGTTGTAGTGTTTATTCAAAAATTCAACCTACTGCTGTACATATCTAATAAAGTTGTCAAATATCCTTCAACTACCAATTAAAATCACATAAAAATATAATCACCAAAATATTCTTACAGTTAAGAAATCTATTTAACTTTTGGCCGGTTTTTCTGCCATCGGTATTTTACCACACATTTTCTAACCCAAATCTTGCAATGCCATTAGGAAATAAAGTGACTTTTTTAGATCGTTAAATAATGGTACTGTGGTCTCAAATTAATTTTAAGCAGATGTTTACAAGGTTCATCAAAATAGCTCAGTTAAGGGATTGACTAGGAACATCAATTATACACTAGTATCTTTGCAAAGTGTTCAATAACAAATAGAACACAGGGCTGAGCTGGTATGAAGACTCGCCTGGGTTCTGCTATGGGCAGTCTTACATTTGCCTAATTTAGAAGTTGCAAACTGGTCCCTAAACATGTTTTACTTGACTTGCAGAATTTTTGTTTTTTAATTTAGTACCAACATTTAAAATTTGAGAGATTTTACATAAAGATCCAGATTCTCTGCTTTACTTTAAAAATCAAGTAATTAAAAAATGATGGCCCACATTCTCCCAAAAATCAATCTCCTGGAGCAGCTGCCTCCATTAACGAGCATGCGTTTTTCTGTTTACTTTAGTTCACATCCAGCCACTGTCACTCACTTATTCTGGATACCTGCCTCACCCCACAGGCATTTGATTTTGCCATCTCATTTAATTCTAAAATTTGATAGCTGGGCTTTAGATGCTTTTATAAGCCATTTAAAACCAATTTGAATGAGTCTGGCTACCTCAAATATTTTTTCTCTGAAAATTACAAAAGGTGGCTGCCTGCCATTTTGAGAAATATTTTGGAATAATCAAATTCTATTTTTATTTTGCATAACAAATTAAAATATATGTACACACAGGGAGAAATATATATCCCTATCTATCTATCTAATCTATTGAGAGAATGGTTTGACTTTATACAGAGAAAAATCTGACTTTATACTGACAGTTATCAAGATACTAAAACTTGAAAGCAAGGAGAAACTATAACTGTTTGCTTTAAAATTGCAGTGGTTCCTTAGTTGAGGAATAGCTGGTATCTACCTTTCTAACAGCAATCTGTCTCTCACAGAGCTGCCAAGAATAGGCCTTTTTCATCTCCCTTCCCATTAAGCACCAAAAACAAAACAACAGCAACAACTGACCAAGCACCAACTATGCAAAGGCCCAATGTATGATATGCTTTACAGATGCTTTCTCATTTAAACTTTTTAGGAAATCCTAGCTCCAGCTTCTCATTTTCCTTTTGGTTCAAATCAAGGGATTTTTGCCTGATTTTTAGTAGGTTTTTTTTTTTCTTTTGCCACATCAAATGTTTCATTAATCCTTATCTTAGTATTGTCAAAGTATGTTCTACAGTAAGTCCCTTATCCCACCCCAAAAATGGTTTCATAGTAAACTGAGGTTGGAAATAACAGAGCTTCTACTATGCAAATGTGTAAAGTGAATCATCAAGAGAGGATGGATGTAGAGTATTTTCCAAACTTAAAATTTGACCATAGAATACTTTTTCAATGACATTTCTTAAGACTCCTTTGGAACACACTTTGAGGAACAATGTTCTATTTTTAGTATTAATTTAATAATCATTCTATGTGATCACTTTTATTTAAACTGCTATTCTTTTCAATAGGGCATCAGAAAGCATCGACAAAAGAAAAGCTGATCAGATGACAGGTACTCCCAACACGAACAGAGTCCTCTTTTTCTAGGGAGTCCTGCAGAAGCGTAAGCTTTAGCTTTCCCCTTTAGAGGGACTCCTGCCAGGATGGAGCCTGCTCTGTCAAAGACTTCCTCCTCCTACACACTGTTTTGGGGTTGTCTCAGGTTCTGCCTGACAAACTTTCTTGATCATCAGACTGGTTTCCAGTGCCTGACCCTTTATTTATGCCTCTGAGTTCACATTTGGCCCATTGCTTTAGACTTGGAAGACTCCTTGGCCAGACCAACGTGCCCCATCCATTTCCCAACCCAAAAGGAGAAGGCGGGGTATGTTCACTGCCCCAAAACAAATTTTCCACCCTAGATTTAGACAGTCTCATTGACTATGGGAAAACATAACAATCCCACACTGTTTTCTCATACCAACAACTCATCACATCAAATCCACAGAGTCTTTTCTACCTATCTTCAGATATCTGTCGAGTAGCCATGGATAAAAATCACAGCTAGGGAAGGTCTTCCTAATGCTGTTCCTCCACCAGGGTCTTGAAGACAAAAACTACATTATTTCTCTTAGATTTCTCCACTCTCCAAAATATAGAACCTGAAACCTCCCTTGACAGCAAAGGCATAAGTAGGATTCCAGAGCCCCATAATAACAGAGATTCTCCTATATATCCTGACTTTATAAGGCTCCAATATCCTACAAAAGGCTCTATTGAAAAACAAAAGACAACTAAGGAAGATCTCTTGAAATCTTTTGGATGGCTTTCACTGCAAACAGGAAGCTATCATTAGTAGGCCTGAGGCACTTCAAATAAGCTGACTATCAAACTGGGCTAAATCTTTGCAATAATTCTGTCCACTCAGAGTCTCATCTGAGTCATGCATTTATTCATTCATCAAAGAACTTCAGTTAATGGCTGGTTGGTTGGTCAATCAGCACGAAAGGTAAGTACTACAACTGCAAGAATGCACAGAATTTATTGTGAGCCTAGAGAAGACTCAGTCAGGGATGATGAATAATAAAAGATGAGTTAGGGTCAGTGTGATGCAAAGAAGGACATAACAAGCAAGGAATTCCAGAAGGGCATTATCCAAAGCACAGAAGCTTAAGAGAAGATGGTATTTTCTGGTTAATTCTTAATGGTTCACACGAAGTGACAAGAATCAAAGATGAACTGGAGATTATGTGAGCCATGTTATGGAATTTGCACTTTTCCCTCAGTGCTATGGGGTCCCTGGAGGATTTGAAGCAAGAATTGGATTTTAGAAAGATGGCTCTACCAGAAATTACCTAAGAAACTTCCAACAAGACTTAGGCCCAATGACATTTGTATCACTGAAACCTCCCTCTCCCATCAGTCTATCCTCCCTTCGAGTCCTCTCCTTCAGAATGCTCAATTTCCAGATGCTCTCCCTGATTAAGAACATCAAGTATCTGCCCTCAGTATTGCAGTGCTTATTAAACCTCAAAGCAACGGCGATATGATTTCCCCACTTAGAAACTCATTCTCCTGCCCCCATGCTTTTCTCCTCCTCCTCCTCCCTCCCCTGCTTGTTAGGATCAGTTTTGACTTCAGGCCTGGGTTCAACACCCCCTGTCCAATTGTCTGCACCAATTCATTCTTGATTTTTTACTCTCCTTTAATAAAAAGGTGTATGTCTTGCTTTCTTATAATCTTATATTCTATTGATAGCTCCACCTAAGACTAGATCCTTAATATTCTCTTTCCAGGCTAGAACCACAGCCTTGCAATTCAGCTTTTCTAATTATCATTGAGGGATGAGACTTTTCGATAACCCAACATGTGCCCTGCTATCTGTTGGAGTAAATTATTAGTACTTTGCCTTAAACTTCTCTTACCCAGACACATCAACTCCCTTGAAAATTCAAGGGGGGGTGTGTGTGGGTGTGGATGGTAGTAGAAGACTATACCTATATAGCACATAAGGCTGAGACTGTTTCTAGCCAATGGATAAGTATAATTCCAGGTCCCTAACCCCTTCTAGTAAGCTATGTTCTTGTCATAAGAAACTGAGCCATGCTCAGTTGAGTTCAGGGAGGTGACAAGTACAATTTATTCTAACTGTTCTCCAATGGCAACCTAGTCTCTCTGACCCTCACTGACACATAATCTTTTGTTGTATGCCATAAAACAATCACCTTTTGCTTCTCTCTTAATAAGCCTTTAAGAGTTTCCTTCCTTTTCCAGATTAAAAAAAAAATTCATAAATCCTTCAATTTTTCCACTCTTAGAAACCAGATTATGTTGGGCCTGTCTTGCAGTATTATTAATTAATTAAGTAGAAAATTGTATAACCCTAAAAGGTAACTGTACATACTTTTTTGTTTATCCTTAAGTAGTCTTGGATTGTATTTCCGAAAATAAAAATTCTCCTGGAGAGTAATAGTATAAACAAACACAAAGATGCTTATCTAGCTTGCTGTAAAAATTTCAGTCCTCTTTGTTAAAAAGAAATAAAGCTTTTAGAATATAACTGCCCATATCTAAGGTTGCTGCCTCTTTTCTTATGTACACCCTTCTGTCAAAGTAATGCTGATATAGCATGACTTTGGAGTAGGCTGATCTCAATAGCACAGAGAGGCATCAAAGTTGCCTGGGAAATATAATGCTAATTATGATTTGACTCCAAATATACTGAAAGGGAATTTCTCATAGAACAAAAGGCTGGACTAAAGTTTGTCTGCATTATTTATGATAGAAATATTAATATAATACCTGCTTATAAACTTCAGAAAAAATACTTAAGTAGGAACTATTTATATTTAGAAGTAATTAAAATTTTTAACATTAGGTTTGGGGGTTTATTAAAACAAATTCACTAAGCATTAAATCACACAATGCTTTGTTGTCCTGGTTTTATTAATTAAATGTACTTAAATGAATTAAAACTGAGCATTCATAAAACATTCTGTCATTTAGATATTTACTAATTTAGATTGCTCTTGGCAAACAATGCTGAATTGCAATGTCCTACAGTATACACAGGGTCAATTACATTATAACCTCTCAGATTTCACTTCTCTTCATTTTAGCATTTAAAGAAATGAATTAGTTCAGCACACTACTTTATATGTTGGCATTTTATTGATATTAAGATATTAATTTTTCAACATCATATTTTTCTGTAAAGAAAAATTTATAACAATGATAATAACAAAAATAATGAATTCTGCTGAGCATTTACCAAGTGCCAGAGACTGTGTTTAATAATTTACATGTGCTGTCATATTTAAATGTCACAATATTCCTACGAGGTAGATCCAATGTCAGCCCCATTTGACAGATGAGGGAATGAAGAGGTGGAGAGGTACTCAAGCTGACTGAGGCCATGCAACCAGCAAGTGATGAAACGGATTTGAACCCCGGCAGGCTGACTTATCCTGCTACTAATTTGTAGTTGATTCTACTTTGCTCTGATTTTGTACTTTTGATTATTTCTTTGCATATAATTTTAGAAGATGGATTTCTACTTGCATATTGAACTTTGAATTCTGCTTTGATTAAATTGATACTTAATAGGGATTGACAGGACTTGAGGACTATGGAATAGCATGACCAAGAAAGGGAAGTGAGCAGCAGTTAAAAACCACAAACATTATGCGCTGAAGAAAAGTTAAGCAGAAGATTAACTTTACACACGTTTCCAAATATATGTTTTTTTTTAAATCCCCTTGCAAAACCCAGGGGTTCACAGAGGGAAAGAGTTCTGTGGTAATTCTCACGAACCTTTGTTTTCATGGGCATAAGATGTTTTCAGAATCAACCCCAGTTAGTCTCTTTCAGCATGGTAAGAATTTGGCACGCTGCTCCTGTCCTCCTGAGAGAGAAATCCAAATGCTTGCCAGAACACTTAATATTCTAGCTTCCACAGCAAATCACTTTCATCTCCTTCTAACTGCCTCCAAATTGACTTCAGATTTGGGCAAAAGAAAGAAAGGCATTGAAGGAAAGAGGCACAGGGTGATGGTTGTTGTTGCTATTTTTTTTTTTTAATACAACAAACAAAACGTGCTTATAATTATATGAAACATAATTTTTTAAATATAATTCTTGCTATCAACTCTAGCAAGCTCTTTAGTTGTCTTCCTTTCCACAATAGCATAAAATACCAGGCCAATATTAAAATGTAAATGAGGTACTAAATGACCAGCTTGTAACTCATTGACAATTTTTAATTTTATTTCAATAGCCAACTATTTGTTTCCTTTAAAGGAGGATGGCAAGTGGAAAAGAATTAATAACCTAATCTTCTAGATATAAAGATATGAGTAAATATCTAGCCAAAGAAAACAAGATGATTAAAGAAGTCTATTATTTTGCAGTTACAAGAAATTACACTTTCCTCTTTAGAAATAAGAGCTATAAAATGGGTTATGCTAATATTAATTTTTCAGAGGCATAAATATGCTTTTCAACTCATAGTCTAATTAATTTTTTATTAAGTTAAAAAAAAGAGGAAAGATAGGTTTGTGTTTGAAATGTGATGCTGGTGAGAAAGACGTAACAACACTAGACAAGTCTGGCATAGAAGAACAATGGTGACAAATATTCCAAGAAAATGCTGCTTTTAACAGACACCATTTAAAAAATAAAGACGGGCTAAAAGCAAAATGTTAGAAAACAAACTTCAGTAAAAGAAAAAGAGCAGCATAACATAGCACATTTAATTAGTTACCTTTCCCCTCAGATTAGCAGACCCCAGAATATGCTTGGACACTCTTAGCAGGCATTTTAATCTTTTTATTTTTCTCTGTTTCTCCAGAATCTTCTAGCTTAATATCAGAAGAAAACCATTAACTGCATTTTGTAAATTTTTTTTTTTTGCAAAAACAAAGTTATTAACAAAAGGATAAAGAAAACTTAAATCACAGACCTATGTATGTATGAGAGAACGTTCTGCATTTGGCATTAGTTCTTTTTCTTGGCAATGCTCTGCTTCCTGGCTAAGCTTGAGTATGAAATATTTTTTGTTGTTAAGATTGGTCATAAATACTACCATGTCTCCCAACTGCACAAGTGCTTTTTAACAGAAGTGTTCACAAATTGCTTCGTTTCACTTTTTTGTCCCTTCTTTATCCCAGTCCTCTCTCCACTGTTAACTATCCTAAATTTTTGATCATCTCTTATGCAATCACATTCAACTGTATAGTTTCAATAGACATAGTGAAAAGCTACATAAACTGAGACTACATATTAGACAAAATTACATATTGAAAAAGGTAGGTATTCTTTCCCTTCCCTGATAATATACTGTTCACTGTTATCATGATTTTATTTGCATGTTTAATAATAGAATATGGACTGAACAACTCTCTTGAGTTTGTCTAAATAGTAACAGAATAATATAAAATATATATAGATGAATATTCAAATGTCTTTTTCAAGATATACCATCTAGAAAAGTTAGAACATGATGTCATTCATGAAGAAATGAATGAGTTAACCTAAATCTTTACCTACAGAAATTTTCAAATGACATGGGGAAGGGCAGAAAAATTACTCTGATCCCAGTACCTTAACACAATAATTATGTCCTATTTTTAATTTTAAAAATTTCTTATAGACAAAAATTACTCTAAATTAGATCAACAATAGTTTTAAAACTCAAAGGATTACATGAATTACTGTTTGATTGTTCTCCCTTGAGCAATTTAGCAGGGGACTTTCATCAATATACCAATAAAGCAGAATGTATAAATTAATCATACAAATATTTTTCAAAATATAATTTAGAATTCAAAGCTACCATTCTGATGGCCACATAAAATATCTTAAAAACAATCCATAATATTTATGAACATGTTTCTAAATATAAACTCTCGTTCTGTTTTTTAAAAAAGTTTATTATTTACTGATACAAAATTTGTGAAAAAAATGTTCTCTATGAAAATAAATGTGATTTTCTTTCAACTTTATCTCATGTACAGTATGAGTCTTTAAAACACAAAGGGTCCTCGATAGGAAAAAAACTTTAAAAAAAGCTTGTTAAGCTCATCTACATAATTATTCACACAGCAAAAATATATAATTATTACAAAGTAAAATGTTTTTCCTCCTCCTCTGAGCCTTGATGAACTAAAAGCTAATACCACATTTAAATATATATTTCCCTTCTTCCCAGCCCCTTTGCCACATTGTACCTCTAACCTGGGCTAGAAAAAGGTTATAAACCATTTTCCATTTTTCCTCTCTCTCTGTTTCTCTGCTCCTTTGAGGCACAGTATTCTACAAGGTGCCTGCTGGCTGGCAGGCAGGTGAGATACATCCTTCCTCTTCTGAGAGCAGATGATGACAAAACCCAGAGTAATTACACACAGGTGACAAAATTCAATATAAAAACTCATGTCCATTAAAAGAAAAATGGAATATAAATGGAATAATAATTCAGAAAATTATTATGATTCAATGTTTTAAATTACATTTGAATGATACACTTTCCAATGTGTCATTGACTTCCATCTGAAACCATGTAGAACTAACGCCAGAGTATTTTTCACAGCTCTCTAAGCATTTATCTGGGTACAAATATTAGAGGATTCAGCACAAGTGAGGTTTCCTGCTGAGAACCAAAACTGAAATGCCAGGAGGCATATTAAAAGCCAGTGTCAATGATGCAATTCATGGCAGACGGCCATCTCTAATCCTACATGCGTTCATTGTTAATAGAAAACAGAGGTGGCAGCAAGAGATATACTATTCCATTTCTCCATTCTTGACATGGATATCATTTATACGACAAAACAATGCATACGCTTGAGTACCTTCCAGAAGATGTGTAAACATGTCTATGTTATGCACAGTGGTAAAAAATTTTTTTAAAAAATATCATATGAAAACCTTGGCTTCATGATTCACTTTACTTCACTCACTGGTAAATTAGCAAATACCCACCATGCACCCACCAATGAGCTAGGTCCTCTAGGTAATACAAGGGAAGATAAAGACAGTACTGTTTTCAAGAAGTTCTACGTATTAAAAAGGCAAGACATAAAAACAAACACCAACAAAAACACAAAATAAGACAGTATATACTCAACTGCTAAATGGTCTGTTTAAAAATATAAGTGCTATATGATATCAAAAAGAGATCCTTATGGACTGGAGTAACTGGAGATAACATCATAAAAAAGAAGGATCTTGAAGAATCAAAATAATCTAACCACAAAGAAAGAAATGAAGTGGGTAGTTTAGTTTGGCTAGAGGAAAAAAATCTGTGCAAACACACAAATAAAAATGGTTTCAGAGAGTTTTATACTGACTCAAATCTATATCAAAATCATAGACGTTTTTACATATATAAATCAGCTATTTTCTTAAAATTAGTCATAAGTCCTCGGACAGTTCCAATTTAATTTTTTTTTGTTCAAGAATAATTACTGAGGGTAGGAAAATCTAAACTGTAGTTGACAAATTACTGGAGGCTCACTGTGGACAACTCTGAGTTAAACCAGAGTCTAACCCAGTCATAGCGTGGCCTCCACAATATTATGAGATTTACCTCTAGAACTTGATCAGGTTCCCATAGTAAATACTGAAGAAGAATCACTTTTGTTATTCTGGCATTGGAGAGGAAAAGGAATAGGCCAAAGCACTGTTCTTAACAAGGCCTGACCTCAGGGGAAACTAGTTAAGTTTAACAGAGCCTAATCTACTGGGGTATCATCAAAGCCTAACTGGCCTAGCAAAGGGAAATAGCCAACCAACTCCAGCCCACTCTAGCCATCCTGTCTCACCTAAGAGCTGGGGTGGGGTAAGAGGGGAAGGGAAACAGGCAGGGGCAGAGCTAAGAAACCTTGTGAAGTTCACAGTCCAGAGGCTCACTACGAGACTGGAGATCATTTCCCCTCTCTCCACACCCCACCAATACATTACTGAAGGCCTATTGACAGTAGTTCCTTTTACCTAGTACATCACGTCCAGCTACCAAAAAAACAATTACAAGGCATACCAAAAGGCAAAACACACAAACACACACATACAATTTGAGAAGACAGAGAAAGCATCAGAACCAGATATGAAAGGGATGCTGGAATTATCAGAACATGAACTTAAAAGAACTATGATGAATATGCTGAGGGTTGTAATGAATAAAGTAGATAGCATTCAAGAACAGATGGGCAATGTAAGCAAATATGGAAACCCTAAGAAAGAAACAAAAAGAAATACAAGAGATCAAAAACACTATTATAGAAATCAAGAATGCCTTTGATGGGCTACTAGTGTACACCATAGCTGAAGAAAGGATCTCTGAGCATAGAGGAAAAAAGGATCTCCGAGCTAGAAAAAAGAATCTTTGAAACCTAAAACAGCAAAGAGAACCATGACTGAAAAAAATCTGAACAGAATATCCAGGTATTGTAGAAGAACTACAAAAAATGTAATACATATTGGGAATGCCAAAAGAAGAGAGAATAGAAGAAATATTTGAAATAATAATGACTGAGAATTTCCCCCAAATTAATGTCAGACATCAAAGCACAAATCCAGGAACTTTAGAAAACACCAAGCAGGATAAATGCCAAAAAAAGAAAAAAAAAATCACAGTTAGGCATATCATCTTTATACTGTAGAAAATCAAAGATAAAGAAAACATCCTAAAAGAAGCTAGAGGGCAAAACCATCTTATCTATACAGTAACAAAGATAAAAGTTACATCTGACTTCTCAGAAACCATGCAAGCAAGAAGAGAGTAGAGTGAAATATTTGGTGTTGAGAGAAAAATGCCATCAACATAAAAGTCTATATGCTATGAAATTATCCTTCAAATGTGGAGAAATAGAGACTTTCTCAGAACAAAAATCAAAGAAATTTGTTGCCAGAAGACCTGCCTTGCAAGAAATATTAAAAAGGTTCTTTAGAGAAGGAAAATAATATAGGTCAGAAATTCAGATCTACATAAAGAAGGAAAGAACATCAAAGAAAGAATAAGTAAGGGTAAAAAAACACTTTTCTTATTCTTTGCTTTCCAACATAAATATTATTTTAATGTGATACTTTTGTTTTTTTTTTTTGATGGACCATTATTTATATATTATTATTAAATAAAGTCTATAGTTTACATTAGGGTTCTCTCTTGGTGCACATTCAATAAGTTTGAACAAATATATACTGACATAATTCCATCATTGCAGTATCTTACGAAATAGTTTCACTGCCCTAAAAATCACCAGTGTTCCACTTGAAGCCTCTTTTTTTCCCTCCTAAAGCCCTGGCAACCACTGATCTTTTTACTTTCTCCATAGTTTTGCCTTTTTTCAGAATGTCATATATTTGGAACCATGTAGTATGTAGCTTTCACAGACTACCTTCATTCACTTAGCAATATGCATTTAAGGTCCCTCCATGTCTGTTTGTGGCTAGATAATTCATTTATTCTACTGCTGAATAATATTCTATTTTATACATATGCCACAAGTAGATTATCTATTCACCTGTTGAAGGATATCTTGGTTGCTTCTAAGTTTTGGCAATCATGAATAAAACTGCAGTGGGTATAACTCTTCAACTCATTTGGGTAAATACCAAAGAGCACAATTGCAGAATCATATGGTAAGAATACGTTTAGTTTTACAAAAAACTGCCAAACTCTTTTGTATCATTTTGGCTGTATCATTTTTCATTCCCACCAACAATGAATTAGAGTCCCTCTTGTTCTACATCCTCATCATTATTTGGTGTTGTGCTTGGTTTATTAGCCATCCTAACAGCTGTGTGGTGGTATCTCATTGTTGTTGTGATTTGTAATCCCCTAATGACATATGTTGAGCATCTTTTCATGTGCTTATTTGTCATCTGTATAACTTCTCTGGTGAGGTGTCTGTTCAAATCTTTTTCCCATTTTTTAATTGGATTGTTTCTTTTTTATTGCTGAGTTTTAAGAATTCTTTTTTTTTATTTTGGAAACCAGGACTTTACCAGATATATATTTTACAAATATTTTCTCCCAATCTGTGGCTTGTCTTTTAATTCTCTTAACAGCATCTTTCACTGAGCAGTTTTTCATTTTGATAAAGTCCAACTTATTATTTTTTTCATGGATTGTATTTTTCATTTTTATCTAAAATGTCATTGCCAAACTCAAGGTCACCTAAATATATCTGATGAGATCTTCTAGGAGTTTTACAGTTTTGCATTTTATATATGTCTATGATTTATATTGCGTTAATTTTGTGAAAGGTGTAAGACCTGTCTAGATTCATTTTTTGCATGTGGATATTGTTTTTCAAGCACCATTTTTGAAAAAAAAATAAACCAAAAACCACTTTTTCAATGTAATTACATTTGCTCCTTTGCCAAAGATCAGTTGACTATATTTGTGTGGGTCTATTTCTGGGGTCTTTATTCTGTTCCATTGGTTTATTCACCCTCTTTTTAAAATATATATAAGACTAGTTTTATTTATTTTTTTAAAGTATTTTTTATTTTTCAATTACAGTTGAAATACAATATTACATTGGTTTCAGGTGTACAACACAGTGAACAGATATCCATTAACCTACAGAGTGATCATCCTGACAAATCCAGCACCCACCTGACACCATATGTAGCTATTACAATACTACTGAGTATATTCTTTATGCTATACTCCACATCCCCATTTGTATCTCCCTATCCCCTGCCCCTTCTCCCAAATCTCCCCACCCTGAATCTAGCAACCGCCAAAATGCTCCCTGCATCTATGAGCCCACTTCTGCCCCACTTGTCTATTCTGCTCTCCAGATTTGACACATAAGTGAAATTATATGACATCTCTTTTACTGCCTGACCCACTCCACCCTGCACAATACCTTCTAGGTCCATCCATGCCATTGTGATGGAAAGATCTCATTCTTTCCCATGGCTGAGCAATATTCTATTGTATATAAGCACCTCTTCTCCATCCATGCATCCATTGATGAACACTAGGGATGCCTCCATACCTTTGTTATCGTAAATAATGCTGCAATTAACATATGGATGCACATATCCCTTTGAAGTAGTGCTTTGGGTTTCTTCAGATAAATACTCAGAAGTGGAATTACTGGATCCTTCTTTGTCTCTTGTCATATAGCCTTTGTTTTAAAGTCTATTTTGTCTGGTATAAGAATTGCTACCCTAGCTTTTTGTTTGTTTGTTTCCATTTTCATGAAACATCTTTCTTCATCTCTTTACTTTCAGTTTGTGCGTGTCTTTGATCTGAAGTAAATATCTTGTACGTAGAATATGTGTTTTTTCTTATCTGTTCAGCCACCCTATGTCTTTTTATTGAAGTTTTTAATCCATTTACATTTAAAGTAATTGTTGATAGATATGTAGTTATTGCCATTTTATTCATATCTTTTATCTATTTTCTTCTTCTTAAAGACATCCCTTTAACATTTCTTGTAATACTGATTTGCTGGTGATAAACTCTTTTAGCTTTTTCTTGTCTGAGAAGCTCTTTATCTATCCTTCCATTCTAAATAGTAGCTTTGTTGGGTAGACTAATCCTGGTTGTAGGTCCTTGCTTTTCATCACTTTGAATATTTCATGTCAATCCTTTCTGGCCTGCAAAGTTTTTGTCAAGAAATCAGCTGACAGTCTTACGAGAGCTTCGTTGTAGGTAACTAACTGCTTTTCTCTTGCTGCTTTTAAGAATCTCTCTTTGTCTTTAACCTTGGCATTTTAATTATAATGTGTCTTGGTGTGGGCCTCTTTGGGTTCATCTTGTTTGGGACTCTGTGTTTCCTGGGCTTGTATGTCTATTTCCTTCACCAGGTTGGGGAAGTTTTCTGTCATTATTTCTTCAAATAGGTTTTAAAATCCTTAGTCTCTTTCTTCTCCTTCTGGTGTCCCTACGATGTGAGTGTTGGTGTGCTTGATGTTGTCCCAGAGGTCCCTTAAACTATCTTCATTTTTTTAATTCTTTTTTCGTGTTGCTATTCTGATTGGATGTTTTCTGCTACCTTGTCTTCCAAACTGCCTATCTGACTGTGTTTCATCAAATCTATTGTCATTACCTCTAATGTATTATTTATTTCAGTTATTGTATTCTTCATTTCTGACTGGTTCTTTTTCATGTTTTCTATCTCCTTTTTTATATATTCTGTCTCTATTTTTATGTTTCCTATCTCTTTCTTGAAGCTCTCACTGAGATCATTGAGCATCCTCATAACCAGTGTTTTGAATTCTGTATCTGGTAGACTGCTTACCTCCATTTTGTTAAGTTTTTTTTTTTTTCTTTTTTTTCTGGAGCTTAGTTCTATTTTTCATTTGGGACATGTTTCTTTGTCTCCTCATTTTGGATACCTCTCTGTTTGTTTCTGTGTATTGGGTAGAGCTTCCATGTCTTATTAGAATGGTCTTATGTAATAGGTGTCCCATGGGGCCCAGTGGTACAGTCTTCCTGGTCAGCTGAGCCAAGTACTCCAAGTGCATCTCTTGTGTGGGTTGTGGGTGCTCCCTGTTGTAGTTGAGCCTTGGTTGCTATTTTTCTTATTCTTAATTCATCTAACAGATATCAGTTTGGTTAAAATTATAATAGCATCAAGGTATTTGATTATGCATGCTTATGTATATACATTATGAGCTTATATGTGCTTGTGTATGCTTACATATAAGTGAAAGAATTATACAAGGAGCAAGAGGAAAGAATCAGGATTACTCTGCTATTATAAGATACACGAAATCCTACCCATGAAGTAGTACAGTGTTATGAGAAAGTGAATTTGGATTAGTTGTAAATGTATATCATAAGTCTACAGTAATCGCTAAAAAAATTTTTTTAAATGTATGACTGACATGCTAAGAGAGAAAATAGAATCATCTAAAATGCTCAAGTAAAACCACAAAAGAAAAAAAAAAGTAAAGACAAAGAAGAACAAAGAACAAGGACAATAAACAGAAAGCAGTAATATATATGGTAGATATTAATCTAACTATATAAATAATCACTTTGAACGTCAAAGGTCTAAGTGCACCAATTAAAAGACAGTGATTATCAGAGTGGATCAAAAACATTAACTATATGTTATCTGCAAGAAACTAAATATAAAGAATATAGACTAAAAGTAAATGAACAAAAATTATCATTTTGATTAGCTAACACTAATCAAAAGAAAGTAGGAGTAGCTATGTTAATTTCAGATGTAGCAGATTTCAAAGCAAAAAAAAATATCAGGAATAAGGAAGTTTATTATATAATAAAGAGACCAATTCTCCAAGAAGACATAATAATTCTTAACATGTATGTGCTAACAACAGAGCATCAAACAGAAGCAAATAGTGATAGAACTGCAGGGAGAAATAGATGCATGCATATTATTGGATACTTCAACACCCTTCTCTCAGAAATAGACAGATCCAGTAGAGAGAAAAAAAATAAGCACAGAGTTGAACTCAACATCATCATCACAACGAATATAATTGATACCTACAGACTTCTTCAGACAATAACAGCAGAATATACATTCTTCTCAAGCTCACATGGAATATTCACCAAAATAAACTACATTCTGGGCCATAAAACACAATTTTACAAATTTAAAAGGATAAAATCATACACAGTCTGCTCTCAGATCACAGTGTAATTAAACTAGAAATCAATGAAATATCTAAAAATCCTCCAAATGTGGAGCTTAAAACAGTTCTATATAACACAAGTCAATGAAGAAATCTCAAAAAAAAAATTAAGAATATTTTAAACTTAAATGAAAATGAAAACATTCCTTTTCAAATTTGGGAGTGCAGCAAAAACAGTATCTAGGGAAATTTATAGTATCGAATGCATGTATTGGAAAAGAAGTTCTAAAAAAATCATCTAAGCTTCTAATTTAGGAAACTAGAAAAAGAAAAGCAAATTAAATTCAAAGTAAGCTGAAGAAAATAAATAAGGAGAATTAGAACAGAAACTGATAAAATTGAAAACAGAAATCAATAGAAAAAAAAAATCAACAAAACCAAAAACTGGTTCTTTGAAAACAACCAATTAAATCAATAAGTCTCTAAACAGGCTGAGAAAAAAAAAGGAAACAGGAGACGTCACTACAGATACCTTGAACAATAAAAAGATAGCAAAGAAATACTGTGAACAACTCTATGCCCACAAAATGATAACCTAGATAAAATGGACCAAATCCTTGAATTGCTAAAACTTACATAAGAATAAACAGACAATCTGAATAGGATTATATCTTATTAAAGAAATTTCATCAGTAATTAACAACCTTCCAAAACAGAAAGAACCAGTCCCATATGGGTTCACTGGTGAATTCTAAAAATAAATTTTAGGAATAAATTATACCAATTCTCTACAATCTCTTTCTAGCATTACTCTAATACCAAAAGCAGATGACAACATTATAAGAAACAAAAAACAAAAAACTACTGCCCGATACCACTTATGAACATAGGTGCAAAAATCCTCAACAAAATATTACCATATAGAAACCAAAAACGTATTTTTGTTTGTTTTTAAATATTTTATTTTTCAATTACAGTTGGCATACATTATATTAGTTTCACAAAAAAAAAGTCTTAAAAGATGTATACACCATGACCAAGTGAGATTTATTCCAGGTATGCAAGGCTGATTCAACATTCAAAAATCAATTAATCTATCATATTGACAGATTCGAAAAGAAAAATTACATGATCATACCATTAGATGCAGAAACGGTATTTGACAAAATCTAATATTAATTCATGAAAAAAACTCATAGTAAACTAGGAATAGAGGGACACTTTCTCAACTTGATAAAGAATATCTACAGAAAAAAACCCATAAAAACTATAACATCATACTTAATGGTGAGAAACTGAAGCTTTCCTTCTAAGATCAGCAAAAAAGCAAGGATGTCCCTTTCATCAACTCCTTTTCACTCCTTGCAGTAAGGTAAGAAGAGGAAATAAAGAGTATACAGATTGGGAAGGAATATATAAAATTGTCTTTATTCTCAGATGACATGATTATTTATGCAGAAAATCTGAAAGAATTAACAAAAAGACTACTGGAAACAATAAGCAATTATAGCAAGGTTGCAAGATATGAGTTTAATATAAAATAGTCAATACCTTTCCTATATAGCCATGAACAGATGGAATTTGAAATTTAAAAACACATTACCATTTATTTTAGCACCCCCCAAAATGAAACACTTATATACAAATCTAACAAAAAATAAGACCTATATGAAGAAAACTACAAAACTGATTAAAGAAATCAAAGAACTAAATAAATTGAGAGATAATCCATGTTCATGGATAGGAGTACTCAAAATTGTGAAAATGTCAGCTTTTCCCCAACTTAATTTACAGATTCAATTCAATGTCAATCAAAATCCCACACGTTATTTTATGGATATTAATAAATCAATCCTGAAGTTTATATGGAGAGGCAAAAGACCCACAATAGCCAATACAGTATTGAAAGAACAAAGCTGGAGGACTGATGCTATCTGACATCAAGACTTATTATAAAACTGCAGAAATAAGATAGTGTGGTATCGGTGAAAGTAGAGATAGATAAATGGAATACAACGGAGAGTCCAGAAATAGACCTACATAAATATGGTTAACTCATCTTTGACAAAGGAGCAAAGGCCATACAATAGAGCAAAGACAGTCTCTTCGACACATGGTGCTGGAACAACTCGACATCCATATGCAAAAAAAATATATATAGATGCAGACCTTACATCCTTCACAAAATTAATTTGATTCATAGATCTAAATATAGAGTAAAAAACTGTAAAACTCCTAAAAGATAATATAAGAGAAAATCTAGGTATCCTTGGGTATGGTGATGCCTTTTTAGATACAACATCAAAGACACGATTGATAAAAAAAAAAAATTGGTAAGCTGGACTTCATTAAAACTGAAAACTTCTACTCTGCAAAAGGCACATCAAATGTATTAGAAAAAGCAGACTGGGAGAAAATATTTTCAAAAAATACATCTGATAAAAGACTGTCCAAAATTTACCAAAAAAAAAAAAACCTCTTAAAATAAGAAAACAAACAATGCAATTATAAAATGGACCAAAAGCCTTAAAAGATACCTCATCAAAGAAGTTATCCAGTGGTACATCCAAACAATAGACTATTATTCAACACTAAAAAGAAAGGAGCTATCAAGCCATGAGCAGAATTGGAGGAACCTTAAATGCATATTATTAAGTGAAAGAAATCAATGTGAAAAGGCTATATATATTTTGTGTTTTTCCCTCTATGTGATTTTGTGAAAGGGGCAAAAAAAAAAAGAGAATAAAAAGATTAGAGGGTTTTGCAGGTTGGGGGTGAATAGGCAGAGCACAGATGATTTTTAGGGCAGTGTAACTATTCTGTATGATATAACAGATGGATACATGTCATTATACATTTGTCCAAACCTACAGAATACAACACCAAGAGAGAACCCTAGGGTAAACAATGGACTTGGAGTGATTATAATGTGTTAGTTTAAGTTCACCCTTGGTAAAAAACACACACCTCTAGTAGTGATGTTGATAACCAAGCAAACTATGTATATGTGGAGGCAGGGAGAATATGTGAAATCTCAGTACTTCCCTCTTAATTTTGTTATAAACCTAAAACAGCTCTCAAAAAATAAAATCTTAGAAGAAGAAGAATTCTTCATAATTACTCCCCCCCAAATCCCGATTTAGACTACACATTTCATAGTCATCTTACTTATAATGTGCTATCTCAGCAGAGAATTTATATTACTTGACGTCTGTTCATTTAATAAAGGCCATTTTGCTTTACACATCATTGAGAAGAACATTTTACCAAGATATATCCTTGATTCTGACTTTTACAAAGACATTTGGTTTTCTAAATTATTTGAAATGTACCACAAATTGATCCAAATGTTTATAAATCTCTTTAGATTGTGAAAGTTCAGAAGTTATCCTCTTAAGGGATTTCATTTTTAGAATCCAGAATCTATAATTCAGAGCCCTCCCTAATGAAATAACATCTTCAATGAACAATCAACATCATCATTAGTAAACATTTGTTGGACAGCCACTGTATGCAGGACAGTGCTCAGGGCTAATAGAGTTGGATGGGGGAGGGGTGATACAAAAAAATATAAGATATGGTCTTCATTCTCTAGCAGTTTATAAGCTAGTGGTTGCTGTTCAACCACCTATCTATCCATTCACCCATCCATCTACTCTCATAAAATTACACATGCTAATTAAGTGATGTTGGTAGTAAGTCTATGCATCAGAGACTGCATCTGGTTACATATAAAGGAACCAGATTATAGAACATTAATTATATAGTGGTTAAGTGTTCTCACATAACAAGAAGTCTGGAGACAGGCATTTTAGGAATGGTAGAAGAACACCAAAGTGTCATTTATGACCCAAATTCCTTCTTTCTTTCTTAGAATGTCATGTTCATCTTCATAGTAACCTCACCATTGCAAGGATGATCTGCCTCCAGCTTGTCCTCTGAATTTCAGATAGGAAGAATAAGAAGGAAGCAACAAAAAAGAGGAGTAATGGAAAATTTCCCATAACCTCCCAACAGATTTTCATTTACATCAAATTTGATAGAACTTTCACAGAAAGTCATCCTTAATTGCAAATGAGGTTAAGAAAGTAAGTGTCTGGCTTTTTCAGCAGACAGAGAAAGGTCAGCTCTGCTGCTTATAAGAATCAGAGAGGAGAGAATATCTGTAACATAGGGAGTCACCATACACTTTTCATATCTGCTCATAAATTAATCAATTCAACAAATATTTTGTTCCAGATACTGTTAGGTACTAGAGACAGATAAAGCAAAGAATACGAATGGTTTTCATAGAACTTACATTATAGCAAAAATGCAAACATTAAATAATATTAAGTGTGATGAGCACTATAAAACAGAAAACAAAAAATGTTATGGAACCCCTTCAGGGTCAGGGAATATCTTCTTGAGAATATGACATTTTAGCTAAGACATGCAAAAGAAGGTAGAGGAAAGGGGGTGAAAGAAGGAAGAGTTCTGAGTAGAAGGTACAGCACATTCAAAGGATCAGAGTTGAGAGTATGGTGCCTTCTAGGAACAGAAAAAAGATCTAAGGTGACTAGAATAAAGGGAGTGAGGATGGAAGGCTAACCAAGGGCCTCCAACTATAGAGAGCATTTTGCACTTTGTTCAAAGGTAAAGTGGTGGAGTGTAATGATCAGATATCTATTTTGACATAATTATCTGGGTTCCAGAGTAAAGAATGGATTAGGAATGGACAACAGTTCATGTAGGGTAGATGTCCAAACACAGAATGGACAAGGATGGCGATGGCTAAATGGATTGAGAAATATATATATGGACAGATTCAAGAGATATTAGGAAGAAGATGATAAAATAGGACGAATCAAGGGTGATGCTGAGGACTGATATTCATAATTACAGTTTGTTATATAAGTAATTCATATATTTTATTAAGTTTACATATATACAAACCTCATAACAACCCTATTTTATACTCAGAATAATCATGTGATGTAGGTAATATTATTATTCCCATTTTGTAGTCTAGTAAACTGAGGCAAGAGTATTTAAGTAATTTCCCACAAGTCCATACCACTAATAACTTGTGGAATTAAGATTCAAATCCAGGCAGTCCGATTGCAGAACCCATACTTTTAACACTACCTTAACGCTGCAGAGTGATGATGGGGATGACATTTCCTGATGTTAAGAACACAAGAGTAGCACCTGTGGAAGGAGGATGACCAGTTTACGTTGAGGCATTGGTGAAGCCTGTGATATAGCCACGTGGAGATGTTGAATGGAGGGAATACATTACTCTGGAAGTCTGAGGATAAGTTAGAAGTGGCAGTGGAAATTCACAAGCCTACAACACAAACAGCATAACTGAAGCCTTGGAATTGAGTAATATCAACTGAAAACTGAAGAAAGAATGTAGAATGAAAATAAAAGAGCCGTGGACAGTGCCCTGAATGGCTCCAGTGCAGGAAGAGGTGGGAAGCCAGGAAAAGATAATGAGAAGGAACAGGTATCATGAGGGGCCACACAAAACCTGGAAGAATATAATATAGAAAGAAAAGAAGAGTAGAAGAGGAAAGAAGTCAAGAAGATAAAGAACAAGCACTTTTTTTTAGCTTTAGTAACATGGAAGTAACTCATGACCTGAAATAGGATGTTTTCTTTGAAATGATGCTGAGGGAGCAAGATTACAATGAGCCAGGGTGTATGCAAAAGCAAGAAAATGAAGACAGTAAGTCTAGATAATTTATTTGATAAGACTAGGATGAAAAGGAGGAGGGAGCTAAGGCAATAGCTGAAAGAAGCCTTGGATTAAGTGAAGGTTTCCTTTGTATGTTTAGAGAGTCTTGAGGAAATACTGCTGGAAAAGAAGGAGTATGTAGAGAAAGAGAAGGTAAAAATATTATAGGAAGAGGAATAATAGACAGTACCAGGTTCCTGAAAGCTAGGGTACAAGTACAAAGAGTGTGGTTAGTTGGAGTTATCTATATTAGGGGTTTTCCAGGCTGATATGATGACAGGATAATGGGACAAGGCACTTTATACTGTCAAGGGAATGGTTAACGTCATAGACCATGAAAACTAAGTTGGATTTAAAAAGAAAATGATAACAGAGACAGAGAGAAGATAAAGGCATCAACAGACCTCAGACCTAAATAAAACTGATCCAGTTGGAAGATGAGGTGCCTATAAACAAAGAGTGGATGTCCAAACTAGTAATTTCAGACATGGAGCCACTTTGACTAACGGAAAGAATGGAAAGAATTCTATTCTTACCACATCTTCGGTTTACTTTAAAATAAAGCCAGTAACACATGAAGATGTCTTGTTGAGTTCTTCACACTGCTTCCAGGGACAGCTTCCTTAATAGTTCTGCGAACTCGACCAACCTGTCTCTTGCTAATAATGGATGGCTTTTTGTACAATTGGGTTTCTTTGGTCCAACAAGATAAGGGTCAAGATCTGGTGTGTTCTGTCCCTTCCAAACAGATCTCCAATGACAATGTCTTCATACCATTGCTTGCCATAGCCACATTTGTTTGGTTTCTTTAACTAATCCAAATAGGGACATTATAGAAAAGACAAAGAATTTAATGAGCTGTGTAAGCGCTATTACTTAATCTTTTTGTTTGTTTAGCCATCTACAAACTGGATATAACAAGAATTGTTGATCATTAATAAATTAATTCATTTTTCTCCAATTTGAAACTGTTTCTATTTAGAAATATATAAGTAATGTATAAAGAATTTTAGAAGAAACCAAACTGCACACTTTTCTGAAGATGCATCAATTTAAACCTGCAGCAAATAAATATCACACTACTCTTAAGCTAAAATGACATGATAGGACTTGTTTGTTCAAGCCTGGTGCTAAGTGAAGCAGTAAGGCGGTAGGTGGAGAGAAGAGGACAGAGAGAAAGCTAACAGAAAGGCAAGCCATGGCTGTGTCCTTTAATAGTTTGGCTGCCTTCTCAATGAATAGCAGCATGGAGTCCAGCTTTGAGGGCCAGCCATCTATTGCCTATTAAGATTCGCTTCAGATACACAGATAGTACAGGTTCTTTCTAAAGCCTGACTGCCTTCTGAATTATGTTATAGACTTTATGTAGATTTCTTCAGGTGCTAAGTCAGCCTTGCTTAAATAAATATATAAGCAAACTAAATAAATAAAATCTACTTTCCCAACCCCTACTCCATTCCTGCTCCTACAAAAGGCTGTAAGTTCAGAAATGCCTTAAGTTCAGGTAAAAAGAGTTATAGGAAAGCTCAATTTAACTGTTGATCCTCAGGGTTGACATATTTGGTTTCTTGGGTTTTCTCCAATATCTCCCTCCCTTTTTTCCCCTTCTATTTTGTTAATTTTATTATTTTCTTTAAAACACCCATACCCTTTTAGGAAAAATGGAAGTATAATAAATTAAAATAACAATTAAGTTCTAAAGTTATGCTTTCTATAAAATCTCTGTTCCACTGAGCAGAAACACAGAGCATGGACCTAATGAAAGTTGGGCTAGAAACTGTAAAACCCCAATTAAACTAGAATTAATTGTTGTGGTATGGCTGAGATCGAGGTATTTATTATAGACCCAAGAATTTCCCTTGTGATATTAGGCAATGTTTAGCTATCCAAGGTAGGTGGGAATGTGATGATACTTACGGGGAAAATAAAAAGCTGTATGCTATTAATCTTAGCTCACAAACATGGAAAGGAATAAAAAAGAAAGGTAAGAGAAGTGAAACATAACTGAATTCCTGCCAGGCACAAATATGTGTATCATCTGTGTGAAGAAGGGGTTTCTCTGAACATTCTATAGATGAAGAAACAAAAGTATAAAATGATTACAAGACGAGGTCACAGGGCTAAATAACAGCAGAGCCTCTACTATTTATATCATATCGTACACTGCTTCCCTTCATTCATCCTTATAATTTCCACTAGAATTTAGTCCAATAAAAATTGTATTTTATGTTATAATGATAAATAACGAATTTTAAGTAAGGGAAATTCAAGTGGAAAGACAAATAAAAATAATAGTGAATGTCTGGGACTGCAACTCTGCAATACTGATTTAAAAGCTTAGGGGGAAAGGCCTCCTTTAAAAAGACAAAGCAGAAAAAAAAATGTAGCTTATTTTGGTAACCATGTTGCTATAGCAACAACATAATGATACACAGAAGGGCTTTCAAAGTTATACTGGTAATAAAAGATACACATACATACATAGGTCTATCAATGTTGTTGAATTAATATCAATCTCTATAACCTTGCCAGATCTAGTAACAAGGAAACCCATGTAAACAGTATTTATACCAATAGTGAAAACACCTTGTCATCTTCTGTTTACTGTTCGCAAGTGTCCACAGAGAGAAACAATAAAGGAAAACAGTATGCTCTATACCTAAGAACTTTGGTCTGGAACACAATCTAGTGCTGGTATGGAAGAAAAATGAAAAGATGATAAAAGGTTTACTTTAAAATAAAGCCAGTAACACATGAAGATGTCTTGTTGGTCTTAGAACTACATGATGTAAATAAAACTTGTTCGGTTTTCTCAAAGTTTAAGTAATGGATAGTACAAATATCAATATAATAAATGTAAATTATTATAGGTCAAGAAAAACGTGATATAAACTTATAGGTTTAATTTGTTTGTTAACAAACTGTGTCTATTGGAGCCATTTTCCGGTGGCCTGGAAAAGAATTTTCCAAATGGCACTCAACCTTTTTTTCCTGCCTTCCCCACGTTCATATTCCCAATCACATTCGCATCAGCAACAGCTCTCATTTCACTGCAGTCTCACTCTGCCCCAAAAGGGACAAATCGGAATTTTAGGAGAGAAGTGAGGGTTTGAGAAGGCCTCCAGAGATTTGAAATGATTTCCTAAGAAGTATACCCCCATGAGAACTATACTTCTATATCAGTTCTCTGTTCTATAAAATCTTGATTATTGAAAATTCAGTTGCCCCAAATATTTTTAACATGTATGCCTCTTACACTACTTCCATAAACACCAAAGAATACTGCAAAAGTAGAAAAAGCAGAGCCTAGACAACACATGTACAGAAGACAAGAATTTTTAAAAAGGGAGCCTATGACATACTTCTTTTCATGAGATACTATTTTTTTCCTCTCAAGGAACTAAAGTAAGCATGTACATGTCATTTTCTAGCGGAAAATGTAATGGTCAAGTAAGGTAGGCCCTTCTAATGTCTTCTTCCTTACAACAAAACCTGGTGTCATTTCAGGAAGCAGTGAGCCAACTCCCTGCAGTCTGTCCCCCAGACTCACCCTGCACTTGTGGGAAAGCTCTTAGTCTAATATAGACATTTCCCCTGACTGCTTCTCCCTTCATATCCCTGCCTTCTGACAGTGCAGAAGCCATTTTGAGATCATGATAAAAACAGCACGAGAATGAAGACCTACTCACTGAGAAAGATGCAGTGAGAGATGGAAAGAGGCTGGGTCCCGGGTGACATTGCTGAGCCACCTATACCCCTTCTTCTTGATTCAAGAAACAAATAACCCTTGTCCATTAAGCCACTTGCTGCGGAATGCATTTCTAACTGATAAAACGGTCTATGTGGGAAGTAGGTTTGGCAGAGGAAGATTGTAACTAACTAAATCTGCCTTGTTTGCCTTATCACCCCCAATTCCAGCTAGGTGTACCTATTTCCTCTAACTCTCTTTATTTATAAATTCAGAGACACTCTCTGTGTTAATTTGATCCTAAACTGTGGACTCAGCCTGGCTCTCTGAACCCTTGGTACCTACCCATGCCCCTTCCTTGGGCTGACTGCTCTACACTTGACTTATATGGCTTATCTGATTTGAGAGAACGGCTAACTACGATCAATAGAACTCTTGTGTCTAGTTCCTCATGGACAGGCCTATCCTATTGCTGCTTAAATCTCCATGCACAGTCTCAATTTGGCATGAGTAGAAGACAAGTCAAAGAGGAAATGCTTAGCAGGCATGTAGAGGTGTATTTATATAACCACTGACTTTTGCAAGCTAGCTACTGACATTTATGAAAAATTTAATCAATTACCTTTCTAAAAAAATGTCCTTAGTTATTCAAAGCAACCATTAATTTGACTGAAAAACAAACCTAAGATCATTACCAAGATGGAGTAGCCTCATAACCAAGATGGGTAGCCTCATTACTCCCAGGTCCTCACTCTTACAACTAAAAACTGCTGATCATAATAAAACACAAGCATAGGAAGACTCTGAAAAGAGGAAGAAGGCAGATGACCTAGGGACCTTAGAACTTGAGAAAAACTAAGGCAATGAGATCTCTGAATTTCTTTATTGTCTCCCATATATCCCAGACAGGGAAAAGTCTTGGAGCTCTCATTCCCCTCTTGCAAAAGCAAGATGTGCTTCAACTCTCCCACCAGGGTAGTGCCAGTGAGGCCAGTGGGGAGTTCAGCCTCCAACCCCTTCCTCCACCAATGAGTCTAAACAAAGCAGTCCAAGTTGGTAGTAATTAGCATTTCACTTTCCTTCTTCTCCTCATGTCAGTGAAACCTCCATACCTAACTGGCAGCAAAGAGGCCAAACAAAGCAGTGAAAAACAGGAGTAGCACTCCTAGTACTGTTCCCCACCCATATCCTGTGTCAGAGGGTCTCAGTTGGGAGCCTCCGGCATCAATGCTGTCTACAAGACTGATTTCAAATTCAATGACATAGTTAAGATGCGAGTAAAGAATGAAAAAAAAAATACCATGTAAAAATTTTTTTTAAAAAAAGCAGTACTAGCTATATGAATATCAGATAAAGTAGAGCAAAGAAAATTACTAGAGACAAAGAAGGACATTATATAATGATAAAAGGATCAATTATATAATAATAAAAGGCATAACAATCCTAAATGTGCTCATACCAAATAACAGAGCTATACAATGTATGATGCAAAAATTATAGTACTCAAAGAGAAATAAACAAATTTACAATTAGAGTTGGGGACTTCCAATACTCCACTTTTAGCAACTGATAGAATCATTAGACAGAAAATCAGTAAGGACATAGTTGAATTCAACAGCACCATCAATCAACTGATATAATTGTATGGACTACTTGATCCAACGACAGCAGAATATACATTCTTCTCAAGCTCACGTGGAATATTCACCAAGATAGACCATGTCTTGGGCCATAAAACACATCTTAACAAATTTAAAATAAAAATCATACAATGTCTGTGCTCAGACCACAATAAAATTAAACTAGAAATAAGACAGAAAGATATGAGAAATCCCAAAACACTTGGAGATTAAACAACACACTTATAAATAATATATAGGTCAAAGAAGAAATCTGCAAGAGAAATTTTAAAAACTTTAAACTAAATGAAAATGAAAATACAACTTATTAAAATTTGTGGTTTGCAACAAAATCAGTGCTTAGAGGGAAATGTACAGCATTGAATGCATTTATTAGAAAAGAGAAAAGATCTAAAATCAATAATCTAAGCTTCCACTTTAGTAAACCAGAAAAAGAAGAGCAAATCCGAGTAAGCAAAGGAAAAGAAATCATAATAATTAGAGCAGAAATCAATGACATTGAAACAGGAAATCAATAGAGAAAAATCAACAAAACCAAAAGCTGGTTCTTTGAAAAGATCAATAAGAGTGATAATCTTAAGCAAGGATAACAAAGAAAAAAAGACAGAAATTGCTAGTATCAGAAATGAAGAGGAGCTATCACTAGAGATCCCATGAGCATTAAAAGGATTATTATTAAAGGAATACTATGAATAAATCCATGCCCACAACTTTGATATGAATGGCAGGCATATATTATATGAAATGGACCAATTCCTTGAAAGAAATGCAAAAGTCACACAAAAATTAATAGATTGCCTGAATAGAACTATATCTATTAAAGACGTTGCATTGATAATTAATAAATTTCCAAAATAGAAAGCACCAGGCCCAGATGAGTTCTTTGGTAAATTCTACCAAACATTCAAGGAAAAAATCAATTCTCTCTTCCAAAAAATAGAAGCAAAGAAAATACTTCCAAACTTATTTGATGAGGGCAGCATTACCCAAATGCCAAAACCAGACAAAGACATTACAAGAAAAGAAAACTACAGATCAATATCTCTCACAGAGATAGATGCAAAAAGCTTTAACAAAATATTAGCAAATAAAATGCAAAATATATAAAAATAATTATATACCAAAACCAAGTGGGATTTATTCCAAAGCTGGTATGATATTCAAAAACCTGAAAGAATCAACGAAAAAACTCTTGGAACTAATAAACAGTTATAGCAAGATTGCTAGATACAAGGTTAATATACAAAAGTCAATAACTTTCCTATACCATGAACACATGGAATATAAAATTAAAAACACATTACCATATGCATTAGTGTCCCCCAAATGAAATATTTAAGTATAACCCTAATAAACTCTAACAAAATATGTATAAGACCTATATGAGGAAAACTACACAACTTGGATGAATGAAACAAAGAAGAACTAAATAAATGGAGAGATATTCCATGTTTGCAGATATGAAGACTCAATCCTGTCAAAATATCAATTCTTCTCAACTTGATCTATAGATTTAATCCAATCCCAATCAAAATCTCAGCTAGTTATTTTGTGAATACAGATTCTGAAGTTTATATGAAGAAGTAAAAGAGAGAATAGCCAACTCAATATTAAAGATCAGCATGACTGGAGGACTCACATTACCTGGCTTCAAG
>NW_011888793.1:2599659-2659027 GCF_000151845.1 Pteropus vampyrus | reverse complement strand
ACCTGAAAGAATCAACGAAAAAACTCTTGGAACTAATAAACAGTTATAGCAAGATTGCTAGATACAAGGTTAATATACAAAAGTCAATAACTTTCCTATACCATGAACACATGGAATATAAAATTAAAAACACATTACCATATGCATTAGTGTCCCCCAAATGAAATATTTAAGTATAACCCTAATAAACTCTAACAAAATATGTATAAGACCTATATGAGGAAAACTACACAACTTGGATGAATGAAACAAAGAAGAACTAAATAAATGGAGAGATATTCCATGTTTGCAGATATGAAGACTCAATCCTGTCAAAATATCAATTCTTCTCAACTTGATCTATAGATTTAATCCAATCCCAATCAAAATCTCAGCTAGTTATTTTGTGAATACAGATTCTGAAGTTTATATGAAGAAGTAAAAGAGAGAATAGCCAACTCAATATTAAAGATCAGCATGACTGGAGGACTCACATTACCTGGCTTCAAGGTTTACTATAGAGCTACAATAGTCAAGATAGTGTGGCACTGGTGAAAGAATAGACAAAGAGATTGATAGAACAGAATAGAGAGTCTAGAAATAGACCCACATAAATACAGTCAACTGATCTTTGGCAAAAGAGCAAAGGCAACGCAATGTAGTAAAAACAGTCTCTTTAACACATGGTGCTGAAACAACCACAGGTAAAAAAAAAAAAAAATCTAGACACAGACTTTATACCCTACACAAAATCAAATGGATCATAGACCTGAATGTAAAATGCAAAACTATAAAACTCCTAGAAAACAACATAGGACAAAATCTAGACGACTTTGGATACGGTGGTAACTTCTTAGATATGACACCAATGGCAAAATTCATGAAAAAAATCAATTGATAAGCTTGACTTCATTAAATTCAAAAACTTCTGTTCTGCAGAGGACATGTCGAGAGAATTGGGAGATAAGCCACAGACTGGGAGAAAATATTTGCAACAGTTCTTTATTAAAGAACCATTATCCAAAATATACAAAGAACTCTTAAAACTCAACAAGCAAATACACAATTTGATTTAAAAATGGGCAAAGGACCTGAACGAACACTTCAGCAAGAAATATATACAGACAGCAAGCATATGAAAAGATGTTTAACATCATATGTCACGAGGAAAATGCAAATTAAAACAATGAGATATTATTACACACCTATTAGAATGGCCCAAATCCAAAATACCAACACCACCAAATGCTAGTGAGGGTGTAGTAGCAAGAACTCTCATTTGTTGCTCCTGGGAATGCAAAGTGATAGAGCCACTTTGGAAGACAGTTTGGTGATTTCTTACCCAAAAAAAAAAAAAAAAAACCTATAGATACCGTATGATCCAGTAATCAAGTAATCATACTCTTTGGTGTTTACCAAAGGAATTGAAAATGCATGTCTATGCAAAAAAAGGTGCACATGGATATTTATAGCAGCTTTATTTATAATTGCTAAAAGTAGAAGCAAGCAAAATGTCCTTCAGTAGATGAATGAATAAACTGTGGTACATCCAGACAATGAAATATTATTCTGTGCTAAAAAGAAATAAGCTATCAAGCCATGAAAAAACATGGAGGAAACTCAAATGCATATTACTAAGTGAAAGAACCTAATCTGAAGAAGGTTACATATTGTATGATTCCAACTATGTGACATTCTGAAAAAGACGAAACTATGGAGGCAGCAAATGGATAAATGGTTGCCAATCCTTAGAGGGAGGGAAAGGACAAACAGGCAGAACATAAGAGATTTTCAGGGCAATGTAACTAACTATTCTGTATGATACTACAGTGGTGGATACCTGGCCTTACCCATTTGTCAAAGCCCACAGAATGTACATCAAGAGTAAACCCTAATGTAAACAATGGATTTGGGGGTGATAATGATGTGTTAATGTAGGCTCACTGATTGTAACAAATGTATCACTGTGGTGTGGGATGTAGATAGTGGGGGAAGTTGTGAGTGTGCAGGGACAGGGCTATCTGGGAACTCTGCACTTTCCACTAGATTTTGCTATAAACATAAAACTTCTCTAAAAATTAAAGTTTATTAATTTTTTAAAAGTCAATATAAAACATTTGTGAAGTATAAGGAGATAAAATATAATTTTAAAAATCAAATGTTAAAAAAATTGAAATAGCTCAAGAAAAATATTCTCTTATTAATATATATAATAAAAAAAAGATAGGTTCTATATATCCCATTAATTTAACTTTGAAATGGCTAAAAACTGACAAATCTATATTCATTTTGGAAGATTTTAATATTCCCTTATGATTTGTCAAATGAAATAGTCAAAAATAAGTAAAGAAATATAGATTTGAATAGTACATTTAACCAGTATAACTTAATGGATCTATTAAAAACTATATCTCTAAAACAAAGAATATGTATCTTTTTCAAATAGCTATGAAGTATTTCCAAAAACTCAGTTTAAGTTCTAGATAAGTTCTTCTAAATAACTCACATTCTCTGTCTATAATGGAATAAAAATGAACATAAACAAAAAGATAGCAAAAAAAAAAGCCCACAATCTATCCACTTAGATATTCTTCCAAGAATTTCTTAGATGAAAAAGTAAATAGAAACTGAACTTCTATCTTATTTAAAAGTAAATGAAAACAAAACACTATTATCAAAATGTTTGTTGTTGCCAAACCTTGTTCCCACAGGGATATTCGATAACTTTAAATGGAATTACTAGAAAAAAGAGAATAAAAATAAATTAACCAAGTCCTTGATAAAGTAACTCATAAGAAAACTAATATTTCTAAAGGATAATAAATAAATATAAATAAAAGTATAAGTTAATGAAATAAAAAGAAATAGGTTTGATCTATTAAGCTAAAATCCTAGAAAAAAGTTTTCTCTCTTCTTTATCCTTCATTCATTCTCTCCTCTCTCATCCTTCCCTCCCTCAAACACAAATAATTAACCCAAGAAAAGACAGAAGATAAAACAGATACAAAGGAAAACTTTTAAATAAAAAGATACTACATGTTACTAAATACCAAGAAATTTAAAATGTTAAGGAAATGCTTGATTTTCTGGGAAAATATCAATTTCCAAAATTGATTCAAGAAGAGGCAAAAATCCATAAATAAACCAATAATTATAGGGAAACATAATAGGTCATCAAAATTCTACTACCCAAAAAAGATACAAGACACATTTTTTATGAAGGAGATCTACCAGAGCGGCAATGTGTTATTCAAAATGTCTGCGGCACATAAAAGATGGTAGCTTTCTTAACTTTTTTTAAGAGGCTAGTATAAGCCAGTCTTTATAAAGAAAACTACAGGCCAACCTCACCTGTAAACATAGAAACCTATAGCAAATATCCTATTTAATACAGAAATACACTGGATGGGTTTACATTAAATCAGAAATAGGATATAGGACCAAGAAATAGGACCAAGATGCACTGTACAAATTTACTATTCCACACTGTTCTAAAGGTCCAATCCAAGTTGAAGAGACAAAAAAGAAGGGTAAGAGGTGGAGAGGTATAACTATTAGAAATAAAAAGGTAATATAGTCACTATTTGCATATAATGTGACTTATATAAATATGTGCATGTGTATATATATCTATATATATAGAATATATTCAAGAAAATTTCCAAAATATATAGTTAAGTAGTAAAAGCCACACAATGATATGTTAAAAACTAGTCTATTAAAAGATAAATATTTTTAAAATTACATGGCTTATATATAATACATATTAAAGAAAGATATCTGTAATATAGTTAAAGACACAATGAAGAATCTAGAAAGAGATATAGCAAACCATTAAAAGTGGTTTTGTCTCCAATAAGAAGAAAGTATAAAAAGAGACTTTCTTGCCTTTTCTTCTATATACTTGTTTTATTTGGTGTATTTATGTACTTATATGATACAATCTTTTGTTAAAGAAAGTGTGAATAACACCAAACAAAAGATTCTCTGACAAGCAAAAACCCTCCAAATTTAAAATTCTAAACTGAATACTTCAAATTTTTTATTTTTTCACTCAAATAGTATGAAATACTTTATTATCAGGTCTGAAATTTAAAACACTATAACAAAATTTTCCCGGTAAAGAACTAAGAAATATTGGGCCCAACTAACATTTAATGTAATTATCAAAATCTGTGATAAAATTTAATAGAAGTATTTAATCCCAAGAGATTTAAGAAAGTTTGTTTTTAAAAAGACATATTCATTAACTTCATTAATTCAAAGTTTTTAAACACCAACTGTCACCATTTTAAATGGAGAAATATTCATTCATAGGAAAAAGGTAAAGCTAAAAACCCTTCTATAGAAGTGTCTGTACAAGCTCACTGAAGTGTCTTTAGGCAAACTAAATTGTTGATTAGACAGCATTAGGAACCCATTATTTAATTTTATTTCAATTTCAATTTATTTCAGTGACTTAGAATCATGTACCAATTTTAATGTTTTGAAATCATTTTCAAAACATGAAAACCTTATCCTATAAATCTAAATATTCAAGGCCATTTAAAACAAATGTTAGCTATCAAAAACTACCAAAATTTACTTGATTTTTCAGACAAATCTTCCTAATGATAAAATTAAAACATATATCTGGGGAAACATAAAACTTAACTCATCTCAACATACAGTTACTGAATTAATTGGTTTCTAATCATTCAGAGAGTAAATATATGCCTCAAAGTATGCTCAAACTATAATTAATAATTATACTCAGTAATTATTAATAAACAAACTCAAATGTATTAAAGTATAAATTATACCTGATATAGAGAAATTCTAGAAGAACACTAAAAGCCTATTTATTTTCTGCACCATACTTTCAAACTAAATAAATGACAGAAAAAAATAACATATTCCAACCTTTCTGTTTTGGATTCATTGTCAACTTTGTACTGTTCAAAATCTTGGCTAAGAGACTGCAGCTTTTCTTGAAGTCTCTTTTCACGTTCTACACTTCCTTGATAAAATTTCATCTCTTTTTCCATCGCTTTTATTTTTTCTTCCATAGCTTTAAACTCATGAAGTATTAGATAGCTGACTCCACAGTACTTACAAACTTTTTCTTCAGGGGACATCTAGAAAATAGAACATATATTTACTAAAATGATATTTTTTAATTCTGAAAAATAAAGTTCAACTGAAGATGTTACTGCAACCATGTTGCTCAAATAAAGTAAATGCATACTGTACTGTCATGAAGTAATAATTACAACATTGCCTACATCTAGATAAAATTTTAAAACTGGAATGAAATTGACTGCACAAAATCTTGGAATTAGAAAAGGGTCTTTCAGAGTAATTATTTCTCCATGGTATCTCTAAGAAAGATTTACTCTTGAAATATTTTCCATAAAATAAAATTTAAAATGAAAACATCTTTACAATTCTTGTTTTAAGATGATTTTTCCTCAAAGTAGGAAGAAATCACTGGCCCTTCACTGCCAATTGCACTTGACCCCGAAGATGCCTCTTGGCTTTTTCAAATCTTATTTTCCTCATTCATAAAATTAAGGCATTGGACCAAATGAACTCTAAGTTCCTGTTCAGTTTTAACATTTTATGATTTTTATAGAATTTAACATTTTGTCCTAAAACCACAAATAGAAAAAAACTCTTTGAACCTAATCTCATCTCCCTAAATTAGTTCTTTTCCTCTCAGGTTGTTATGGTTAAACCCATTTCATAGATAAGAAGACTACTGAAGTTAAATAACCAGTTGATAGGTGGAGAAGGTGGGATTAAATCCAGGTCTTCCTAAAACCAGCACCTATACCTGTGACCATTTGTATCATATTTATTATCTACAATGTGTACTTCAGCTAAATTCTCTTACTTTCTTCAGATATAATGTTCACATCTCTGGTCAACATTAGGGCAGTGAAAAGTAGAATTTTAGCAAAGTCAAGGGAGAAGTGATTCTTTTTTTCTGTGTCAAGTACATAAATATTCCTCAAGTAGCCTCTACCTGTTTTGCTGTTCACAAAGGAAAAGAGACAGCTTCATTAAATATTTGCTCCAGGGCACTAAAATGAAAACAACACTTGGATTATTGGAGGAGTGTTTACTCTTAATACCACCTCTCTTAAGACTATAGAAATGGCTCCTGTAACTAAGAGTGACGCCTATCAATGCTATTACACAAGAGTGGGTTGGAACAAAATAATAAACTTTCTACAGGAAAAATTTTCTCATTTAAACTCAAATAATAAAAGTCAGATGAAAAACCATAATGCAGCACTGCAGGATGCAGATGAATGAATTTTTTTTTTTTCAATTCTCTACTTCACCAAAAAGGAGACCATTTATAGTCCTTGAGCCCAGAGCCTCAGTGACCACCCCCCGCTCCCGCCACGTGCACACACCTGCGCACATACATACACTCACCCGCACATGAACCCTACAAAACGTGATTCCCAGAACTACAGACAATTCAGAGAGTCATATTGGCAGGTAGACTGGGCTGGCTAGTCAATCCCAGGGTGGAGCAGGGCACACAGGATAGAGTTGGTTCTTCCAAAGGACAAATAGAGCTCCATCTGAAAGAAAAGCTCATTTCCCAGGAGAAATGGCTGGTCTTGCTTGGAGCCTATAATCTCCTTGTTCTCCTTCCAGTGTGTTAATTCCATTTCTTTCCAAGAGTGACTCTATCACTCTCTGATGGCCACTGATACCAAACACAGAGATGTTTTCTCACGCTGACCCCAAATCGGCCTCTCTGGAGCATCCTCCAGTCCTAGACATCCTCATAACCATGTTGAACAACCCCAGGACTCTTTATGGTATTTGAAGACAGCTATCAGGAACACTCTGTATCTCCTCTTCTCTAGGTCAACACTTCTAATTCCTTCAGCTGTTTCCTGTATGACATGGTTTTGAATTTCTTCTTCATTCTAGATAATTTTCTCGGAACTAGCTCCTGTGTTCTATCTGTTTCAAACTATGGTGCCCAGAACTAAATACTTCAGTGTGGCTGGTCTCACTAAAATGGAATAAGAGAGGCCTCAAACTTCCCTCACTCTAATATCTCATTAGTGATATCATTAGTAATATCTTCTAATGCGACCTTAGATTACAATGATCTTTTGTATTTTTAGCACTCATGTGTTGCTATTATATACTATAACTGCATTCTATGTTAAATAAAGCCCCCTATTTTAAAAAATAATAATAATAAATACTGCAGTGCAAACCACATCTCATTCTATTGAATATACCAATCCATTCCTTCCAATGTTTTTTAGAGACCTACCTTCCTCAGTTCTGGCTGCTCTGTTTGGTAATGTGACTAAATCTCCCTCTACCCATCCACCTTACTCATGGATGATTGGTAGAAAAGGACTGGACATCATATCCAAAAGAACCAAGCTCTAAGTTGTAATGAGCCAACTAGGCCCATAAGTGCTGAAGACACAGGCATTTAGGAAATCTTTAGGGCCAGCTACCCAATTATCTTTGTAACCAACCAAAATTTATTCATATCGTCTTCAAGAATATTATGACAAAATTTGCCAATGCCTTCATAAAATTCATATATTCTATGCTTACTACAGTTCCTAAACCTGGTAACTGTAGAATCCACTGATTAAAAAAACATTAAATGTGACAACGTTGAGGACAGGACTCCACAGCAGGTCACATCTCCTTGGTTGGTGCTGATCCATTACTCAGTACATTTCAGGTACAGTTCTTCAACTGATTATTATACTACCTCATTTTCTTTTTAACCAGCTTATATTTATTCACATTGTCTTTAGAAATATGACAAAATTTGTCAAATGCCTTCATAAAGTCCATATCTTCTATGCCTACTACAGTTCCCAAATCTAGTAACTACACAAAATGGAAAGGCAGGACCTACTTGCTTGCTCTCTCGATGAACACAAAATTGGTCTAATTTTATTGGTTCTCCAATATATCCTCACAAATCATCCTTTGATAGTATATTGCGGAATCTTGCCTGGCATTGAAATTGAGTTTACTGGTTGTAATTTATGGTCATTTTATACATGGAATAACATTTGTACATTATTTTACTCTCTACATATCCTCAAAGATCACCTAGAGTGATTCTGCAATCCCATTCAAAGTATTGTCAGTCCCCAGTAATATAATTCATCTGCATCAAGAAACCTGAACTAATTCAGAGCAGATGAGTATTTTCTTACAATCCCTTTGCTCATCTTGAGTTTTGATTCCTTCTCATCAATTTGAAAATTATATTGCTTACTCCAAGGCACTTTCATCCTTAACCTTTTGCCCATTAATCACAGTTCTCATCTTGCTCCTGGCAAAGTACCCTATCCTTATTCTAAAGAAAATTCTTGCAAGGTGGAGCTTATTTGCAGCCTGATGTACAAAACAGAAATAGCATAAGCTTCACAGTTGTGAAAGCTATTAGAATGTTATTATACCACAACGATCATGAGGGAAAACTAAAATAAGTGAAGCAATACATTTTATAGAACAAGTCTTCTGGAAGTTCAGCAAATAAAGACAAAACACAGTATCATTATGATCTAGGAAATAAGATAATCAAATTATAAAATAATAGGTCCATAAGAGTAGTCTCCAGACTTCATCTAGTATAACCTGGATCACTGAGTGATCTATGCTCAATAAGTACATTGAACAAAAGTTTTCAATGCTATTATTGAATCTTCTGTAAGTAAAACTACAACTGAAAATATGTAATAATGCTTTCAAATTCTTAGTGTCTATATGGGCTAATTACTTAGGACATTTCTGTGAAACCTGACGAGATATGAAATACTATAATTATGTTTCCAAAAGAAGTAAAAGTTATCTGGGTTTTTGTGTGTGTATGTGTGAAATATAATTTGTGTTTCATCCTTATAACTTGGTGTTATATAGTCTCCTCGTTTTTTAAGTAAAATAATGACATGCTGTCATTCTTGAGTAAAGGGCTATCATTAGCAGGATGTTTTTGCTTCCCATAAGATGTGCTTTGGAGGAGGCATTAACAAATGCAGTATATTAAACAGATGCATAACCATTTGAAAATAAATTATAAAATAAACTCAGATGGAGTGTTTGTACTTCTTAAATTATAGTTATTTAATATAAAAAATGATGCAAATTTTTAAAAGGTTAAATTAGGCTTCAGATCCTTTTCAATGCTCCTGTCTGTGCTTCAACTAGAAAAGGCATTCAGTAACCTCCTGCTGCCCAACTGAAGCATTCCCTACTCCAAAAATTGTTCCTTCTTTCTTCCTCCACCCATCCCATGCTTTTGATGCTTGGATAAGGAGAAAAGAAACCGATAAACTGTCCCATAAAGGTAAGAGTAACAGCAGTATAAAATGATTAGCTTTCCTAGAGGATATGCATTAAAAATATGCCTTTACTCAAAACAATGAGTGTCTATCTAATGAATTTTACTCAGATTGAGAGAAATATTTTAAGACAAGACAGTTGATCTTTTTAGCCACAGAGACCATCTGACCATTTCATAAGATCATCGGGACCCTTCCTCATCAATAAGTCAATCTTCTGCACCACCAATTTAAAAATCAATTTGGTAAAGAAGCACCTACAAAACCCTCTACATCTACATTATACTGAATGATGAAAGATTGAGTGCTCTTTCCCTTCAGATAAGCAACAGGCAAGGATATCCACTCTCTCTGCTCTTATGCAACATAATGCTGTAAGTTCCAGCCAGCGCAAGAAGAGGAAACATAGGGCATACATATCAAAAAGGAAGAAACAAAATTGTCCCTATTTGCGATAGCATGATTGCCCACATAGAAAATCCAAGGAGTCCACAATAAAACTCCCAGAACTAATAAGTTCAACAAGGTCAATGAGACAAGATAAACACACAAAAATCAACTGTATTTCCATATACTGCGTGAACACATGGACAGTGAAATTAAAACATAATACCAAAAATATTGTTCCAAAAAATAAAATACTTAGATGTAAATCTAACATAACACGCACAGAACTTGTATGCTGAAAAGTACAAAATGCTGATGTAAGAAATCAAAGATCTAAATAAACAGAGACACATACTGTGTTAATGGGTTTGAAGACTCAAAATATTAAAGATATCAATTCTCCCAAAATTTATATATAAGTTTAATGTAATTCATATTAAAATTCTAGCCAGATTTTTTTAAGACATAGATAGGATTGTTCCCAAATTCACATGGAAAGGCAAAGAAACTAGAAAAGCTAAAACGATCTTGAAAAAGAAGAATAAAGTGAATCATTTTACCTGATTTCAAGACATACTGTACTGCTACAGTAATCAAGACAGTGTGGTACTGGCAGATGGAAGACATAGAGATCAATGGAATAGACCAGAGAACCCAGAAATAAAACTACATAAATATGCCAAAATGATTTTTTGGCAAAGATGTAAAAGCATTTCAATGAAGGAAAGATAGCTTTTTTAACTAATGGTTCTGGAACAATTGGTTATCTATAGGTTAAAAAAATGAACCTCAATCTAAACCTTACACTCTATACAAAAAAAATAAATAAATAACTCAAAATGGATCATGGAGTTAAATGTAAACATAAAAATATGATTTTAGATGGAAAAAGCCTAGGAGAAAATCTTCAGGATCTAAAGTAGACAGAGTTCTTACACTTGATACCAAAAGCATGATCCATAAATGGAAAAATTGATAACTTGATTTTGATCAAAATTTAAAACTTTTGCTCTGCAAAAGACCCTGTGAAGAGGATGAAAAGATAAGCTACAGACAGGGAAAAGATTATTGTGAGCCACATATCTGACAAAGGACTAGTATCTAGATTATATAAAGAACTCTGGAAACTCAACAGAAAAAAAAAAAAACACAACAAAAATCCAATTAAAAATGGTCAAAAGACATGAAGAAACATTTCACTTAGGAGATACAGATGCCAAATAAGCACATGAAAAGATACTTAACATCTTTAGCAGTTAGGAAAATGCAAATTAAAACCACAACAAGATATCATTGCATGCCTATCAGAAAGGCTAAAATAAAAATAAATGGCAACATTAAATGCTGGTAAAGATGCAGAGAAACTGGATCACTCACACATTGCTGGTAAGAATGTAAAATGGTACAGCCTCTGGAAAGGTTTGGCAGTGTCTTAAAAAACTAAACATGCAACTACCGTACAACCTAGCAATTACACTCTTGGGCATTTATCCCAAGAAAATGAAAACATATGTTCACATGAAAACCTATATGTGAATATTTACAGCAACTCTGTACTTAATAGCCAAAAACGGGAGTAGAAAAAAAACCCAGATGTTCTTCCAACAGATTAAACAAACTATAGTATTTTCATACCATGTAATACTACTCAACAATAAAAAGGAATAAACAATATAGGCAACGACCTAAATAAAGCTCCGGAGAATTACACTGAGTGAAACAAACCTACTCCCGAAAGGTTACATAGCACCAGACAAAGGGGTCAAGTGTGGTCTTGCTGTCTAGCTCATGATTCCATTTATATAACCTTCTTGAAATGACAAAATTATTGGAGACCAGATCATTGGTTGCCAGGGATTATGGATTAGGGGTGGGGGATGAAGTGGTAGAGGTGTATGACAGGGGAGGTTAAGGCGAATGTCGCTATGAAAGGGCAACACGAAGAATCACTGTTCTATATCTTGACTGTTACCAATGTCGATATCCTGGTTGTGATATTGTAGTATAGTTTTGCCAGATGTTACCATTGGGGAAAGCCGAGGGAAGGGTATACGGGATCTCTTGGTACCACTTATAAATGCATGTGCATCTACAGTGATCTCAAAATACGAAGTTTAATAAGAAAACAATCAAAATAAAAATAAATCAGTCTGAGACTAAAATACCAAAGATTAATCTATAAAGAAATTTTATTGAGCAATTTCAAGAAATGTTGGCTTCATACATAAATTATACATGACACATCCAAGCTTATCCATATATGCTTCCAAAGTATATTTTCCAATACCTATTTTTCCCCTAGGAAACCTAACCTTAGTAAACTCTATGATTCTCTATGGCCAGCTAGCAAAAGTATTTTGGACAACCACAAATGCATATTTTTCAAGATTCATAGAAACATTTTTAAAAACTGTTTTCCTAATGAACTATCTTGGGTCACATATTAAGTGAATAATCATTAGGTTTTAAAAGTGTAATTGCTTTAAGAAACAAAACACACAGACACACACTATTTTTCCAGAATATTAATGTTACATTTCTATGATCATTTTTTCATTTTTCTTCCTCTACTTTAACTCAACACAAAACCTGACCCTAGCCACAGTGGCCCAAAATGACCTGGAAAATTAGGTTTATTTTTTCTGGCAATGACAATCTGTGCTTGGAAATATAAAACTGTTATTCTGAATAAATTTCAAAGTTTCAAAGTACTAAAATTACTACACTGAAACAGGACAAAATGAGCTGTTACTGCTGGGGAAAGGGATTGTTATCCCAGAAAGAACAGTGTGCTCTCCAACCCCTGCACTGCCACTTCTGTTTCATAAAATAAACAACTCTGGTCTTTTTATTTTACTTTGTGTGCTGTGGTAATAAATATCTCCTGAAGCTAAAATCCTATTACAAGTGTTCATTTTGTCACCACTTAAAAAAAAGAGAGAATTAGTTTTACTTTTTGCAAAATAATTGATTTTCCTACTAATTTATTACACTTTTGATTTCTGTGTATGTCCCCAAGCAAAAACAGCAAAAGGAAAGTTGTTCATTGCTTTTTCTTAAAAAGAGGAAGTCCATATGTCTCTAAAATGGGTTGACATTCAAGAGGGAAAGAGACATAGAATTATTACTTTGCTGATTTGTAAGTATTGATTTAGTTTTAAATTGTGGCAATAAAATCCTAAACAGAACTGTATTATCATTACAAGTGCATTCTGTTTTCAGAATGCTGGATGAAAATTCTAGAAAAGCTATTGGTTATCAGAGGTCAGAGGCAGATAGGAGTCAGCTTAGTCTAAAGAGACAGAAGATTTAAAACTATGGTGTAGGTACATATGGAAGTAACTTGTAGAGTTTAACAGCAGACAAAGGGGACAAGTGTGGTCTTGCTACCCAGTCCATGGGCCTGTTACATTTTGCGCCATTGGGGAGATGCGAGACTGAGATGTGTTTTATGCTCATTCAGAAATTGTGATTAAAAGCAAAAAGATCTAGGAATGAGAGTCAAAGATTACTTTATTCTTCCTTCCCTAAGGTTCCCTAAGAAGAGACCAGTGGGGAGATGATTTAAGAACCGTAGCCTTCTAGTCAAGCAATGGATTCTCTAACTATAGCTTATTATCGTGAGCATTCTTCTCCACACTTTCCCTTCGGTGGCCATCTCCCCCACCACCTCGACTTTTTCTTGCAACATTTCTACTACTACCTATTTTGCTATTAAAAGCACAGCGTAGCACAGTATTTCTCATGTTCTTTATCAAGTATTTTTTCATGTAATTTACCAACTACTCCATTTCCATATCATATAGAAAAAGTAAGGAAAGAAATAAAAAGAAGGGCTCCCCTCGCCTTCTCTTCCCTGATTTCTACACTAACCTTCCTTGTCTACACACAGGACAAAAAACATTCCAAAAAACAACAACAACAAAAAAACAAAAGAAACACAGCAGAGGGCTCTCTAGAAAGAAGAGCTAGCATAAAACTAACATAGAAAGTTAACAGAAGAACAAGGGGTGTGGAATGGGGGATAGCCTTTAAAAAACGTTTCTGTCACTATACAGTGATCCACACACCCCACATCCTTTTTTTTACCCAGTAAAGAAATAAAAAACAATTTCAAGCCATTATAAAAAAAATAATTTGTTTTCATTTTAATAATGAAGTATTATTAAATAATTTGAATCCACAGTACTCCTATTACCATTATCAGCTATATACCTATTTAACATGATTCTGTACAGAATGATGTATGCAAGCTGAGTAGATAGATATATTGTCTGATCACTATGCAATTTAACAAGTACATTATGAACAGCCTAGATGAATCAAACATAGTTAAAAAGTTATAGAAAAACAAACTTATTCTTAGACTGTGCTTTTAATAGGCTATGGGAAGCATGTACACATATTGGTTGCTTTATAATAAAGTACACAGAATAGTGTCTGGTACATAACAGGCACTGGATAAACATCTGTGGTATAAATGTATCTAACTTAGGTCTGAAAAAGTGCAAAGCTGCACTTTATATTCTAAACAATAAGCAGGACAAAGGCTACAATCAGAATACTTGTCCAGTGCCTTATGCAGCTGAGCTTCTCCTGGTGTTCCTACTTCTCTGCACTGTATGGGCAGCTGCTTGCCTTTCTTGCTTTGAGAATATAACTGTAGATTTATGAAATGCTTGATTTCAGCATTTTAAAACAATTTCTTATAAAGTACCTCAAATATGAGAAAAAAATTCTACAACTCTCATAAAAACCTTGTCAAAATAAATACACACTCTTTCATATATTTAAAACATTTGCATTGTTAAACAGTCTCTAACTTGGCCAGCTCTTTCTCACCAGTAAGCGTCTGTTCCCTTGGCCTACCATACCCTACTGCCTGTCTATAAAAATACTCCACCTTCAAGGACCAGTCCCAATTCCATCTTCTGTATAAAGCTTCTCCCTTGACCATCACAATACTGGAGGATTCTTCCCCCCACCTTCTCCTTTCTCAGAGAAGATACTATCTTATATACATTTAAATCATATACTGTCTTTTAGAGTTATTATTTCATGTCATTATATATCATCTTCCTGATGAATGATTGGGATATGAAGCACGGGTATTGTTTCTTGCAGATTGTTTTGTTTTGCTTCTTTTAATCTCTAACACACAGGTTAGTATATGGAAGGAACTCAGTTGTGGGAGAGAAGAAGGACATTCCATGTCTACCAACACATAAAAGCACCATTTCTCAGGTAAGTATAGCATAGCTGAGCTCTTTCTGTGCTTACTGTCTCTTATACCTAACTTAAAAGGTGAAGCAAATTAAATGCAATGGTTGAAAAGGTATTTTCTGGTAACTGGACTTCCCTTCCAGTTCCTGCCAGGTTGCAGTTTACATAAATCTGAAGAACACGCAGTAACAGTAAGCATCAAGTAAAATCAATGGGATGGTTAATAGCAATAGACAGCCGAAAGCAACATGCTCAAAGGATAAAAGCATATCTGAGAGCTGACTGCAATTTTTAATTAAAAAGTAATGGATTGGTGGTTAATAGAGTTGACTGTTGCTTTACTGAAAAACCTGAATGATTATAATAGCTAAGGTCTCAGGTTTTAATTCACAATTTGTCAGTTTCAAAGAGATATTTTTTAAAGTATACTGTTAACAATGTATGCACTGCCAAACTAAACATGTCAGAAATGCTTTTGCCTAAAGATAGCTATGAACCGGGAGGAGAGGAGCATGCTAATCAGATTAAATGAGATTACATGAAAGAGCTTAAAACAGTGCCTGGTACACAGGAAGTAGCAATAATGAAGATGAAACTGAAATAAACCCTTATATAGAAAGAGACTTAAAAATTTAGCATCATAAATTTTAGCATCAACTAACTGTAATTTCTGTGGTGGTATACTACTAATTAATTGTTTTCCAAAATTTACAGAATAAAGATCACTTATAATTTTAAAGATCCATTTATTTCGGTTTAAAAAAAAAAACAACTTTTTTTCCTGACAAGCTGCTAGAAAATATCTAAATATACTATTTGGACATTTGAGGGCTCCGCGAACACCAGGTCAAGTACTGTGCTGGAATTGCATATCTGTCTTCTTTCACAGGCCATGTATTCTGCACTGAACTGAATTCCACAATTCTGACCATTAAGATTCTTCCTTTCCCCACTCCACCAATTCATTGCAGATGCCCTCATAAAAATAAATACAAAATCTCTGAATTCACTCTCTCAGGGTTTAGAATTATCCATTAAAATATTATGCTGTAATAACAATATAATATCATACCTTTTGGATTTCTTCAGGTAACGCATGCATGGGAATGTGACGATCCATAATTTCTCAAAATATACTGAGGGAGTGCTGAAGCAAAATGATCTAAAAATATTGATAGCAATAATCAGAATTAAAATAATGCAAAAAAGTTCAAATTGAAAGGTATAAACTCTTGGGAGTATTCATAGATAAATGGTTATAACTGTTTCAACAAATGTTTGTTTCATCAACTCAAGTGGGGTTTTCTGTTATTAGACCAACAGAACCGGAAAGGCCTATAGAGAGAGACTATTGACAGAAATGATACTCTCTTTCTCTAGAAATTAATAGTCTAATTCTAATTTCTGTGGTGGTTCACAACTAATTATTTGTTTTGCAAATACAGAACAAGGATCACTTAACATTTTAAACAGACCCATTTATTTCAGTTATTTTTTTTTAAAGCAAGTTTTCTGAAAAGCTTCTAAATATCTAAATATGGTATTTTAGTTCAGCAGATAAGAAAAGCAATTATGACATGAATGCTGGTTTGAATAATGATGTACAGAAAAAATATTCAGTTATCAGATTAAATATGATATGCAGGCATTGAACAGAAGAATCATCACAGCATGAGAAGGCAGGTTCCAATTTTACCCATAAATGAACATTTATATAATTTTTATGAAGATATTTTAACAGATTTTCACTTTATAATAAAAGAATTCAATGTAAAACAATATCACTACTTTCATAAAACTACACAGGATGAATGGAGGAGTACTTTGGGTTCTTTTTTTTTTTTTAATCTTTCCCAAATATGGAGAAAGAACAGACAGTCCAGTTTCATGAGTGAGATGTTTATATATACCCTAGCAGTGAAGGGCAGAAGGGGGGCAGCAGAGTAAGATGATACAGGCACAATTCCACAGCAGGGAAGAAGGCCTGAGGCGGAAGAGCTATAGAGAAGAACAATCTAGGAGTTTAGGAAAGAAAAATGTCTTGGTATAGGGAATTAGTGAAGGATTTCTGAAGTTGTTTGCTTCTGATCAGGGCAGGATTTTAATAAAGAGAGACTGGAGAGACATAACACTCTCTCAGAGACAGCAACCTCAACCATGCCAAGGTAGCAGGGAAATTATAGTTGACAAAAATTCCTGTAGTGGCAGTATTTTCTTAAATTGTGTAAACATTGGTAGAAGAGAGGATTCCCTATTCCCTCTAAAACGAGCACAAAGCCCTTGTTTTAATGAGCTGCTGTTTAAAGCAAATAACCAATGAGCTATCTTCCTATATAAATGGTGTGTGTGTGTGTGTGTGTGTGTGTGTGTGTGTGTGTGTGTGTGTGCGTGCGCGCGCACGCGCGTGTGCATGCGCACACAAGCGTTTTTGGTAAAGTTAACTGGAGTTAACTCTGGGGGTAAAGTTAACTGACATAGTTAATATAGGTCCACATGGCCAAGTACATAAAAATTTGATGTTTGGCAGACCATCACCACAATGTGGAAAGAGCTCATTATTCACAGAAGGCTCATTATTCTAATCTCTACCATTTTACAATGGATTCACCATCAGTAAAGTAAGATGGCATCGGCTTAATTAAACTCTATTGGGAGCGGAATTTCTCCTAAATTATCAACTAAATTATCAACTAAATTTCCTTTTAAAATTCCACTCACAAAATTATTTGAGAGCCTGGATCTACTGACGATATAAACAAGGCACCAATGGAACAGTTTTCATTTAGTACCTTCATTGTCTGTAAATGTAGTCCAACTTTGTGGCCTTACTATACCAAGAGGGGAAGAATTGGCAGGTTCTGATTACTGAGGAAAAATTAAAAATAAAATATCCTGCCAACACAGAAAAATCTCTCTATAGTGCAGAAAGATAATTTATTATTGAATATGCATTTAACCAGACTGAAATGTAAATCACAGCCAATCTGTTAATGAGATTACAAAGACATAAAGAAACCCCACTCTTTTTATACAGCCAGGCAGATACAGTCCATTACATACATACCCATTCTCAAGATAAATGTAACTGTCCTCAACACGGCTTGCTATACACTCTTTCATACTTCGTTTTAAATTCATCTGGTAATTGAAGTAGCCATCTATACTAGCTAATTGCATTTGTTCTAAGGAATGGATATCGCTATAACAAAGCAGGTGGTTACTAGAAGTCAGGCACTTAGGCTAAACTCCCAAGGAAATATGGAAACAGGGAACTATATTCCTTGTTGTTTACATTGTAAAGAAATGGCTACCAGGTCAAGAAAAGTATTCTGGTTCTTAAAGATTTGCATACAAAATTTTTTTTTAAAGATTTGCATATATATTAAAGGAATAGTGGAAGCATTCACAAATTAGAAGTTTATCAAGGAAGGGAGGGGGAAAACGTGCGCGTTTTATCAAATGAGGCCCTTTTATTCTTTCACATTACACACGTGTATACCGGTAAAGGGTGCGGTGATAACTGGCAGCAGTTACCTAGGTATTTGTGTATCTGCTCTGTAACAGGATCACAAGGAAGATGTCAAAAACACAGATACGTCCTGATTGTTCACTTCCGATTCCCTTTCTCACATCAGTGTCACGTTAGGCCATTAACTCATGTTTAGTTTTCAAGCTCTTCCATAAAGTATTCCCCTGGCGTGAATCACCCACAAATGAGCAGGTCATGGTCAAGTGAAGCAGGAGTTCCTGTCCTAAGACTTTCCTGAAGCGGCGGAATTTTCCAAATTGAAACCAACTGCAAGGGCAGCCAAAACTGCCGGAAGGGTTTTGAACTCTGTCCCTTTCTAACCCCGTTCTCTCGGGACCTGCTGTGGCAGAAGAAGGAGTTGGGGGTAAGGCCGAGCCGCGCAATCCCGGGAAGAGGGGATGCTTGGGCCGGCAGGCTGGCGGGAACCAGGCAAGGTATGCAGAAGGGGGCGAAGGCGAGGTGCGGGGCCCCATCCCGCTGCCGCGGCGCCGCCGCTCAGCTTTCCGGCCCTCTGCCCGGATGCCAGCACGCCTCCGCTCCGAACTGCGTCCGGGGATACGGAGGCATCCAGGGACTCAAGGAAGCGGTTCGTTGTCTCTCACCTAGACCTCGACTCCACCCGGTGCGAAACGGCTTTCCCGGTCTCCCGGGAGACCGTGCTGCACGTCGGACTGACGTTAGGGCGCGGTGACGTCACAGCCTACGCCTCTCGCCAACGCGGAAGCGGTGCTCCCCTGCCCTGCCCCGGGCCCCAACTCCCAGCGGAAGCGGGAAAGCGCGTGGCGGGATCGCAGGAAGGGGCTCGTATTACGCGCGGAGTGCTGTGAGAGGCAGGAAAGGAGACGCCAAGGGTGAAGCGGGGGAGGGGGGCTGGAGTGGTGATAATAACAGATGGGACAGAGAGAGACGTCCCCAGCCCTTGCGGCTGGTTGGAGAGAGACCTCGGCTGGGGCGGAAGCCTAAGTCCGTCTACTTCTCACCGCTGGCCCTAGAGCCCGTGTGGAGGACACAGCAGTGGGCAGTTACTGCCCTTGAGCAGAAAGAGGAGAGATGCCTGTAAAGGTCCTGGGTGTAAAAGGAAGCTCGTCTCAGTGATTGCAAGCGAGGCCAAGTGAATTGGAAAGGCGTTGGTAAAATTTCCAACCTAGTCCAAGAGTAGTCAAGACGAAGTGCTTAGTTCAAAAATTATCTCGAGACCCCCCTAGAGCACAATTTATAAAAGGCTGTCCACCCTTACACGTGACTTTCTCTCATTCATAAAGCAAGTATTTGTTGATGGCCTACCATGCGTCAAGCACTGCATACCAGATGGGGTGAGGCTCAGTGACTGACTAACCCAGCCAGGGGCAGCCATTGGCAGATTTGCAGGTGACTCATTCACAGTTCAGATATCTCCTTTTTGAGAATTTTATGAAGTCCAAAATGCAGCTCTTCCAAGAAACAAAGTAATCACTGCTCGCTTTCAGGGAAGGAGACTTGCTACTATTGAAAGAAGTAAAGTTGAGTAAATAGAAAATTTAGTAAAACCTGTAGATTTAGAGAAGTGATCAAATGATGCAGAGCATTGCTGGAACAGTAGTCAGACTGCTGATTGATAGGTATTTGTTAAATAAACAGTCATATGTGGCTCTCAATAGACATTATTGCTAATAATCATACTAGCCCAAATAATCATACTATATTTGTTAATAAAAGTGACAGCATGAAGTAATGAACACTTCTAAAAGTCTTGTTCCGCAAAGCACTGAAAGCTTTGGAAATACATATATCCTGTACACTTTAGACTGATACTTTTGTCCCAAAGCCTACCATTGACTTTCTGTTTACACCCCCTCAAAGAGACTTTCTTCATCTGGCAAAGAAAAGCATAATTAGAGGATTGCAGAAAGGATTAAGGGGCACAGAGGAGAGCCAACGAAGTGGTCAAGTACAGCATGCTTATGAGAAATGCAAAGAACATTATAAGCTATTCATCTTCAGCATGCTTCTTTGAGGGACAATGAAGGTAGGACTGTTCTCATTTTGTGACAATGGGAGTTTATATGTAGGGCGCACACACGCGCGCGTGCACACGCACACACACACACACGCACACAACAGTTCATCCAGATTCATTGAGTGTATATCTATCTGGAACAGGAATTGCACACCTAAAGCAGGATCACTCTTCTAAGGCCAGTTGGGCTAGTATGATTATTAGCAATAATGTCTATTGAGTACTTTGTGTATAGGATAAGGAAAGGAAACTTTAAAGATGGGAGAAGATCCAGCTGAAAGGCCGTAAGTCATTCTGTGGTTTAATTTCATCTGTGAATGTTCATCTCTACATTGGCCTTGAGACCAATTTTCCTTCCACTTAATGTCCCTTAGACCTTCACTGTCCAGTAAGAGCCACATATGACTGTTTATTTAAAATGAAATAAAAACTTACACTCCTTTTTTGCACTAGTCAGTTTTCAGGTGCTCAGCAATTACATGTTGCTACCACATAAGACAGCACATATATGTAGAACATGTTCATCATCAAAGAAAGTTCTGTTGAACAATTGTTAGCACTATAAGAATTTCAAGGAGTTGATAAATTGTGAAGAATAGCCTGTTAAAAAGTAGCAGTGAAAACCGTTATCCCTGAAGACCACGGCACGTAGGAAGAATTGTGAAGTGTTACAAAATAGGTTTTTAAAAAGAGGGGTTGGGAATAATCCAATAAGCCTCTCCTCGATGTTGGTGTTTTTCTTGGCTCTTTTGGTCTCAGTCTCCCTCTGTCTCTGTCCAGGTTTCTTTCCTTGTCCTTTTCCCACTTCTTTTTCTCACCCCTTTATTGGCCATACTGACTGAAGCAGAAGTTAAAATAGTCCCATTATTGGACATACTGAATAAAGTTTTGTGTTATCCTGTTTTTAAATTTTATATCAGCTAAGTTTTACTTTTTACTATGACCTTTAAAAATAATCCAGTGATAACCAAAGGTTAAGTTCCTTTTAACCTTTTCTGTGACCCTATGGGTCAATGACCCCCGAAAGAAAAAAAAAATGCTCCCTAGTTTTAGGAGTAGAGTCTCTGCTAAGTGACTGAACTAGGGATTTCCATATGATCTGCAGACCTTTGTGTTTTATTAATGTTTAGGAGAATACAGTGTCTATACTTTTCTTTTATGAATTTACCTAAGATATTTATCCCACAGGGCATTTTTATTCAATTCATCCATTTTGGTTAGTAGTTTGTCCTCTCCCCTATTCTTCCTCTTCCCTACTGAAAATCACGTGGGAGAATACATACTTTGTCTGCAAGTCTGATAAAAATATTAGAAAGTCCACTCAAGATTGCTAATTTCAAAGCGAGCTCAAATTGAGCTCAGAACTATACAAAGGGAACATGGCAAAACTACAGTTAGCTCAACTTATTTTTATCCTGTGAACCAGAACACACAGTACCATGCTAGCCCCAAAAGTTTGAATAAAATGGTTGCAGACAGGCCTCCCAGGTTGGCAACCACAGCTTTCACTGCAATTTCTGGGTTCCATCTAATGCAAGTACACAACTTTTAAAAAGCTAACATTTATTGGGCTCTATTTGCCAGGTACTTCATACACAATGTCTTAGTTTATTGAGAACCATCCCAAACATAACTCAGTCAGATCCTACTTGTTTACTTTTTTCCAAAAAATAGAAGTGGCCAAGGGCATGGCCCAACCTGTGAGCACTGAAGTGTACTTGGACTGAATGCGAATGTAAGCAGAAGCACCTGGGTCTCATGTTTTATTTTAGTCGATGATGCCAGCCAATTAGTACCCACAGGGCATCAGCTTACTCTGGATTTGTAACATATGTAAATACCCCCCAAAATTATTTAATTCTGGAAGCTTAACTTTGTCATAGACTTACTTTCTTCATAACTTCCAAAACAGCTTCCAGTTTTCAAAAAAGAGGTCAGCTGTAAGTGACCACTTGCTTTGTTGTACTTGCCCCAACACATTTTATTCCCACTGAGATGTGAATCAGAGTTTCTTTCTTAATTTTTTTAAATTGCTAATCAACATTTAAAGTTTTAGACTCCTCTTTAAAGCTACTTTGTATATTTTGAACCCCAAATAGCTCTAGCTGGGCTTGGGCCACAGTATATGTGGGTTAATGCTCTGTACATTTTTTAATCCATCATATGTGCAATGTAAACTTGAGTCTAATGAAAGGAAAGTCACAATCTTTAAATAGCAGTTATCTCTAGGAGTTCAAGTGTTTTGCATTCTTTTTAGCCCTGAAAATATGATTATTGAATAAAATTTCCAGTGATACAAGTCAGGCTTTTAAGGGATAAACATCTCTCAAATATTAAAAATAAGTCAAGCACTACAGTGAAACCTTCTATGATTATAAATTATTCTCTTGTGGCTGGTTCACTACTGATAAGAACTTTACTTAAAAATGTACTATGTGCTAATAGTTTAATATTTGTTACATGAATAATTTTTTATTGAAATATAATTTACATATAATATATTCCAGGTGTACAACCTAATGACTCAATATTGTGAAACAGTTAACCACAATAAGTCTAGTTAACATCTATCATTACACAGTAAAAATTTCTTGTGACCAGAGCTTTTAAGATCTACTCTCAAAAAAATAAAGAGATCTGTCTACCGCCATGCTACCCTGAACAAGCCCAATCCCATCTGATCTCGGAAGCTAATCAGTGTTGGGCCCAGTTAGTACTTGGATGGGAGACCACCTAAGAAGACCAGGTGCTGTAGGAATAAAAAACTAAAAAACTAAGGGATTGTAATCTGACAAGGTCCTTGCAATCTGTGAGGTCAACCAAGGGTTGCCTCACCTAAAAAAATAAATAAAAATAAAAAGATCTACTCCTAGCAACTTTCAAATATACAATACAGTATTATTAACTATAGTCACCATGCTATACTTTACATCTCCAGGACTTATTTTCATGAATATATTTAAAAACAATAAAACTCTAATGACACTGACTTAAAGCTCTTGTAATAAATTTGATGCTCAAAAATACGGCACTGATAGTTCTTTAAACTCTTAGCATTCAATATCTAACATTAATGAATTCAAAGACTGAAAATTGGTAACTTCCTTAGGCATTTAAAAAACTTTGTAGAATTTGCTAGTTTAATGAAATTATTGCTTATTTCTGAGATTTCTATAGGATTCTAATGAAGCATCCAAGAGTTTAACTCATATTTTTTGATAAGTGATTGGTACAAGTGATTTCATTCTGCCTTACAGAGATGAAGTTCATGTTTCTGTACCTATAATTATCAGTAGCTACAAAATTTATAGGAATCAAATTATAGCAATTTTCCTGTCATTTTGTTACATCTCTATTAATAAAAGTTTTAATGCCATTAAAGAGTTGTGAATCATCTTAAAAGATATCTTACAAACTATTGATAAAAAACATCTAACATTATTACCACTATTAAATAGATAAAAAAATTAAAATAATTATAGTAGCCCTGGTTTGCAGGAGTGTAGAGCAACTAGCACTCTTAAACATTGCTTTTACATTTACTTTTTTGCAACAGTCAGTTTTCAAGTGCTCATAATTACATGTCAAAATCTAAAACATTTATTATGTTCTAAACACCTTGAAATGTTCAAAACAACTGTAGTGGACACTTGATCCCCCTTCTTCCTTTTGTTCAGGAATCCAGACCTCTGCGCCATTCCCTTCTCTCTGCTCCCAAGCCCAACTCCAGTAAAGAGTTCAGAATTGGTCGATTTTGCTAGCCCCTTCCCCTTTACCAGTAATTTAAATCACAAATGGGTTTCTGACTCTATTCTGACCAAACAGGCTCTACGAGAAGGCTGCTGGAAGCGTCTAGAAAAGTTTTTGTTAGTACATATATTTAGTGTTTATCACAGTCTTGCTTATAATGTATAAATATTGGAAATACCAAAATGTAAAATAAATTGATTTTTCAAACAACATGATTGTGTGGCTATTAGAAATGATAATGTAAGTTATTTGGTGATGAATATCCAAATGGATTGTTTGTGAAAACAGCAAGTTAAAAACAGTATTATAATTTTTTTAAATTACTCCAAGTAGCATTCTAAATATACATTTTGTTAATTATTTGTCATTTTATTATGTTGGATACCTCACAGAATCAACAGAAGAGTTTAATAACTAAACTTCAATAAAGCAGGAAACAGGACTGCTTTGAGAACTTCAGATATGAATTCTGGAACTCTAAAAAGTCATAGAGTCTCAGCCATTTGAATCTACCACTTAATGAAAGTTAGTCCCATTCTCTTTTACAGTCTCTGCCAATGGCAGGGCAGTAGTGGCTGACAATCCAGTTTTGCCACAATGAGAAAGAGAGGAGGCTTCTGTTCCCAACCTCCAGTTATAAAATGCCAGGAAATTACTATTTGGCACACCTTGACCAAATCCCTGAAGCCGAGAGGAGTCAGATACATGCCTCCTGCCAATTGTGGGGACCAGAAAGGCAAGACCACACATGATGACATCTCCATTTCTAATTACATGTCTAGGAGAGTAAGGGCAGAATCTGAGGAAGAGGGACAGTTCTGTCCTAGAAGCGTGCTAGACAAACATTCCTACATATAGTTTGAGAATCAGAGTTAGCCGGGAAAACATTTTACAATTAAACAGTGAAACTTTCTTTTTCTTAAGTTGAAAAGTGAACCTGTATTTTGAAAAAGCTTCCTAGGAGTTCATGGGAGGCGTCCAAACCTGGGAGAATCCCCCTCAATAATGGTGTGTTATCTGTGTAATAAAAATAAATTTGTGTGTTTAACTAGACGACATAGGCATTCGAGTGATAATAGGGAAATAAGCACAGATCCACCAAATCAAAGTTTAATTAGAAAATAAGCTATTGTGTAGTTTTGTGAGCTTTCAGTTGACTGGTGTGGTTTTGTGTTAAACTGTCTTGGTGTTAATATTTTTGTTTTGTCCTCCAAACATTTATCTACAAACACTTGAATTATACAGATAACAAAAAAAAAAAAATCCCCACATCTCACTCATGTGATCTTGTGAAAGAACTTAGATTCTCGAGTCTTACAACATCTGTAACTTTTTTTTTTTTAATGCCCCGGGACTTTTGAGTTGCAGCAGAAGAGAGGTCCCTCCAGTTAGCATGCTAGGGAAATGAGGCACCTCTGATTTTAAAATAAAACACTGGGAAGAACACTTCTAAGAGGAATGACGACAGCACGCACAGATTCATGAGTGTTTAATATCTTTGTGCAGAGTGGACCAAAAAACTTGAGCGCCCCAAAGCCGGTGGTCCTTGCTCTGGTTCCTTTCCGTGTAAGCATGTCACACGACCCGCACCTGTGCGCCGTGCCTTAGTTGAAAGCTTGCCTTGGTAAGTTTCCCCAGCATGATTGCTTATTGATAGAGTAGTTCTGGTTTCCAGTTCGTTTCATATACCCTGTCTGAGCGGGTTTTATTACCGAATGTTACCCACGTTCTGATAACAAGGAGACGCTGTGTCCTCCCCAGTGAACTCACTCCCTGTCCCAGAAATATAGCGTGACTCCGCTCCCCGCTGGGGTTGTAAAAGTGGAAATCCGGCACCGCCCTCCAGCACCTGCGCCTCCCGCCCCGCGGCTGCAGCGACGGCCCCGGCGAGGGAGGGCCGCGTCCCGGCACGAAGTGCGTGCGGCCGCCAGGCCGGCAGGTCACGCAACCCCGGGCGGCCCGCCCCGCCGCTTCCGTGCTCACTCGGGGCTTCCTGCCGGGCCCGGTGCCAGCCTCGCGTGCTGCCCCGGCCGCCTGATCCCTGCTGCCAGGAATCCCTGCTGCCGTCCGGGCCCCGACACCCCCGCGCCCTCCACCGACTTTAGCCCGAGCGGGTGACGTCCACAACTTAACTCCAAATTCCGCTGCTGTGAAGCAAACACCTCGGCGGCGGAACCGAGAGAGAAGGGGCGCGCGGACGCTCCCTCCGCGGCCTTGGCGCCCGCCGTTCTCGGCCGCTCCGTCAGGGAATCCCTGGCCGGGCTGCCCAGAACCGTGGCGGCCTCGCACCCTGCCCGTCCGGCAGGGACACCCGGGAAGAGGGGCCCCGCGGCGCCCGCCTCAGCCCCAACTGTCCGCCCCCGACGTGCACGCACGCCCGGGACGCTGGGCAGCGAGTTGCGTTGCCGGGCGACTGACCCCAAGGACCCGGCGCCAGCTCTCGACCTCGGGGGTGGGAGGATGGCAGCTGCGCCTCAGGGGCGGTGAGAGACAGGGCCCGCTGAGGCTAAACAGAGCGAAGGCCAGCGCTTGAGAGAATAGGTTAGTTGTTGACGTCCGGGGGCATCTTTTTGACGACTGAGAAGGACGACCTTATTACCGGTAGAACCCGCTTTCTGCCTCGCGGGCCTCGAAGAGCCGGCGGGCGCGTCTGCACGCAGGCTCCGGGGTGGGCCGCCGGCTGCCCGGCGCCTCTCACGCTACGCCGCGTGCAGTCAAGGAAGTGCGTGTCGTGACGACCGGCGATGAGATCAGTCTGAATTACCACAGCGTCGGGCTGGGAAGTGCCGCCTGTCACGCAGCCGCTGACTGGGCGGGCGCCTGCTCTGCCCCGGTGGCGGTGGCCCGGGCCGCCCCGCTCGCCGGCTCCGGCAGAGGGAGCTGAGGGGCATATTAGCCCCTTCCAGACGACCCCCGCGGGGAGCGTCAGAACTATTCCTAGGGGGCGGCGAGGAGTGGGGAGCCGGGGAGGAAAAGCACAAAATGCAACTTGCACGGTTAGGGGGTTGGGATCTATGAGCAAACCGGTTTTCAAGGCGCACACTGAAAATTACCTCTGTGAATTAGTGTTTCCCACTGCCCAGTAGGTAACACTTAGAAAAACCACTGTAACATGGAACGCGAAGGTCATTAAAATGTGCCTCTGGTTTGTTTATATTGCTTCGTTTAACAGGCAGTGCACACGGCTTGCATATGCGTGCATGAAATTGAATTTATACAGTCAAGTCTGGAAGCATGGTTTGGCAAGAGGAATAATTGTGAATTCAGTGAGAGAGTCAGGGTACAAACAGTAAGATTACTTAAAAGGACAAATGAACTGAAAACAATTCAGCCCAAGACATGAGGAAGCTATTACATTCATCTTTTCATGGTCTTGAACATCTTGTACCAACTCAGCTACAATACACGGCGGAAACTTCTAATTAGAGACAGAAAATGCGAGTATTTAACTGTACCAAGCAAACAATGAAAAAATGAGCCTTATGTTATAGACACATGCTTAACATCCGCAACATATAAGAGAAGTATATCTTTAAATTTTTTGTGTTTCAATCATTTCCTTAATATACATGTGACTCACTGGTAGGTATGTTACTACGAAACAGTGATTAGTCACCATGTACAGAAAAATCTCTGCTCTGAATTTTAAATATTTGCTATGAGACATTTTTTTTTACAGGTCGTAATGTTTATACGATGTGAATTAGTATGGAAATAAGAGTGAGCCTAAGTGCCTAGCAAACTGCATCAAATGACTCTTTTGAATGAAGGAAGGAATGAGTGAATGAATGAATGTGTAGGCGATACTACTCTCTGATGGATTAGAGCTGTGAACTACAGTGTCATGAGTAATGCCAGCCCTACTCATGTGTGATCCTGGTATGATGGAAATAATGCATATAGCATACCTACTTCACCAGAGGTGTGGAGACGAATATTCCTTACTCACCAAAGGTGCTTTGAGATCTTTGGAAGGAGATGATATATTCAATTATGAATAATACACCGCTGTTACAATAACCCATATGTAAAATTAGAAAGGTTTAATGTTTAAATACAACTGTGCCACATTTTTTGTTTGTACTTAGCCTATCAAGTACTGAAATACAGTGTAGGAGGCCGCATCCTTCCATAAAATATTTGGCTTATAGACATTTTGTCGTTGGTGGACAATATTTCATATGTGTAATGAAAGTTTGTAATAATCAGTATTTGAGTACTGTTTGTGGCAATGGTGTTTTATAAGAGCTGAGACTTCTGGCCTATGAAGTGCCAAGGAGAAAATTAATTTTTGATGAATTCCTAATTCGATCTGTGGAATCTACAAGGTGAGAGACCTTGGTAGAATTTCCTGTTGCTCAATGACTGAATGTCTAGGATTAAAGATATATTCAAGACATTAAGGGACCTACTGTGTGTCAGGCATTGTTCTAGGTGTTGAGGATAGAGCAGTGAACAGACAAAACTGATTTAATGTTTAAATGTTTCAGTCTCTATTTGAATGCAGATCACCTTAGGAATGGGAATATATTACATACATCTTTGGTTCCTGGTCTTTAGAAGCGATCCCTTAAGAGGAAAAAAAAAAAGTCACCACAGAGTGGTGACTGGTGTTAACTTGAATCAGAAAGCAGATACCATCCTTAATCAGTCTTTTATTTAGAATATTATAAGACAAAACCACACAATACTGTCTGCTTTTCATCATTCTCCATGTCAAAGTTGCCCATCTTTCTTAATGCCCTCTGCCATGATTTTAAGGCTATGCATGCCTTTTTTGCCAGGGCGCCATACATTTGTGCAGTTTGTTGACTGCATAATGGTGCCTGGCAGAGGAGGTGCATAGGCATTAAACTCTAGTTTCACCCGCTAAGATATGTGTTTTGCATACAACTGAGGAAGGGTTATCTTTTTCTAATCTGAACAAAACATCATAGAGCCTCAATGGTTCTCTTTTTCTTCAGAGTTCTCAGACAACTAGCTCCCATTTGCCCCTTTACTTGTATTTTCATGTTGTATTTAATAGCATTGCTTTGTTATAAGTCTTAAGACAGGGAACATTGGGGGATGGGGAGAAGCCATGGCCGAAGGATAAGTGAACCAACCCCTGTCAACTTCCAAGATGTCCAAAGTGAAGACTAACCAAGACATAATGCCATATGAAATGGTCTGCAGCAGAAAGGAACCACTGATAGAACAACAACCTGCCTTTTCAAATTTAGCAGTATTGGAAGAACTGTCAACTAACTCACAACAGGTTGCCTCAGTATTGCATTGCAGCTGAAGAGCATGATATAGTCAGACAGCATGGCTCAACCCTTTGGCCATCCTCATTTGTAGGATTTGATACCAGATGATTTGATATAGGATTCAATATGTCCTGCTGAACCCTGAGGGGATGGCCTTGGGTATTAAAGCATTTTCCTTTTCCTGTTGCTAACTTCCCTGTGGTCGGTTGACCTTCTGTCATATTGCAAAACAATGAGTGATAGAGACAGCAGTGTCAGGATGTAGTGACCTGATTAGTTCAAACGCCTGCAGGCGAGACGTGCAAATAGATGAGTCCCAACAGGACCTGAGAACTGTGGTTTTGAAATCCTGGGTGGATGGGCCGCACCCTGTATACACCTTAAATCTCCTTGTGCTTTGAAGGTATAATTACTGCTCAACAACTCCCAGGACAGAGTTAATTAGATCTTCATGTGATTTGATTGTAATAAAATGAGAGTTTAAATGTAACATTAAAATGTGCAATGTGTGCATAATATATATTAAAATCTTGGAATTAATATGATATAAGCATAAAAATGATCCAACTGCATTAGCACTTTTAAAATATAATCTCTTTCTAACAATAAAGCAGCTTTATAACTTAATATGCAGGCCTAAAGCAAATGAAACAAGTGAAGGAATATGCTTACTCCACTACACAATTTATCATTTTACTTATCCAGTAAATATTCCTGTGGTATTACTTGATTGATAAGCATCACTTACAAAAACCTTTAGAGAGTGTTGCTTTCAATCTTATGTGGTTTCAAGGTGGGGAAACAAAGAGATTAGGTAAAATATTCCATAAATCCTATACCTACCAAAGATAAAAATTAAACCAATTGTGGAACTTTAGATATAGAAGATACTGGCAACTATATAGTTTATTACTATAAACTGATTAATGTAATTCTCTACCTCGAGACAATAAATGACACATGTAATAGATTGTTTCCTGTTTGGGGACAGAGACTGCTGCTTATTTGTATTGCTAGTATCACCTAATACATGAAGATGGTTGAATGAATCAATTAATGAATGTGTACAAGAGAAAACCCATTAGAACTAACCTCCAAGTGCTCCATTCTAATTCCTAGGCCCTCCCAGTTTCTCTCTTACTAAATGCCTTCCTAGATTATTGATGCTTTATATGAACAATCAGGAAAAAGGAAGCAATCCTGACGGGAGGCTAGCTCTGGTCAGATCCCTCTGAAACGAAAAAAGTATTTGCAGATGTTTCAACAAGTGTAGGGGTTGAGCCGAGTCTAGGCCACAGGAAACAACTTCCACACCTTGGGGCTACTACAATAAAGGGATCATCACTCACCAGCACAGCACTCTGTTGGAAACTTGAAAAGACTCTCAGGGTTGGAATGCTGCATGAATCCAGACTTGCCCCAGGAATGCCACAAGTGATCAGAACTAAGTATAGAAATTAATGTGGTTTGTAAAAATATCAATAAGGATCATGGTTATCTGAGAATCAAATCCTTTAATCACTTTAGACAGAACTAATGAAACTAGAAGAAACCATCATTGATTTTGAGAGTCTCCTTCTAAATTAGTTGGCCTTTGGCTTTTGGAGAGCAAAGTTCAAATTCCAGTTCCTGTCTGACAGGAAAATAAGTCAGACACAAAGTAGACAGTCTTTTAGACTCCAAACTGAAACAGCAGGCCATAAAGGAGATCTGAGTCTTTAAGAAGCTTTGTTTTTAGAGTTGCTAAATTCATTCACCAAATGTATATTTCACTGTCTTTTTGAGGCTGCTCACGTTAGATTTACGATATTTGACTTTGTTAGTAAATCTGTTCAAATAAGAAATTTTATATTTTCTAATGAAAAAGTTTTGAATTCTATTCTGATTTGTTCATGCCCTCTTCTGGAGCACGTAAACTTCCTAGCCGCATAGTGGACAATGGGGCACATGGTGATAAGTACCAATCACTTAATAATAAGATACAAAGATGCCTTAAAAAGTGTCATGGTCATATTAGTACCTAAGCCTATTTTCTTATTTCTCATATGGTAACAAGTGAAGAATGGTTTTGTTTTTGGTTCAGTGGGCAAAGAAAAGATTATTTTCTAAAACAATTATCTGAACGGTTGGTGATATTGAATTTGTTCCATAAGATCCTAATTAAAGTGAGAAACCTTATATTAGCATAGCTATGGACTCTTGACTAGTAGATAAGCTTTTTATCATCCCAAAATGAAAGTTTAAAAAAAAATTATAAGGAATGGAAGAAAATACTGGCATTATTACTAAAACTGACCAAGATATTTGGGTGATAACAAAAAAATTAATTAACCCTAACATTATTAGAGAATTATGGATGTTACTATTCTAAATGAATTACCCTTTCTGAATATTGGATTCCATTTTACAGGCACTAAATGCTAATGCTGGCAGCAAGTCCTTTTGTCTTTTTTAAAACCAAAAAAATCACAGAAGTGTATCAGACCTGCCGAGTCTCCCTAATTGTTATAGAATTAGATCATTAGATCAAGGAAGAAATTTAAATGTCATCAAGATCAAATTCCTCATTTTATAGGTGAGGAAATGAATTCAGAGAGGATAATTTATTTAAAAACATTATTGTGTTATTGATGTTGATATTATTATTACAAGTGCTATGCAAGGCATCAGTCTAGGTACTGGGGATTCAGCAGTGGAGAAGACAGATGTGATCTCTTGCCCTGAATCACATAGTTAATGGAGACACTTAGACCAGAAATGAGTCTGTGGATTTCTAATTAAAAGAGCTTCCATTAATCAAGTACTGACTCTAGACCAGGCCCTAAGTGTTTCACCTACATTAAGTCATATTATCTTCACTAACTTATGGTAGAATGGGACATGTCTGTCCACGTCTCCTTCCATGTGGAGGGAATTCCATTAATAATTCTGGCTCCTCTGGCTGTTTCATTTACTCTGCCCAAAAGGAGATAAAGTGACATCTGAGTTTAGAAAGTATAATAGTGCATGAGTAGCCCAACCCCTTCCCTTCTCTTTCTTTAGGGCTGAGCTACCTGAAGAAATTGTTTGTTCTTCTTCACTCTTCCAGGCCCAAAGATGAACAGAGCAGAAGAAGACTTTTCAGGTCCTGTTTGTAGGGAGACAAGTCTCACATGGAGGTATTAAAATAGGAAGCCCACCTTCCCACAGATATCAGCTTTCTCATTAATAAAATCTCTGTGTATATATACAAGAGAGAAGCATTTCATCAAAATAAAAAAGTAAATAAGTATGTATTATCATATTTGTACCATCCAAAACCAGCCAAGTTCTACTGAGTGTGTATATTTGTGCCTCACATTCTGACCCCACCTGCCACAACATCCAGGCAATAGTGTCTTAAAATAATATCAACATAACCTTCTGGGATCATATGCCTAAGCAGCAGAACAGCTTACACAGCGGCCTGGACCTGTTGCAGATGGCACATAAAATTAACCAGTGCACCTTCTAAACAGATTTGGCCCAATTTCCTCAAATTCTGAAATTATGAAGGTTTGCTGTTGGACTTTCTGGGAGAAAAAGTGATGAAATGAAAAGAACATGGGATTTATGGAATTAGCAGCAAGTTACAAAAGAACTATTAAAAAGTTAGTTGTTTTACAGGCTTAGAGGGCAAACCCTTAAATAATAGTTCTTATTTTTACTATGGATTTGAAGCTTAACTTTATACAAAGGTGATTGTATAAAGTTAGGTGGTTGATTGATAGTGGCATAGATATTATTATTTAAAGGCTGAGAACCACTCTACTACCTAAGCTCTTCCCTCTCCCAACCAACATTACATACCTCCTTAATTTAATTAAAAATAAAATCCTCTCTTCCATTGCTGTCTGCATTTTTACCATCAGTCTTTTGCATTAGGCAATGCCTTGCTCAATGACCTCCTTTGAATTTTAAGCAGGTTCATAAAATACTTTCCCACTATGAAGAAGCAGCAGTACACATAAGAATTGGAGTAGAGTTGAGGAAAGAAAAAAGAAAGACTGAAGGCAAGTAAAAGGCACAGAATAGTCTGGGCTATAAGTTTCAACCAAAAAATACTTGATAAGGAAACTGAGGAGGGAGTAGAAGGTAGCCAGGAGCAAGGGAACATTGTTTCAAAGTGGCACGTTTTCCACAAATTGTTGTAAGGCTTGCTTCCTCTGATCAATCTACCATATCTCAATCTGAAAGTCAGAAGAAATGGATTCCAACCCTGCCTTTGTGACCATCCAGCTGTGTGACCTTGGGTATGTAACTTTGCCTCCCTGGGTCTCATTTTCCTTATCTGTTAAATGAAAGCTTTGGACAAATATTTTACTATCCTAGCAACCCATGAATTTCCTCCTTTCCACAGGCTTATCTTCTCCTATGGGAAAACATCATCTTAGAAATGTGCTAAGAAGTAGTGATGTGTGTGTGTGTGTAGACACCAAAGGTAAAGCTGTATCAGAACATCAAAGGCCAGAGCGAAGCATTTCATAAAAATTAAAAATAGATTAACTAAGCAGTTGTATACTATCATATTTAAACCATTTCTCTTACAAGTAAAGGAACTCCCCAAGAAGGTTTTCCAATTATAGCTGTATTCAGACATGTTCACGTTGCATTTAAAAAAACAACAACAACTATTGGTTGAGCTGTACGAATCATACTTGAAATACTAAAGGATACATACCGACATTTAAAGCAGGCCTCCAGCCTAAAAGCAGACAGGCTTCTTGACAATTAAGTTGCTAAGAGAACAAGTGAATAAAATATGTACAATAGTTGTTAAATCCTCAAAACAGTACATTTTTCCCTTAGTATGGAGGATGGGCTCTCTATATTTTTCTGTGTGGCGATAATTCTGTTCACTGCATAAGTAAGTTTAAGTAAAAGAAATAACAGAAAGAGGTCAGCTATATGACCTTGGGCATTAAAAACAAAACAGTACAGGGAGGAGGATTCACTGGTTCAGTATTAATCATGAGAATCTTGTGGAATCAAAGGCATTCCTGTGTCTTTCATGTACTTTAATAGGCTGTTAATGACTTTGGCATCTATTAAATAAAATTCCACTCTCAGAACAAATAGATAGTAATACTATTGTCATTTTTCTCATTTATATAGATGACATTTCCCAATCACTTTTTTCTATTAAACATGACTGTTGCTTCCAGAACAAAAGACTACAAGCGTAACTATGCAGCTAGTGTCGGGAAAATAGAGAAAATCAAGGAGTTTGGGGAGGAAAGAGAGTACATAGGAAAGACTGTGGTCTTTGAGCTGAGACTTGGGCTCAAATCCTGATTCCACTAAGTCTAGGCATTTAACCTCACTAGGTTTGATTTTTCCCATCTAAAATGGGATTAATAGGTACCTTGCAATTGTGAGAAATCATAACACTACATGTGGTGCACCTAACAGGCACACAGTACTTCAGTGGATATTATCATTATTTCTTCGTTGCAATAGCACAAATAACTCTGTCCTCTCTGTTTTACATTTGAAATCATGCTATTTCCAGGTTTTAACACCTCTGAAACTGCTATTTCAGGAAAGTTATATAATAGTCTTAAGACTACCTTGGAAAATAATGATGGTCTTCAGAAAAAAAGAAAGAAAGAAAAAGGAGAGAAAATAGAATAAGGAAAGGAGGAAAAGGATTAAAGAAAAACTATAAGAAGTCAAAAGAAAAAAATGAGCAGAAACAAAAGGAAAGAGGAGACCTAGGTCTTTACACTGGTATTTAGTCACATTCAAGGGTTACTTAAGTGCCCTGAATGGTTTTCATGAAAATCCCAAAGCTTCTCTTGCTTAACTCCTAAGAAAGAGCTATCATGGAATTAACTAATTTTCAAAATAGGTCATAAATTCACATGGTTCAAAATTTAACAAGGATGAAAGAGTGTACAGTGAAAATTCTCCACTTCCCTCCACCAGCCATCCAATTTCCTTTCCCGGAGGCAATCTTTATTATCCTTATGATTTTATGCATATATAAGCCAACACAGACACACATTTCCTTCACCTCACCTTTTACACAAATTGTAGCATACTGTTTATACTCTTTGGTATAATATATTTTTCACTTAACATATCTTGCTTTTTTTCACTTAATATATCTTGAAGGTCATTCCATTTAGTACATTTATTTTTTACACTTTATAGATATATACTTATTAGTAACATAACTTAATAAATTCCCTTTCGATCAACATTTAAGTGTTGTTTGGGTTTTTTGTTTTGTTTTGGTTTTGTTTTTTTTTTGGCCAACCTTTTGCTAGTAAAACACTACTGCAATGAATAACCTCTACATATATCATTTTGCAAGTGAGCAAATATATCTGTTGAATAAATTTCTAGACTTGAAATTACTTGGTCAAGGGTATATACATTTGTGGTTTTAGCAGACATTGCTGGAGATTTTTATGCTGCTGCTTCCCCTCCCCACTCCCTAGCAGTTGAGAATTGCCGCAGTGTAATGACAGATGTTACTGACAATGGTGTGTGTTCCACATGTTAACAGTGTGGAGGCAGAAAAAAATAGAATCACTACCCACTCTGTCTTCTTTTGATCACTATTTCTGATTCATAAAAGAGAAAATCTGCTTGATTAGGTTTATCACGTCCATCCAGGCCTCATCGAGGTCTCCAGCAGTCACTAGCCCACGGTTACTAACCAACCTGGGGTCACATGCTCGACTAGACTCCAGTCTAGTGACTCAGGGTCAGCCTGATGAACCTGGGGCTGCCTCCTCAGCAGGGACTGGGGACAGAACAGGATCCCTTTGGAAGGAGCCTCAGTCAGGTAAATACTGGGAACAGGAAATCTATAGAGTGACTATAATTTTAGTTTTCCCAGGATGGTCCCAGATTATATCTGTTGTCCAGCATAATTATCAACTTTGTTCCCTTCCACACTCAAAAGTGTCCCAATTTGGACTATAACTTATTAACACTGCATAACGTGTGACAGTGCTATTCATATTGTGTTCTAAAGATCTCTGGGATTCATAAAGGTGCCTAGGGAGAGACTTTTAGAGGAAAAGGAAGAGGCCAGGCAAGTGGGATCTGGGTCCCATTGCCACTAATGTGACTAAGAGGAGTGTAAGCTTATAATAAATGAACACATTTCTACCTAATGGAAGTTACATGGTTCTCAAAACTTTTAAGTCAGATGTACTTGTCCTCTCTCTATTGACACATATGTACTGTTGGGCATTTTTCTCCACCAAAATACATCATTGAAAATCTCTTGAGACAGTAATCCCTTGACCTCAGGAGATATAATATCTGCACTTTCTAATCATTTGTCAGTGCAGACGGGCCAGGCCTTGAACTGATGGACCACATATGGCTTTTAACAAGAGCTTCCTTGGCATCACTTTCACCTCATGTAGTCAGACTGTAGAGTCTGGTCTAGGTGAGAGGATGAGCAAGAATGACATTGTGAGTTCAGTTCAAAGATGCTGCCCTTTGATTCATTTCCAAAGCAGCATGGTAAGGCAGATGCAGCTTGCCACTGCCTCCTTTGTTTTTCACAAAGATGCCATAAATTTGATGGTTTTGGCAGCCTGAAGAGACTGAGATGTCTGGGAGGTCAGGAGAGCACAGAAGTGTGGGTTCACTATCTTTCATACCTCCGGTCACATTAGCAACTAGGAACAATTTATACTGCCTTATAAGGCAAAAACGTAGTTACTTTGCAAACTACTTCATTCAGGCTAATGTCCAGATTCCAGACCTTGAAATGCTTGCTGTGCCCAGCCTGGGCAACCCCTCCTTATCTACACCTGGGCGGCAGGGTGTAGGAGTTTTCCACTTATTTTGCAGGCCAGCCTGGCCTTGGTCTACCACAAACATATTTAGCCTTTAAGTTCTCAAACAAACTCTTGGCCTTCTCCTGAATTAACACAGGCTAAAGGACATCTGTGTTGATTCTGATCATCTAACTTGTAGGCCAGGCTTTCTATTTTGTCAATCACTTCACCTCATCTCTTGCTGATTACTCTTGATTGCAGAAGCCCAGCTCTTCAATAGCTGCTTGATTCTTTTTTGTCCTTTAGAACCGTTCCTTCTGTGAAACAATTCATCCTTTACACACATGCAACTCTCATCATTTTCTCCTCATTTAAAATGTTTATTCACTCCACTTTTGTTTCCATCATAGCCATATGTGTCTTCTTAGTAGCTCTTCCAACAGTCTCACAGCCTTTGTACTTTCTGGACACAAAGAAGTCAAGAGCGTTCATAAAGTACCCCAAACCTATGCACAATCACAACAAACATGGCCAGTGACTAAAAATGGCCACTGACAACTGGTAATGTCATTAGTCAATGCCAAGCAGGGCAGACGAACTTTTCCTTAGGATCATAGTTTTGTTCTAGCCTATGGAACTATGTTGGCTTTAGGTTCTTAAATAAAGTAACTTTTTTTTCCTTTCTCTCCCTATTTGACTTTTTCTTCCCTTTCTCAGCCTCTCAGCTGAAGATGGTTTAAGATCACATGTAGAGTCCAAAGAAGCTGATTATGGCATGAATGACAGAAAGAAAATGAGTACAATAGGCACTGAAAACAGGGAGACTGCAAAAGTAAAAAGGGAAGAAGGGTGAAACCGATCACTATGAACTTGGATCTCCCAGATGCCCATAAAGTTAGAATTCAATTTGTATCAGTTTGCAAAAACAAATACAAGTCCAGCTCCTCCCTACCAGCCAATCCTAGCATGGGAGGATCATATTATAGGAGGGATCATACTAAGAGATTATAATTTCCACACACCAACATTAGGTTTGGCTTTCTGGCTTGCTTTGACTAATGAAATGTGAGAAGAGACATTTCTAGCAGAAGCTTTAAAAGCCATTGCATGGTTCTGCCATTGCTTTTCTCTCTGATATAGGGTGACTAATGCGTCACAGGTAGGGCTTGCCCCTTCAAGTCTAAGTCCCAAAATAAAGATGACATAGAACAGAACCGAAGCTAACCTGCTATTAACATGAATGAGAAATGGAAATAAATCGGAAAACAACTCTTGTGAACCACAAAAATATCAGGGTGGTTTGTTATCACAGCATAATTTAGCTTGACTTGATGGATAAAGCTATGAATTCCAGAAAGCAGAGAGAGAGCAGCTGTAGGACACTTGGGAGGGGAAAAAACAGTCAAGGAAATTGTGGCATAATGAGACAGGAGATTTAGGTGCCAGTCAAACATCGAGAAAACCTCTGAGGAGAACAATATGAACTCTGACAGGAGGATAAAGGAGCAGAGGAACCAAATGGAGCGAACCTGCACATTGCTTTCCTTCAAGAAATAGGAAGAGAGAAAAAGGACATAATTTAGAAGGCATTAAAGAATAAAAGTACCTTATTTTTAGTTGCCTATAGAGTAGAGATAAAATAGTCTTTGGGGGCTACTACTAGAAAAAACTCTGAGGCTTTTTTCCCCTCTGGGCCAAATTTGACTGCCTGTGGTACAATGGAGAGCCCCACATGGAATTCTTAAAGCATCCCACACAAGTCTCCATGAGGAAGAGTGCCGTTTCAGTGAGAGCGTGGTAGTCCAGGTCCAGCCTGCAGCCTGGGCCTAATTTCTATGGTTAGATGCAATCTAAGGAGGATGCTGTGGTCCCTGTTGGGAAGACCAGGCCCTGGATTGGTGTATAGCTCAGGGAGAGGTTTTAGGGTACTTTCCCATTTTCTATATTCTTCATTTCATCTGTGATTTAGATTTCGGTTGAAAGCCAGGATTCTAAGTTTCTCTCTGGAGCTGAGAGAAGTTGTATTTTGAGGCGAGTTTTCTCCTCAGGTAGAGGATGTTGTATTCACTGTTAATATTGTTGCCGATATAGACAACTCCTGCCTGTACCAGGTACAGAATATGACATCCCAGTCACTCATACGGCCTAGGTCTCTGGGATTCAGAAGGGCAGGGGTTCCCTGGAATTGTAGTCCTTAGAGCATCAGCAGTACCTGGAAACTTGTTAGAATACAAATTCTTGGGCCTTATCCAGCATCTTCTGAATTTTAAATTCTGGGAGTAGGGCCCAGCAATCTATGCTTTAACAAGCACTCCAGGGGATTCCGATGCACACTTAAATTTGAGAACCACTGCGTTGGGGGGCAGGAGGTGGGGCATCTGTCCTCCTCAAGGCATGCCTTACTAGCCCTAGGCTAACACTCAGACCAATCCCACGCCCTCTCTGATCTTATTAAATGATCATCCACTCCAGGTTGCCAGTTAGCCCTCACTATCTTCACAGCACATCTCAGAGTGGAGGAGGCAAGGGGAAGGGTGCAGGCCTTCCTGTAGTACTGTAGTGAGTACCTTAGCCAGTGCCTCTTAGACCAACACAGCTCAGTTCTAGGGCAGTTCTGGGAGCCATAGACAAATATAACCTTTACTATTCTCATGTCTCCATTTACATAATGTCCACAGAGGACTAAAGAGGCCACTGATGAAATCAACCCTGTGAAGGTTGATTATGTCTATTTTACACACAAGAAAACAGTGAGGTGGAGATTTAATGCACTTTGCCACAGTTGCAAAGTTAGTAAGTGATGGAGTTGGAATTTAAATCCAGTTTGTCTAACTTCAGAATCCGCTGGGAAATTGTTTGGAACATTCACGGATGCATACTTTGAGAATCAGGCTCTGAAAAATACCACCTATGTTAATTTGACAGCAAATGTCAAACGTGTCCTCTCATATCAACCTATTGTTGCCAGTAATTTGCTTTCCGAAATGAGGTAGTTGACCCAAACATGAATAAATGAAGATATAATTCTAATTTCAAGGTAGATGTATTGTTATTTCTCTTAAACTATTTGTTCTTTAAACTTTTCTCCAAATCTAAGAACAAAAGATGCCAACCTCCCATGAACTCCAACCTCTGTACCTCTCCCCTGGGATATCTAATAGGCATCTCACACTGAACCCGTGCAAACAGAACTCCTCATTCTTCATCCCCAACCTGCTCCTCCCCCGCTCTTCCCTGTCTCAGTAAACACACCACAGTGGTCAAGCCAAAATCTTAAGAGCTAATTTTTATTCCTTCTTTTTCCTTTTCTCTATATCTATGTACTTCATCAGAAAATTCTGATGGTTCTACTAAAAATGTATTCTAAATCTACACACTTTTTTTCCCCATCTTTACTGCTACCACCTAGTCCAAGCCATCATCTCTCGCCTGAACTGTTGTATTCACCTCCCAACTAGATCTCCTGTATTTACCATCTCAACACATAAAATCTGTTTTCCACACGTATTCTGAGTGACCTTTTAAAAATATTCCAGCTTATGTCACTGTCTTGTTTAAGTCCTCTAGGGCATCCCAATTCCATTTAGAATAAAACCTGAATTTCTTCCCTTGGCCCACAAAGGCCTCACAGAATCCAGCCCCTGACTATTCCCTGACCTTGCCTCCTCCTCCCTTACCCTTGCTCACCCCTTCTCAGGCCCTCTGGCCTCCTTTCTGTTCTTTAGTAAGACAGGCTTGTGCCTGACACAGGATAGCAATATTGTTCCCTCTGCCTGCAAACTTCTTTCTTGGGATCTTGAATTGACTACCCAAGATATCACTTTTTAATTCTCAGAGCAATTGTTATTTCCTAACAAAACCCCTCTCTAATCATCCTATTTAGAGTGGTGTATCACCACCTCATCATAGTACCCTTTTATCCCCATTTGTAGTGAAGAGATCAGAACATGTACCCCAAACATGCTGCTTTAGCATACTGATTATTTTGAGCTGAAGGCCATGGAAAAACTGCAGATGCAGAAAGGGCTCTCCCTTCCCCCTTTCTGCCTAAAAGCAGGGCATAAAATTCCTGTGAGAAAGAAGCCCTCCTGGTACCAGGAAGAAAAAAACATTCTTATCACTGGAGATGGGGAGTCGATGCCAAGATGAGTCTGCACAAAAAAAATCTTATTAAAATAACTGATATCTTTCATTAGTTTCCCCCATATATTTCCTAGTCATTTCTCTACAATTTACCAACCCTAGAAGTTCAAACTCCTTCCCTTTGTCTAGTTACTTCTCCACAACTTACCTTCCTTTATTAAAATGGTGTATAAGCCCCCCGAGGCTAACCGCTCCCTTGGGATTGTCACTTTTCTGTGAAGCCCCACCCGCCACCACGCCATGTAAAAATATTAACATCAAATAAGACATGTATGCTTTCCTCCTGTTTATCTGTCATTTGTCAGCTTAATTTGCAGGTACCAGCTACACAACTTAGAGAGTAAAGGAAAAGATTTTCCTCCTCTTTAATAGAACTTATCAACATTTATATAGCTTGTCTCTTTATTTACTATTTTGTTTAATGTCCTCCTCACAAAAATATAAGCTCAATGAAGTAAGAGGATTATTTGTCTTGTTCATCACCATACCTACTGGCCTGGCACATAGCTGGTACCAGATAAATATTGTCGAACAACTGAATCTGTTCAGAGGTGATGTAGCTTAAGCTCCAAGGAGAGTAAGACATCTGACAGAGAGAGAAGAGCCTCACTAATGGACCACCATTGATAGACTTGTTTATTTCAGGTCCTGAATGCAGGCCAAGGTACCACCTTAACTGAGGATTTATTAAATGCAATTGAAGGTAATAGATCTTCTATTTAAAGAGGACAACTGTGAAAATCTGAAGAAAGTAAAAATGAACTACCAGGAAAGGGCATTGCGATAGTACACAGCAAAAGTCTCAAAGTATAACAAGTAGCAAAGAGTAAAAGTCTGATTTTTAAAAGCAGTTTCAACATAGAATCCTGGGAAGAAAAAAGTTGAGGGTGGGCTCAGGGAGAAAGAGCAAGTCGCAGAGACAGAGAGACAGGGGCAGAGACACAGACAGAGAGAGAAGAAATTAGCCATGTTCTCTTCAACAGTGGATTTGAACTAACTCTTCCCACCAAAGGCATATATACATATATTCAATGGGGAAAAGAGTAGTCAAAAGAATATTTTATTACATACAAAGAGAAAGAAAACGGTTTGAAGCAGGGGCATTTGCCAAGTTGACAGTGATAACAGCCCTGCAACAATTGTGGCTTCGCTCAGTTACATCATCGCCTCCGATGGCCTCTTTAGGTTTCATGTGCTACGTTACCCTCCCCAGGAAAAGCCTGTTGTGGTTGATCCGATGTACTGTGAATAGAGAAAGAAATTAAAGTGAATAGAAATTTATAGTGTGTGCAGTGCTCCAGTGATACTTCTCCCCTTGCAATCAGTAGTTTATTAGCCAAGACATACCTCTAAAGTGTTTGTTAGGGAAATGCCAAAGCAGAAAAATTAAATGATTTTTTTAAACATGGACTTTTTAAAATATAAGAGGTGTTACATACACACACATTCTTTTATATACCAAGAGGGCTTTATAAGTGGCTTACAGATATACAAAGTGTTCTAAATAATCAGAATATCATTTTTGGCTATTTCTGCTTTTAGCTAATATTATAGCAAGTACATTTTTGTGATTCCTTTTTTAAAAACGTTTTTTTTTAAAAAAGAGTGTCATAAGAAAAGTTATAAATGGAATGTTATGCAAAAATAAATTTGAAAAGTACTCCCCTTGTCAAAATAGACCTGTGATAGAAAAGACATGAATTTAAAAAGACTTTTAATTGTATCATCTTTCTCTCCAGTCCATTTGCCCATCATTCGAAGTCATTGATGTCAGTTTATCATCAGTGTAGTGGCTGAGACACATTAGTATCAAACAGTCCCCTATTCATATTCCAGCTGTAGCAAGCCCTTGCTAGGTGAGTCACTTAATCTCTCTGGGCCAAGCTTTTCTTATCTGTAAAACTGGGGCCATAGGATTGTTGTAAAGATAAAATGAGACAATGAATGTGAAACATCTGGCACAAAGTAACGTACAGTGCATAGTCCTAGTAATTACTATCAATTAAATACACTTAATAAATACTTACCATGTGCTTTTGGCATGGTAGGCATTGTTCTAGGTACCAGTGGTGAGCATCAGGGCTTCCTGTGGGATTATACAGGTTGTGCACAAAGCAAATCTACAGACCATCATTTGCATCATCATCCAAATGACCAGTGCAGCCTGGAGCTGGTAGGATACAACCTGGGAGATGTAACAGTGAAAAATAAAATGGGTAAAGCTTACACTCTAATGAAAGGAATAATATTTATTATTATAACTTCACGTGTTATAAAAATCCCATAATTCAACATAAGAATAACGAATTAGTAAACCAATAAGAACTATTTAAGCATTTACCAAGTATTCAATGCTATGCTAGGTGAAGCAGATAATGTAGAAGGAGTAGCGAGTTTGCCTTATTCCTGCAATTAAGCAATTTAAAATTCAGTAGAAGAGTCAAGATACATAAAATGGGGAGAAAATATATTTGAGTGCTAATTTGCACAATATAATTAAGTGCGGGCAGACCTCACTTTTCATGGTAGTGTGGGACTGTAAAAATGACGACGCAAGCTGAAGCCATGCAAATTTATCTTAATAATCAATAGGAAAATATATGATTTTATGACCTTTAGAAATTTTTGTGAAAACATTAAAAACACTGTAAGTCCAGTTATAAATGTATAGGGAAAATTAAAAAATAGTACAAACCAACATTGATTAAACTATAATTTAAAACATTGGAAGCATTGAGGATTGAAGTATTTTACTTTCTTGTAAAAATATATCAAGAGTAGTTTCAATGGTACTTGCCTTCTTTTCATCACACAACTTACTACACATCTTTTCTACACCTTGGCAAAATCGTCATATTCCTTTCTAAGTCTGGATCAACTTCCAACATTTTCTCCTTTGCACCTTCAAAGTCATGAAATATCTCTAAGAGTTTCTTCAGTGTGAAGTATTTCCCTGCAGTTACTTCTTCTGGGACATAGTCATCCTTTTCATCACAACCACTTTCCTCATTAATGTTGATAAATTCGCCTTCACCAAGCGTGTCTAGCTGCATCTAGAGGGGTTCACACTGGCAGCAGTGTCAACATTCCATGGCCAGCTGTTTCTTCTATAGCTTCATTTACACTGGATTCGAATTTTACTTCCGGCATTCTCTCTTTTTGTTACTTTGGTGCACTTTGATCTTTGTTGGTCAATTCACTTTTGATTAAACATTTCTGTAAAATGTCACAGAGGTTTATCGCTAAAGACAAGGAGGCAATGCCACTGCACACTTTGCTATCTGTGGGTGAACTAAATCACAGATGTGAGGTGACCAGACGGACTTTGGAGGAAGAGATGTGATTGGTCATGGGTCAGGATGCACATCTGTTATTTACTTAGTGATCTGTGTACTGAAGTGCTAGGAGCCAAGTTTGTACTTTATACAATTACTCACAGTTAATATACCAGATAGCATGGTAACTAAAATTTCAACTGTATTATTGGGGATTGTGTTATTTAATTAAAATGTGCTAACTGAAACTCATGCATATCGGAACCATGCAGAGGACTGTTTGTACAATATCTTTGTTAGTTTTTAGCATATATCAATGGAAAATATGTTCTCATGATAGAAAGCAATCTCATGTTATAACTGATTAAACATGGAAGGTCACTAAGGGTAATATATCAAAATGAAGTGTTAAACATGTACCTTAACATCACATTTTTAAAAAGCTAATAAACATCTACTAAGTCATAAAGATTACTATACCTTTTATATAGTAGCATGGCACTTGAGGACAAAGTCCATTGGCTTTTGGTGTTTTTCTGGAGCTTAATTCCATCTTTCTTTCCCTTCTATTTTTGCCATTCCTCTTTCCTTTTCTTCTATTGTAATTCAGATATAATTAAATGTAATATATTATATTAAAAATAGCAACAAAGAGCCTAACTTTTATAAAACTATTCTTTATCTTCATACTTCTTTTTTACTCTTCTATCTATCCTTCCATTTATGTATATGTGTAGAAAGCAGCTGGATAATGTTTTTCTACTTTTAATAATGATATAATTATGAAGTGGTGGAAAGTGAGACAATTTTTTTATGTTCGTATTTGTACTGTGTACATTTTTTGAATTCCTCATCATGAGCATGGATGAATACATTTAATATTTACAAAAACAATAATGATTTCTCTCAAAATCAAAACAAAAAAATTGGAAGCATTTTAAAAATAATTTTAATAAATCCTTTAGAACTTTCCTAAGTGACACAATTTTCTCAGAATTTCCTCAAGAAAGACACATTTTGGCACTTTGGATGGCAAAATTAGTTCTTGATCTTTTCTTCTGCATTCATTTTACAAGCTTGATTCTTCTTTTAAAGAGGAATTGACAATGGCCAAGGGTGGTAATACAAAACAATCAATTGCTTCTTCTTTAAATTAGTCCCTGTTCCGTGATTTGCTAAAGCAGTATTCCTCTACTATTGAAAATCTTATCGAATTTGATTTTCATTGATTAAATTGTAAGTTTCATGAGAGCAGGGACCATATCTTTCTCATTCTTGCATACAGGCACTCAGTAAATATTTGTGGATGTGAAAAAAAATTTTTTAGAATTGTTGTTGGAAGATAAAATTAATGTCGTGCTAAGAGTAAAGAGCTGGTTTAAAACTCTTGAATTTTTGTTTTGTTTTCAAACTCAGAACTTTCAGGATGATCAGTCTTCTTAAACGGTATAGAGAAGCTGCAAATTCTTGGAAAATACTCAGATTTACATTCAAACATTAAGTAATCATCAATAGTAAGTAAAAATTAGAGAGAAACCATCCAAGTGAGTCTAAACTTTATGTTTCTTTAAATTTTGCTTCAAATGACACTTTCTTATAGTAAAACATATTAGTGTTTTTCACATTGACATAGAATGGCTACCGGCTTCTAGCAAGCTATTTTTTTTTCCAAACCCAAGTTGACAAATGGGCTTTGTGCTTTTTTCCTTGATTGAACAGATCAATAGGGAAAGGAAAAGAAAAGAAAACAAAACAAAACCAGAACAAACACCTAGTTACACTGTACTGTCAACCTTGCTGTGGACATCCTCAGGGTTTAGTCTTTTGACCTGTTTCTCATCTTTATGTTTCCTCTGGGAGTTGTGCTTATTGATTAGCCTCAATTTCCATTAACATAAAAAGGAGTTTCTCTCCCGCCCTAAACAGTCACTGCTAAGACCTCTCTAATTTTGTATTTCTAATTGCTTATAATATAAATCATGTAAGCCCTTAAAAGTTAATATTTTGACAGAATTCTCTCTCCCATCTTGGTCACCAAGGCCACTTTTAAAATGGCCTCCAACTCTGAAACTTAGTTCCTCACAATAGTTTTTTTCTTCTGGTCATTCTGACTTGCATCAGTTTATCCTGTTAGTGTTCATTGTACTTGCTTCCTCCTCTTCATTCCCACCACTCCTGACTGAATCTTTATCCTCCCCGTGCCTGGACTCGTACAGCAGTCTTCATCCAGAGCTCCTGACTCCCACCCATTCTGTACTCAGCAGACAGAACAGACTCTCACCCATCATTTGCATCATTGTCCTTCCGCCCACTTGTATCTGTAGCATCTCCCCCAAACTGACTGTATTTCATCAGCTTCTAGTCAAGAACTTCCAATAGCCATCCTTTTCTTATCAAATTTGTTACTTTCTTATTGGAAACTGCCTGTTTTAAATCAAATTATGTACTTCCCTGTGGGAAACCTTATTTTACCACAGACTTCTTACCAAAGCCTAATAAATATCTGCCTGTCTTTCTGACCTCACTTCATACCTCCCTTGCCACCGCTCACTCTGTTATAGCTCACACATTTCTTTCTGTTCCTTTCCATCCAAGGCCCTTTGCAGTGGAGTTTTCCTCTGCTTTGAAAGCTCTTTGACCAAATCATTGCATGACAGCTTTTTTCTCATTATTTGGGACTCAGTGCAAATGCTATCTCCTCAGAGAGACCTTCCCTGACCATTCCATCTGATGTACATTCATAGCTGCTACTGTCACATCTCTTAGTTTTACTTTATTCACAGTACTTTGTATTATTTTTTATTTGTTTATTATCTGTTTGTGCCACTGGGGGGGGGGGGGGAAACAGTCCACAAGAATCCAGACCTTGGCTTTCTTGTTCATGGCTATATTAATAGGATCTAGAACTGTGCCTGGTCCACAGTTAGAACTCAAGAAATATTGTTAAATGAATTAGAGTGAAATATTTTTTACTCCTTGATTATGCCAACCCATTTGCTATGTCGTCTTGCATATCTGCTTGCATATTCTTAGTCACGTGTTTTCTTCATTCTATTCCCCTCTACCAAATTCCCTTTACTGTTTCTTTTTATCAGTTTGTACTGGTCACTTCCTTCAAGATCTAGCACAAATGTCACTTGTAAAAGCCTTCTCAATTTCTTCCTACCATGAGCACTCTATTTCTTCTCCTCCCCCACAGAATTTACCACCATCATTTTCATGATATTGTCTTGTGCTTTAAAAAAAAAAAATTTAACATGTTGCTTTACAACTACATTTTTTTTCCCTGAGTCCTCTAGTTGTTTTCTTGTTGGCAGAGGGTGTAGTTAAATGACAAAAACTTTGGACTGGAAATCCTGGGGAACCGTTCCAGACTTTGGACAGGCCATTTCCCACATCTATGAAATAGAAGAGTTAGTCTAGACCAGAAATTGCAAAATGGCAGCCCACAGGTTGAATAAGGCCCACAGATGTGTTTCATTTGGCCTTAGTAAAACTCAAATTAGTTGGCAATGTTTAAAAATTGGGAATTTTTTAGAGAACTTGGAATTCGACTCTCTCTGAGAAAAAAAAAACAACAGATAAGAGAACTACATTTCTGCATGGCAGCAAATCCACTGAGAGGGGGTAGGGACTCTCTGACATGACATGGTGCCCAACTGGCCTGGGATCTTCACTTGTTTGTGTTAACTCTCTGTTGGAGTTTGAATACAGAGGCCCAAGACTGTCTCATCTTTGAAGTCTCTTCCATTCTACATGTCTGTGAATCTGGATAAGTATATCTTTTCTCTCCACCCAGACTTAAAGTTCTTAAAGGGCAGTGCCTGGTGCTTTCCCTTTGCTTGTGCAGATAGTGCTGGGCATAAAGCAGATGCTTAAAAGTTGTTTGTAGAACATTAAGTTTAGTTACATATACAAATATGTAGTAAACATCAGATACTACCTAATAAAAAAATTATTACAAATGTTTGGTTGGCTTTTATAAAGAAATGCCCCTATTGAAATGAAATTAAAATACTGACTTAGAGTTTGTGTGATATGAAAAATTTTAACTCTGGACAGATATAAACCAGATGAAGTTTCATGTAGGTAGTAGCAAAGAAATGTAGTTCCCCAGTCTCCTTTCTCTGTGCATAACTCCCATTAATGGCTCATTATAGTTATGCAGACATATTAAAAGTAGAATGTACTCTAGAGATGGAAAAATATTACTATTTGTCCTCCCAAGTAATGATCATGTGTTCAACAGCTGGGACTTGCTAAGACCCTCGCTTATTACAATACCAATAATTACCTTCGCTATTCCCACAAAACCACAAAATATTTGGCATGGTTCAGGACCACCATATTTAATAAATCTCATTATTCTTTTTGCAGCAATTCATTAGCTTTTAAGGGGAACATATCACACTGAAATATTTCCATGGATTAACAGCAGTAGCTCCAAGGTTCCACATCCAGGTTGGGCCACGCCGGGTACACCGAAGTGAACGGACGTCGCAGGTCTGTAACCGAGGGCAGATTTGGTACCAGTGTTGTCAAGTACTGTAGTCTGAACACTTTCTTCTCCATTTCTCCACTTTTATAAAGAATACTCATAAATGACGTAAATATTTCATTTGAGAAAAGACTGTATTCTTCAAAACACTGTCTACAGTAACAAAGGACATAGCTGATATTATGCCATTCATATTAATACCAGAATAAGTCTTTTTTAATGAAGTTTGGATAACATTTTGGAAAAACATTTTAGAAATTTACATTTATTCAGAACATTATGTATTCTGAAGAATTAAAAGACAAATACGTTAAGCTGATTAAAAATTTTAACATTTAATTTGGACATTTTTAATCTCTACTTTTTTCACTATGTGTGCAGGAACTGATGTGAAAGTGTACTTTTGTACTATCTATGAAAGAAAAAATGGCTTGGAAAGTAAATGAATAGTATAAATAATATTCGAAAGGAAGCATTTACTTACCAAAGAAAATAATTTGTTATCCAACACTTGAGATTTCTTTTATTTATAAAACACTCTATTCAAAGTGTAGGCAAGACCAGAACTTCTTAGATATGCTAATCATTTTTATCTCTTCAGTAAATATGGGCCTGAACTGCTAGCACTTGTTAGTCATTTTTCTGGTTACTGTATGTGCTTGAAAATAATAAAACTGCATATCCTTTGAAATTGCCCATTGGTTCATATTAGTGAGTTTGTCTATGTATATCTATATTTTGGTTTGAATAATTTTTATCTTCCATTGATGTCTAAACCATTACAAATTACATAGTTTACATATTAGAGAAATCTATTTGCACCTGAGAGTGGAAACTATAGTAGAAGAAATCTTTCTTTGAGCTGTATAATCTTAACCTTGCTGAGCCTTAGTTTCCTCATTTGTAAAAGGGAGATCATAATACTACCTATTTCCTAAGGATGCGGAGAAGATAGAGATAAGGCAAGCATTCTCTTAGCAAACAAGTTCCAATTATTATCTTTCCTAATATGTATTGAAGACTCTATATAATTAATTATGCATTTTCCAATTTATATGGCTTTATCTGCATTTTGCAAACTGAGGCTCCAATAATTAAGAAACTTGCTCCAGATTACATGTGTTGAAGAACGATTCTCTTAATTGTTTCTGCTTGTAAACTGGCTATGAGCAGCAGGGCACTATTCTGCTACTAAAGCAATCTTAGAAACTAACACAGAGTCAGTGCTCATCCATGAGTAGTGACTGTGATTCTGAGACCGGTTTTCATATATGCTTTGTAGGATTAGCCTCACTGTTTCGAGGTTGTACCCTGTGCAGAGAACATTAGTCATCACCTGCTCCTCCACTCCTCCACACTCTGACGCTCTCCATTATGAATTAAGTCCTAAGAATTTCTATGTCATTACTCCCTGAGGATTTTCAACCACAGTCATCTCTGACTTGTATTTTCACCCTCCTAGTTAATTACTTTCTTAGACTCTTCTATTAGGTGAGTAGATGTCTACCTCAGCAAATAACTTTGCATCATTATCAAGAAGGAAGAAATTGTTTGAATTGTGGATTGGTTTACAAATGCTGCACTTTCCAATTCGTACCACTCAGTGATCCAGTAACCTGTGGGAGGTCATGGCCTTGAGTACAGAGGAAACTGCCCATAAAACCTTGTTTCTATAGGTCTTTTGCCCAACTACCTGAGGGTTAGTGGAAGGAGAGGCATGTTGATGGCGGCGGTAACCGTGGTGGTGGTAGTGATGGTGCTGGTGGTGGTGACAGTGGTGGTTAACAGTAGTGGTGGCTTTTGTTCAAATAGATTGTCACATCACCCAGCAAATATTTACATGAGTGTAGGATTTCATTCTACTCTGACAATTTGAACTTATCTTGTCAATGTTTCATAATTTATTAGGAGTTTATGAGGTTAAAATTGAGGGTTCCTAAATAAACTATGTCTCTATTTTCCTCAAGTGGTAAACTATATCACTATTTTCCTTTATATCTAGTGGTGTCTTTTTTTCCTTTAAAATTTAAAACCTCTACTATAATATATGCTTAAAATAAATGCTTTTAATTTCAGGCCAAGGATACAATGAAATCATGTCATATGGATTCAGATAATTTCTCAATTCTTGGAAATTATAGATGTTGGCACCTGTGCTAACCAAACTATAAACCCCAAATGGATTATAAGTATCTTATGGAGAAAACAACTTTATGTTTGTCATGCTGAGTAACTGAAAACTTTAGAAAAAGAAATGTAATTCTGAAAGGCACTTTCTATCACCATGTTTCTAGAACCCAAGCTGCCCTGCCTGGGAGCAGAAGGTGTTTTATCTGTGCTCAATCTCAGGCCTTAGGAGAGGCAGGCCAGGGGGAGAATAGGACCACACCCTGTGGAAAAGCCTTAGAAAGATCTCAAAAAGCAAATAAAGGAGTGTGAATAAAGCTTGAGCAGAGCTCAGAACAAAATTTCCTAGGTTCTTTTATGGCCTTGTCTGTTCCTGCAGTCTACGGCCTCAGGCTCTCTGTGGCCTCCTTCCTGCATCTGTAAAATGGAGGAATGCAACTCCAGAACCTCTACTCTGCCTTTCTCCCCCAAGGGGCCGGAGACTGCCGCACTATAAAATTTACAGATCCTTTGCTCTAGGAGTAGTTAAAAGAACAAAATTATTATAATTATTGGGCGTAACTTTAGTCACTCTGCATCACATCTTCCCCTAAATGCACACCCTGGATCTGCACGCCTGTTACCAAGAAAAGAAGGGGACTGTGGGAATAGGAAAAAACTTCCGCAGCAGTGCTGAATTTTGCACTGTTTTCTGCAGCCTGTCTTAATAATCACCTGCAAAGCTACAATTTTGGCAATATGAGTTGGCAGCCTAACCTAACGTCACTGTACCTTGGATTATCGAGGTATCTCCCCACATGCCCAAACCTGTGGCATTCTCTTCCTCCTTTCCTCCACGCTTCATCAACGTTGTTCACCTCTTTCAACCACCTGAGTCTCCAGGAGCACTGCCCAATGAAGCAGCCAAGAGCCGGCACAGCCACTGGGCATGAGAAAGGAAGCCAGTTTGAAGTGAGTGTGAAATACACACTGGATTACCAAGATTTAGCATGAAAAGAAGAACATAAAATATCTCAATAATTTTAAATATTGCCTGCAGGTTGAAATGATAATAGCTCAGATATATTGAGTTAAATAAAATATATGACGAAAATTAGTTTTACTTGTTTCTTTTTACTGTTTTGAATGTGCCTGCTAGAAAGTTTGAAATCACAAATGTGGCTTGCATTTGTAGCTCACATTATGTGTCTGTTCTGTAGTGGTCTAGTACAATCCTTTGCATTAATGTGCTCTGTTTAAGAAAAAAATATCTCTTTAGACAATTGTATCTAAAAATGTTCAATCTTTTTATATACATGTTGAATAATTTCAAATGAATTATCAACTAAAGTCTACGTTTTTAACTTTAAAGAAAATGAATTTAGTCTCCAGCCATGTCACCCTGAACATGCCCGATCTCGTCTGATCTTAGAAACTAAGCAGGGTCGAGCCTGGTTAGTACTTAAATGGGAGACCACCTAGGAATACCAGGTGCTGTAGCCGTGTAAAAAAAAAAAAATGAATTTATGCATTCAAAACAAACTCAGTTGTACTGGAAATTCAAATCTATTCATCTATAGGACAGATAATGGGACAAGCTAAAACAATACAGAGGCATGTAAATAAAAGCAGTGATACTAATCCTTTTTTGTATCATAGACCCCTATTGTTCATTGAACAAATATTATCATGTGCCTACTGTATTCAAGACTGTACCAGGTTCTGGAAATATAGCTGATAGATCTGATAAAATTTTAGACACTTTCCCCAGAAAAATGTGTATATATATATACACACTTACAGATTTGCATTCACTTTTAGCTCTCGAGAATCTTCTGAAGCCCATTTACAAATCCTAGATTAACAAGTTCTGAACTTAAGAAAAGAGCATGGGCTTTAGGGCCAGACAGATCAGGGGTTGAATAATGACTCTACTAGCTACTAAGGTGATGTTGGGCTGCTCTTTATCTTCTCTAAGTCCTGGTTTTCTCATCTATAAGACAGGGAGATATGGAACAAAAAGTGGGGTGTTATGAAGATTAGCTTTGAGATATATAAAGGTCTTCCTTACCCTTTCCTTCCTAAGCACTTAAGTAGGTATTTCATAGATCATAACTATTGTTCCTCATCTTGCCTTATGTGAGAAAGTGGCTCAAAAGAGCAAGTTAGGAGATGAATACTTTAGGTCTGAATCTTGCTTTCTATGTCAAGTTCTTAAATAATATATTAGCCTTAGTTGCTGAAACAAAAATAAGAATTTGGTTCTCCAATCAAGCTGTGACCTTTCAAATAAAATGTCCAAAATGATGTGTGGGTCATCTAGGGTAATATGACAACAGAACTGAGAACACATCTGCCCACACCTTGACAGATGCTATGCAGGATGTACATATGTTTTTCTGTGATTTGAAAACAAATTCGTGTCTGCAAATCTTACAGATGGGTTTCTATTGGGGCGGCGGGGAGGATTCAGTATTTTTCATTTTTGTTTTGTTTTTTTAGAAAAACTGTCTTGATCTGTATGTACTTCTTACAGGCAATCTGAAGGCAACCTCCAGCTGGCAGAAGCCAACTTTGGGGTAAAAGTAGTCTTAAATGAATAAGAACTTAGGCTAAGAAGCCACACGCCATGCTATTCTTATACTGCTTATCCTTCCAATGCCACGCTCTGGAATGATCCATCCTCCAAATCATTAAGTTAAAGGTAGAGTGACTCACCAACTACCAGGAGGTGAGGGTAACCAGCCTTTGTCATAATTTTTCAGACTCCTCTTTCCACTCACGAAAACAAGTTATGTATGGTATTTACGTACATCTGTGTTGCTGGGCATTTTCCAAATGCCTCTTGGAGAACATTAAACAGGAAATTGATGCCACAGGGCAAATATTCATTCTTCCCATCCTCTCTCATAAAAACAAGTACAGATTTGCTGTGGCTAGACTGACTTCCTGCAGTGTGCTGTTGCTTATTCGATTTTACACTAGGAGGAAAAAAAATACATTCTCTGTTTCAATTTACAGCATATTGAAAATGGCTAAAATGCATTTTTTAAAAAAGCTCCCCTCATGAGAGCACTGAAGGATAGAATTCAATGCTTTATAAAATCACAAAATTCAAAGGGTAATGATTGTTTTTCATGCTTATTGATGAAAGTCAATTTGTATCACATTAGACACATCAAATTTGCTTTAAACAGCATGTGCTCTTGTTCTCAAATGGAAAAACACCCTTTAAACATTTGGCCACTGCAGCTTTGCATATGATAACTTCTATTTCTAACCTGTTACAGTGGTCTTTGGTTAGTGGCCTCCTCGGCTTCCATTTCTCCTTATTCCCTTCCTTATCAGCCCAGAACCTGTTATGACATTTATGAGGTTCTGGAAAAACTGAATCTACTTTCAGCCCCAGAGTTACATTCTTTCCCTTGGCTATGGAGATTTTTTCAAAGGGTCATGTGAGCTAAGCTCATCCAATCAAAGTGAATCTTGAGGATTTTGCTGAGAAAAAAGTCATTCTCTTTCACCTGATCAACAAGAAACCTGCAGCAGTTGGCAGTAATCTTAAGATCATAATTGGGCTTTGCCTTAAAATAAAGCAAATGCTATGGAGGGCAGAATAGAGAAGTGAAACAAGCCAGGCCCCCGATGTCATCATTTTACTGCTAGATCAAGCTTTTCCTGAAGATGTCCAACTGGATCATTTAGTAATATAAATCATTAAATCGTTTACAGTGTTTAAACTAATTTGATGTACATTTTCTATAATTTGCAACCAAAGCTTTATAAACTACCACAACTATCTCTTGGAAGGGAACAAGACAAATAGAATTAATGGACTAATTTTAAGATCAATTTTATAACTAAATATAAAAGATCAAGACCAATAAGAAATAAAAGAATGATCGTTATTGAAAATAAGATGAGGAAAAAATGTCTCAAAGTAATGAGTGACTGCCATAATGATGTGGGAAGAAGAGTCAATCCGTGTACTGAGAGATAGAGGAGGATTTAGCAACAGGCAGAGCCCACTGTCAGCCAAGGCCATTCTTATTTGCTCTTTCTCCTTCAGTTTCCAGACTGAACTGCTTAGCAGCATACGTGGTTTGCAGCCATCAGTCATTTGACTTCCCTCCTCTCTCAGATTTTTATCACCTCCCGCTGAAGAAATACATGTTATCATCATCATCATCATCATCATCATCATCATCATTATCATCCTCGTCACATTCCTTTATATAGATGGGGAAACTGAGGCCCAGAGACCCCAAGTTATACATATAATAAACAAACAGTAGAGAACAAACTCAGAGCTCAGATTTTCTTATTCCAAGACTATAATCTTTGTCATACAACATACATCATCCTTGAAGATTGTCCTTTTAATATTGTATTTAGTGATTGGGGTCATCTGGAATGAAGCTCAGAGGTATTTGACATCTGTCTTCATCCCTACTGTTTTTTTTCATTCTTCCCATCATCAAGAATAATCAGAGTTGATACTGGCCACATAGTCAGCATAATCTCCTTCGGCAATGGTCCATGCTCTGAAAGTGTCCCTTCTCTACCTCCCATGACCAGACACCATCAAAACTTCCATTTCCTCAGTCTCTGAAGACAACAAACTGTTCAGGAATGAGTCCACTAAATGAATGCACACTAAGATGTGAAATGCTGATAACAGCTTTTAGTGCAAATCCTATCTCTGAAAAAGGGTACTCTATAAGTGAGAACTTGGAAATATATTGCCTTTCACTGAAGAAATTAATCTCCCAGTCTGAATTTCAGCCAGTGTGGCAAATTGGAGGCAAAAATATTTGGGGTAGGGGCCTTTCTTTGTAATCTTGCTACATAACCCACTTCTTTGTTCACTGACTCACAAGGTTTCACTCTGCTCCAATCTACAAGTTTTCAGATAACTTTGGATACACCTTGATCCTTTACATAACTACTCTTTTAACAGCCTAACAAAGACTCATTCCCAAGGTAATTCTGAGCATCTCACAGCATCACTCAACAAACATTACTGAATGCTTACATACAGCAGTGCACAACATACAGGCATTCTGACAGCTTAAGGTGTGGATTCAATAAAGACACCATGTCATTTAGGCTCTTTCAGGTGGCAAGGTACAGAGGCCTAATCAGGAGACTTCAGGAGCTGGAAATTACTGGAAAGATAAATGGGGAACTGTGGAGCACAAAAAGCAGCTTTTAGCCATCTCTGTCTGGTCCTTGGCTTTGTCTGGTCCTTGGCTCATCCTTGCTTTAGTGAGTCCACTATTATTATGACTCAGCTATTATCTATGTTCATTAATTTCTCTTTCTTTTCTGACTAACTTTTCCCCACTTCATGGTTTCTACAACCTCAATACTTCTGCATCAAGCCTTTGAATGGCGTGCTTCTGGTATCTGCTGCTTTCTCCTACCTGGCCCACTTTCTATGGCTCCATCCAAAGGCTCCCAGAGAGAGGATCTGTTTGAGTCTTTTGGTCACTGTCTAGTCCTGAGCATCTATTTTGGGCTAAGTTCTCAAAACAGGTTTCCCATGAGTTTTCTGTGGACCAGGCACGAACCCCTGGTTTTAGCAGTCGTGTGGTTGTAAGCATGTAACCCTCATCAGGTCCCTGGGACTCTAAAGAGACCACCTGCGAGAACTTTATTCTCTGTTCTCTTTAGAAACAACTCTTTCTCAAGCAAAAATGAAAACAAAAATAAATTTAGACAAGCCAGAGCAGAATGACAGGTCACAGTATATTTAGTGGTAATTTTGAAGAAAAAAAAAAAACAGAACATTAGTGGGTTAGGATACTAAGCCCTGAAAATAACATGTGAAAAATAAGGTAGCAAATTGATTAGGCTACTAAAAAAACATGGTTTCATTTAATAAAGACCCCAAAAGAGTATTATATGTTCCAAATGCACCTTAATGATAAAATAATTGGGAATTACAATGATAGTTCATAGAAACACGGAATATAAGAGCTTGTCAGTACATGGCAAATCCCTTATTCAACACTCTCATTTCATAATTAGGGAGAGCCAATAGAAGTTAATTGATAAACTAATTAATCTACACAATTATTTGTAGACCACTGACTCATGAGCGATGAGCGATAAACCACCAGTCTATATTTCTGAGCTAGTATGGAATCTCCTTCCTAAAGGTGCAGTAGGTCACATTCAGTGCTCAAAGGACACTACTGATTGTCCCAGTGAATTTGGATGAGGGCAAATAACAAAGTTGAGACATAGTGGTTTAAAGCATCCACACAGGATAAAGTCTGTAGATTCTGCGGGAGTACAGAATATAATAAAATTTGGCAGAAAAAAAGCAAAAAAAAAAAAGTAAGTGTTTGAGATTCAAGTCTCATTCCTGCTGCCCATCAGCTGTGTGTGCTTGGACTACTCTCTGGGCCTCAGGCTCATCATCTAAGGAAAAATTAGGCCACAGAACCACTCAGTTTCCATGTACCCACTTCTCCTTTAGCTCTGCTAATTCTCAGAATGACAGTATCTACTTTTTGGGGTTAAGCCCAGTGGAACAGGAGTACCAACCAATTGACAGTCAAGTAAATTGAGAATTTAATAAAATGTTCTCAAAACTATCTAAAGCTAAGTGGACTAAGGAATGGATTTGGCATTTCGTGGAATCTTGGCTGAGATTTGTTGTAATATCCAAAAGTATCCAGAAAGGCATTTAAAATTATAACATTTTATATAGGAAAAAAAGTATCTGATAGTGCATAATATATGGAGACATTTGAACATGAAAGCATTTTTTTCTTTCTGATGAGCTGAAAATGGAAGAGACATGACAATTATCCAGTACACATAATAGTATTTTAATACTTTCTCTTAGTAATAAATTTGATGGATATAAAACTAAAAATGGACTATGTAGAGAGAAGGGTCTCCCAGTTGGAAGTCATACTCTGAGATAGCCAATAAATCTTTAGGCCACTGGCAGGGCCACTGTGGGTGGTTATACCCTAAACAACTCTAGCAGGTGCCATTCACATGAAGTCTATAAGGGTAGTACCCTCTGGAGTCACACACTGCACAAACTGCAAAAGGGTCCATAGTAACCCTGACCATGGAAATATTAATGCGATCTTTCAGAATAGCATGTGTGCTAAATGACACTTCAGCCATCTGCCTGTATTACCAGCTCTTCTCATGATATTTCAGAACAAGCACCTATTCAAAATAGCAAGCATATGGCAAAATTATTTTAATTGTACAAAGAACATATTTTCATTTACTTAACCAACTTCTGATCACTATCACATCCAGTTATATATCCAGCACATCCAAGTGCTGCCTGGATTTTAATCTCAGCTTTGGCAACTACTACTAGCTGTGTGAGCTTTGAGAATGCTACTTAACCTCTCTATGTATCAGTTTCCTTATAAATAAAATGGGGATAATAAGAGTGCCTACATCATAGGGTTTTTATAAGAATCGAATTTAATGTGTCCATATTTTAAAGTACTTAGAACAGCATCTGGCACATAGTAGCACTATGTCTGGATTTGTTAAATAAATAAGTAAAAAGTATAAGTACATATTTATTATCATTTACTGACTCTTTCTTTGTTAAATAGAATGTTGTATTAGCCATAGTACATTTTCAGTTATACATTTAACTCATATACTACTAAGACAATAATTAAAGCTGACAAAAAAACAATATTGAGAATTATTTAAATCTTTCCTCCAAAATTGATTAGAAATGAAAAATATGAATTAAACAACTGCATTCTTGGCAAATAAAGTATTAATTACGATTTTTAAAAAAATGTCTGAGTGTAATATTAGAGGCATAAATTAGATTGTCAGACAAGGTGAAAAAGAACACCCAGATGAACGCTTTTATAGGTTTTATTTTTTCTTCCAAAATCATAAGGACAAACTGTTTTCATAAGCTGACTATGGCTCGTTTAAGCATACATGAACTCAAATTAATTTTCTCTACTAATTTGATTTATTACACAAGTAATACAACAACAATAATAGGAGAGAAATACCATTAACATTCAAATCCTAACAGATCAGTGTTTTCATTTTTCTTTGCTCCTTTCTATACGAAGTCCATTCGCCTACGATTTTTTTGCATAGCGGTAAAAAAAAAA
>NW_011888793.1:2597025-2599609 GCF_000151845.1 Pteropus vampyrus | reverse complement strand
TATTTTAATACTTTCTCTTAGTAATAAATTTGATGGATATAAAACTAAAAATGGACTATGTAGAGAGAAGGGTCTCCCAGTTGGAAGTCATACTCTGAGATAGCCAATAAATCTTTAGGCCACTGGCAGGGCCACTGTGGGTGGTTATACCCTAAACAACTCTAGCAGGTGCCATTCACATGAAGTCTATAAGGGTAGTACCCTCTGGAGTCACACACTGCACAAACTGCAAAAGGGTCCATAGTAACCCTGACCATGGAAATATTAATGCGATCTTTCAGAATAGCATGTGTGCTAAATGACACTTCAGCCATCTGCCTGTATTACCAGCTCTTCTCATGATATTTCAGAACAAGCACCTATTCAAAATAGCAAGCATATGGCAAAATTATTTTAATTGTACAAAGAACATATTTTCATTTACTTAACCAACTTCTGATCACTATCACATCCAGTTATATATCCAGCACATCCAAGTGCTGCCTGGATTTTAATCTCAGCTTTGGCAACTACTACTAGCTGTGTGAGCTTTGAGAATGCTACTTAACCTCTCTATGTATCAGTTTCCTTATAAATAAAATGGGGATAATAAGAGTGCCTACATCATAGGGTTTTTATAAGAATCGAATTTAATGTGTCCATATTTTAAAGTACTTAGAACAGCATCTGGCACATAGTAGCACTATGTCTGGATTTGTTAAATAAATAAGTAAAAAGTATAAGTACATATTTATTATCATTTACTGACTCTTTCTTTGTTAAATAGAATGTTGTATTAGCCATAGTACATTTTCAGTTATACATTTAACTCATATACTACTAAGACAATAATTAAAGCTGACAAAAAAACAATATTGAGAATTATTTAAATCTTTCCTCCAAAATTGATTAGAAATGAAAAATATGAATTAAACAACTGCATTCTTGGCAAATAAAGTATTAATTACGATTTTTAAAAAAATGTCTGAGTGTAATATTAGAGGCATAAATTAGATTGTCAGACAAGGTGAAAAAGAACACCCAGATGAACGCTTTTATAGGTTTTATTTTTTCTTCCAAAATCATAAGGACAAACTGTTTTCATAAGCTGACTATGGCTCGTTTAAGCATACATGAACTCAAATTAATTTTCTCTACTAATTTGATTTATTACACAAGTAATACAACAACAATAATAGGAGAGAAATACCATTAACATTCAAATCCTAACAGATCAGTGTTTTCATTTTTCTTTGCTCCTTTCTATACGAAGTCCATTCGCCTACGATTTTTTTGCATAGCGGTAAAAAAAAAAAGATACTCTATAAGCCTCAGTCATCTGTCCTCTTTCCTTATCACACCACATACTGCTCTTAGAAAAGCTTATATCCATTCAGTAAATATTTATTGAACACTTCTCACATGCCAAGCACTGTTCCAAGTGCCGAGATATAATGATGAACAAGACACACAAGGTCCCAGTCCTCAAAGAATTTAATTCCAGTTAGAAATAAATATGTAAATCAATAAATAAACAAAGTAATTGCAGACTTTTGGGGTCAGGGAAGGCCCCTCTGAGGGCATTTGAGTTGATAAAAGAATGAAGAGGTAAAAGTCATGCAAAGAGCTGAAGGCATCAGGAACAGCACATAGCATATTTAAGGAAGCAGAAGGAAGCCAATGGGAATGAAATTTGTGAGCAGGGACTCAAGAGGTAGGCAGAAGTAAGCTTTGTAGAGCTTTATAGGTCATGGTGAGGATTTGGATTTTATTTTAAGTGCAAAAAGAAGCCTTTGGAAGATTTCAAGCAGAGTCAGTACATGTTTTGTCTTAACTCTTAGGTTACTTTGGTTGCAATTTCAGTAAAAATCCAAATAGGATACTTCTTAAAAACTAATAAACTGATTCCAAAATAGAAAAGCAAAGGGCCAAGAATAGTCAAATCACTCTTAAGAGACCATTGGGAGATTTTTTATATCACATATCAAGACTTGTTCAAAATCTAAAGTAGTTATGGAATACTGATATATGGACGTACATGGCAAATTAGTCAATAAACGGAATAATTGGTTATCCACACAGAAAAAGTTAAATTAAATCCCTACTTCACACCATTCTAAAATATCAGTTACAGATGGATTGAGAATATAAAACAAAGGGCAAAATTGTAACTTTTGGAAGAAAATTTTATGACTTCAGAGTAGAGAAGGATTCTAATATAAGACACACATAATTCTAACTATTAAAAACAGACTGATAAATTTTACTGTATTAAAATTAAGAATATCTATTTCTCAAAAGACACTATAAAAAGATGGAAGATAGAAGGAGATGTTTGCAAGAACTCTGGCTAATGAAGTCCAGAATATCTGGAGATCTACCAATCATTATCAAAAGAAAAGTGACTTGATAGAAAAGACAAAAGACAAACAAAGGAATTACACAGAGGAGAAGTCTTTAGTGGCAAATAGATACATAAACATACATCCAAGCTTTTTAATAACTAAGAAAATGGAAATTAAGATGATCATGGGATTACATTTTACATACTAGACTGACAAAATTAAGAAGTTAGACAATACCAGGTAGTGGAAAGAAAAAAAAA
>NW_011888793.1:2584391-2596400 GCF_000151845.1 Pteropus vampyrus | reverse complement strand
TTTTTTTTTTTAGTCTCAAAACGCCATACTTTTGCAAATCAAAAGGGCTTGCCCTCAGGCTATCTTGTTTCCCTAGAGACTTAAAAAACTATTTTGAAATTCAAAATTCTAGGCAATAACCTCTTTGTTCTATGCTGTTTGGAATACTACCCTTCCCTAGGACAATAAGCGTCAGATTCAAAGTCTATTCTTAACGACTATGAGGGTGAAAAAAGAAAACGAAAACCTAAATTATGACAGGGGAAAAACACAACCAGAGATATTTAAAAACATTATCTTGCTTTGCTCTTGAGCATGGGCTTCCCTGGCCTTCACGCCACATGGCCCCTTTCTATCATTCCAAGTGCACTGCTCAAGACTTTCCCAATGCATTCCGCGTTCCAGTTACAACTGATTTCGGCACCCGCAATTCCCAAGAGTAACATGCGCTTGGATGGCCTCATGCCTTTGCGTGTGTGATTTCCTTCTACCTGAAATGCCCTCCCTTTAAGTCAGCCTTCTCACTAGATAAGATTTAAACTCTTAAGCCATGGATTAAGCTATTCGTCAATTCTAAACCCAGTCTTCTCCCCTCTTCTGTGACTTCGCTGGGGTTGGGACTATGCAAACCATTTTTCTCTTTTGTCTTTTGTCTTTTGTCCCCAGAATTCATTTTGGTTACTGTCAATAGGGGGCGCTAAATTGAGCCCAGAGGGCATGAGGAGGTTAAAGGGACTTGTTCCTTTCTATCTGCTTACTGTTCCTGTAATGTCACCCAGCGATGACACTTCATCCTGACAAAAGCAGTTGTTACTAGTCTCTGGTTTCTTTTGGCACTCCTAGAACCAGCTTCATCCCGCCTTTGTCCGAGACACCAGCACCAGGTGACCAGTATCCTCTCCTCTGAGGTCTGGGTCCCTCTGTGTTAGGCACCGCTCCAAGCTCCTAAATTACCGTTAACTCCATCTTTCCCTTTGTTTGCTCAGACCTAGGAGATGGCAATTGCCTCCTGAAGTTACCACTTCTGTGAAACTCAGTGTTCCCTTTTTACATTTTCAGTTCTCCAAGATTCCGTTAACTAATTCCCTACATTAATTTTTTCTGTTGAAATTGTTAATGTGTTTGTTTTCCTGACTGAAATTTGTCCTCCGTTAAGTAAAGGGTAGCAGAATATGCCACCCCAAAATATACCACTTTGACATTAAAATAATTTTGAGCTAAAGGTGATCAAGAAGAAACAGATACAGGAAAAGCTCTCTGGCCTCCCGCTATTTGCCTAAGAGCAAGACATAGATTTGTTGCGTTGCTCTCCCTCCCCTCTCTGCCAGGAAGAACAGAAGTTAATCTCCCCAGAGAAATATACATAACAAACTTTACTAATTAGCCCTCATCTTCCATTAGTTCCCTATATATTAACCCTCCCACAATTTGCTTCCTTAGAAACTCAGTCTTTTTCTCTTGTCTTGTCATTTCCTTAAAAACTTATTGTTCTTTTGTTAAGACTCTATGAAGATTAAATTCTAATAACCCCTTTGAGTTACTCATCACTGAGTACTTCCACATATATGTGCAATGTATGCATTCATAAGCTTCTGCTTGTTTTTCATTTGTCTTTTGTCAGTCTAAGTTGCGGAACCTCAGTCTAAATTGATTTCTAGCTTTGAGACAAATACCTTTCTGGATCTGTATCTTCATCCGCAAATCGAGCAGAAGATTCCCCAAAGCCTTCTCTAACTCTGAATTTCTATGACCGCATACATATTAGTCCTGATATTGTTACCTAACAAGGGTCCACTTGCATATGCGCATAGAAGCCAAAACTATGACACTGGTTTTTGAGAGGGAAAAAAAAAAAGAGCAATTTCCTTAATACGGAGTTGACTTGAAGGAGACAGGAGGCACCACTCAAATCTGTCACCCTGATCTAGGGTCTGGACAACTTTAAAGGGTTCGGTAGAACAGGATGGCATGAAGTAATGCTGGCGAGGCAAGCTTTGATTGGAGGGTTTTGGAACTTGGCCAATTATGGTATAGGGTTGAGGGGCAAGAGAAAGCACAAAGGAATCTCAGTCTGGCAGGTTTGATTGGTCAGTTCTATATTTGTCCATATTTGGTGTAGATATCGGATCTTTCTTAACTGAAGAAACTCTTGCTTCGTAAAAGGTTCCACGTGGTCACATTTCCGTTACTTGAGTTCTGTAGGCTGAAGATTCTTGGTTCCAGGGTCATCTTGAGGACAAGGTGGCGTATGTGTAGTGCTGTCTCTGTAAAATCACTCAAAAGTTGTATTAATCACCAATGTGCTTTAAGGAAGCAGACCCAGTTTTAAGCTGATCGATGAGATTCATGTGCTGTTTCAATACGTGCAGAAACCTCAACTAAACTCAAATTAACTTTTGGCTTCCCTGAGTTTTAAGAACAAACAGAGTTAAGTCCCTTGCAGGTGTAAGTCATCTTACATCCCTCTTTCAAAAAACAGCCCAAAGAATTTAACTGCTCTGACTCCTCAGGAAATCTTTCTCTACTTCATTCATTATGATTTGTATGTTCTCCATCCTTCAGATCTATGCAAATCTGACTTGAACTCATTTTGCACTTTTTGTTGACATAGAGTGTTGAAAAAAATCTCTTACAACCTGCAAAAGACAAGTTTACCCAACTTAGCTGATCTACAATATCTAACCAGGAGCAATCTAATGGAACTAAATGGCTCCTTCTTACAATTTATTGAGACCGTTTTTAATTTTACGTTGTGGTGGTGGTGGTTGTTTACTTAGAGTTAAAGAACATCCACTTCAATTTGGAGAAGTTGCTCTGGGCCATACAGCATATCCTCGGCTTAGTTTGTAGATAATAAAAAGACTGCTGTCTCCTCTGCTCCTTCAGGTTTACCCACAATTTATCAGAAGAAAAGGCATTCATACAGCTCCATGTTCATTTTATTTTTTTCAGCCAGCCAGTTCCTCCAATTTCCTCTCCAAAAGAACATGCAGCTGTTTATAGAATGCCTCTATTTAGAAGTCCTCCTTGGGAGGCAAACGGAAACCTCAGGCTTCTAGAGTGTTTTGGCATTCTGCATCTTTGCTTCAGATAATGTTTTGTGAATGATGATGAGAATAAATAATATATAACCATTTGTAAGGGGAAAAAGGAAAAGCAAAACTAATGCTACCACTCCTACCAAGAGGGATCAGAGTCCTGCTAAGGAGAAAGTAGTGTTCAAAGATAACTAGCCCTCTTTACTGCTGGCTCATTGACTAGGAGCCAAGACCGCCACAGTCCAGTTTAACTAACTGAGAGGGGCTATTTGCAAGGGGAGATGGAGGTCACTAATCAGGGCAACCCTCATTTGGCTATCTCCGCATTTTGAAGTGATGTTAGACATCGAAGTGATGAAAATCAAACAAGAATGTTCAGTAAAGGCAGCTGGTCACTGTTAGGAAAGCAGATTTCCCCACACTATTCTTCTTTGGATGAATTCAAGTGGTGAATATTTTGCAGTGTCCAACTAATGTGATAAATGATCCAGAAAGTCACAACGCAATGCAATGCATGTTTTAAATACAAGCCAGAATTTGTCTTTTAATTTGAATGTCACTTAAAATGAGTACAATGTTCTTTTATTATAATTATAGTCTCAGGTTAGTAGAGTAGCATTTCCTTCTTTGTAATCATGATCAAGCAAATGTGCATTCAATAATCCACAAATTTTTATTGACCACCTACTATGTACTAGTCTGATTCTGATTTAGAATCCTAATTCTGGCCCCATTTACGACATTATTTTTTAATGCAAAATGTAAAATTTAAATGTCATACTCTCAGGTCATTTCCTGCGTCAATGATCTATTATTCGGTAGGTTGGCAGAGAGAAAATTGTCCAGGCAAATTCTACTTCTATTTCAGTAAGAGAAAGTCTTAGCTCTGGAAATACAGCCCTGAACAAGAGAGAAAAGGTCCCTGCTAATGCAGAGGTGTCATTATACAGGGAAGAAGCAGAAAATAAACAGGGAAATAAATAATTTAAAAAATAATTTTATGTAATTATAAGTGCTATAAAAAATACCAAAACAGGATGTTGTGATAAATGTTGGATGGCAAAGTAAGGGATAACTACTTTAGGGTGATTATGGAAGAACCATTTAGAAGAGAACATGTGAACTTAGATCTAAGTAACGAGGAAGGCCCCAACCGTGGAAAATCTGCGGGAAGAATGGGGAACAGAAAAACCCAAGGGATAAGCTTGGTGGGTTCGAGGAACAGAAAGCAGGACAACATGACTGCAGCTGCAAGCTGAACAAGATGCAGGAGATGAGGTTGTGGAGGTGAGTAGGGGCCCGATAAGCAAAGTTATCGTGCTGGCTACCTTATAGGGAACAGGCGGAAGCAAGAACAGCTTAGAATAGTTGAGGCAAGAGATTGGTGGCTTAATATTGGCAGTGACATGGAGGAAAGAATGAATTTGAGATGTTTTGGAGGCAGAACCTCCAAACTTGCTGAAGAATTAGATATGGGGGTGAGGGAAAGGTAGAAAACCAGGAAAACTTTTAAGTTTGAACAACAGAAAGGATAGTGATGTCATGAGGTGGGGAGCTGAATTCAGGGTGGAGGGGAGGAGTAGGCTTGAGATGAAGGTAGGAATCCTCTCTGTTATGTGAGATATTTGTATTGGACATCTGACTGGAGATACGAAGGCTGGAGAAAGAAAGTAGGTGCAATTGGAGTGCAAAAGATATGTAAAGCTACCGGGGGACAGAAAAGTAGGGAGCCCAGGACCTGGTCATGGTGCTCGCTGACATCAGAGTTCCAGGGCCGTGTGTCAAGGAAAGACATGCCATACCTAACATCCTATAAAGGGAGGCTAAACACCCTCTAACGACAGACATTAGAGAAGGAATAAAAACGCTGAAAGCTGCAGCACTCTGATATGTTAAGTTTCTGCTATGGTGAAAACAAAGATGAAAACCATTTCATCTGAGTTAGCAAATATTATGGAAAAGTAAACAAAGATCTTTATTCCATGAGGGTATTTATAACAAGTGTCTGTCTCCGCATCACTAACAGTCTCGTAAGCAGTTCTTCAGGAACTGTGATTTGTTTCAGCATGGGGGTGCTCTGCATCCTGGGGCAAGGTGGGGAGAATATATAGCACACCTGTGTTTATCAAAGATTTGGAGAGTCTTATGCAGTAATACTGAGTCATTTCCTCATATCTTCTAGAAGTTAAGATGAGGTGGGAATCTTAACATATGTGTGTAAAATCTTTGGATCACTTGTACAGATGCAATGGTACGACCTGGTCAGTTCTTAGTAACCAACCTTTAGTTGTCTTCTACAGGGACCAATCTCATGTTAATATGATAAGTGAGGCATGCCAACACCAACCAGGACAGAGCCCAGTGGCCCAAGAAGTGACCATGGACTTCGGAGCCAGGCCTGTGTTCAAATCCTAGCTCTGCCACCTTCTGGCTTTGTGTCCTGAGACAAGTTATGCAAGTTTTGCAAGTCCTATTTTTCTCATCAGTTAAATGATGACAATACTTCCCAAGCTTGTTGTGGGATTTAATGAGGTACCATGTGCTCAGTGACTAACCCAGGGCTTCAGTGAGTGGTTAGAAGGTACTCAGTAACTCTCCATCTCCCCTCTCTCTTTTCATCCCAATAGATTTGGGTAACACGTTCTAACCCACAAAAGCCCCAGGTAATCCTGATTCTGGCCCCATTTGCTACAATACTTCTTTGTGAATGTAACAATTAGAACTAAAATGTTATATTTTTAGGTCCTTTCTGAGTCAGAGATCCTTTCAGTGAGCTGGCAGAGAAAATTGCCTAGGCAACTTCTACTGCTATTTCAGTATGAGAAAGATTCTCAGTCAATGAGCAGCATTCCTTCTCTGTTTGGTTAATTTTCTCAACATTGCTATGATGCTAGTAACTTTTTTTTTAAATTGTAGAATTTGAGTCTAGTATCTAAACTCAGTAAGAACAGAGAAAGTTCTGATCAACTGCTTGCCAAATTTCCCGACTGTGCATGGTATATTACAGTAAGTTGTCACAGAACCACTGCCATTTTTAAAATTTAATTTATTAATTCAACCAATATATACCAAAGCCCTGCTAAGTGCCTGACATGGTACAGACACTGGAATGACCATGATGAGTAAGATGGACACAATTCCTGTGCTTGCTCTTACACAGGCCAAGGTTAACCACCTGTTCCACTGGCAGAGAAGGGGCTTTTCTTCCCTGCTACATTCCCAAGAAGTCTTTTCCTTAAACAAAAATGAAACTTGTTTAAGATTCCTGGAATAGCTTAGAAATATGAACTAAAGGTTATTGTCATCTTTTCCCAGACAGCTATCTCTTTAATTGAGGAATAGAATCTGCTTCCTTTGTGTGCGTATTTTTAATTATAAAAATAACACATGCTTGCTTTAAAATGTGTTAATCTCTCTTAAAATCTCCTTCTCACTAGAGGAAAAGCTGTTAACTGCTAGAATTTGCTGTCCACACTTCTAGACTTTTTTCTAAGTAGATACAAATAGATATCTGTGCATATCCATCTCCATGCCCTATGCACACACAGTGTTTTGCTTGTTTTGTTTTTACAAAATAATATAATATTTACATACTGTTCTGTAACTTGATTTTTTTACATAGCAATTTGTCATGGCTATGTTATCATTTTAGTATATTAATCTACCTATATTTTTAGTGGGCCACATAATAGCCACAGAATAAATAAATCATACTTATTTTTCAAACCATTCTTCTATTGATAGAATTTCAGGTTGTTTCCAATTTTTTTGCTATTAGAGATAATTATTTAGTAAATTTTCTTGTACATACATGTTTTCGCATTTATATGAGCTTATCTGTAGAATAGAATCCTGGAAGCGGAATTGCTAGGTCAAAGGGGTTGTGCATTTTAAACTTTCATAATACAAAAATGCCTTCAAGAAAGATGACGCTCAATTTAGGTTCCTGTCAGCACCATCTGAGAATGCTCACTTCCTCTCGCTCTCTCCAATACTGAATATTATCATTCTTTAATTTGCCAATCTGATAGGCAAAAAATGAGATTTCATTTTATTTTACAGACTTCTGTTTTTCACTCTGATATGTGAAAAGGTTGGAAGTCGCCATTCTCATCCTTACAAGAAAACGCTGGAAAAGCTGAAAATCAATGGCTTTTCTTGAATCAGAGAATTGAAGTTTCGAGGTAAACCACACCCTGAAATCTGGAGAGACAGGTGCGTCAAGAGAGATACAACAGAAGCCACTGGAGCGATAAGGGTGGGACTCCTTAACTTCACTAGTAATTGCAAAGATTTGCTGAAGGCTGGGTGTGGACTAATGTAAAAGTGAGAAATATCTGGGGCTCCAATCATGCAAGGCCTCCACAATTTTGAGGTGCATGATAACCCACCAGATTATCATGATGAAGATCTAAGAAAAATCTCCTCTTGATCCTGGCAGGGGGTTTGGGAAGAGAAACGATGGTATATAACCTTCTTGGATTCTTCTCCATAACAAAGGCTCCTCTCTGGGAGTAATACTGAGATCTTATCGCACTTGGAGGAGGGGATTTCCACCCTACTCTAGCCTCTAGCCTTCCTGTTTCACCTGAAACAAACCAAAAAATAAACAAACAATCAACAACAACAAAAACAGTTAATCAAGCACTGGGAATAGAGTATGGGGGTAAAGGGTCCTATGCTCAGGAAGGAGAGACAGAAACATTTGTGAAGGCCACACTTCCAGGCCCATGCAAAGACTGAGACTCCATCAGATTATAGAATACCTCCCCTACCCACACTTTACCACCACATCATTAAGCCTCCAGGGGATTACAGCTGGAAGAACTGCAAGACCCAGACTCTGTAAGTGGCAGTACAAAGCCAAGAAAGGAGACCGAAATAAGAACACCAGCAGAATTTGAAACCTCTAGAATTTGTAACTATAACAAACACTAAACATAGCCCAGCTCCAAGCCAGTTTAACATAAATCCTCACACTAAAGGCCTATTTACCTGAATACCAATTACTGACACAAACTATCTGGCTTTCAGCCAAAATTTACAAGACATACTAAAAGACAAGAAGAAACAAACACACTCTGAAGGTATAAAATAAGCATCGGAACCAGATTCAGATATGACACAGATGTTGGAATTATTGGACAAGGAATTTAAAATAACAATGATTAATTTGTTAAAAAATAGCGTGCAAGTCCAAATGGTGTCAGCAGAGAGATGGCAACTATAAGAATCAAAAGAAATACAAGAAACGAAACACCATAATGGAAATGAAGAATGTCATCAATAGGTTCATTTACTGGACAGTGAGGAAAGAATCAATGAATTTCCAGATAATTCAATAGAAACTTCTAGAATGGAAATTCAAAGAGAAAAATGAGTTAAAAAATACCAGAACATTCAAGAACTGTGGGACGATATCAAAAAGGCTAACACGCATGATTGGAATACCAGAAAGACAAGAGAACAGGGCAGAAGAAATATTTGCAATAATAATGTTTGAGAATTTTCCAAAATAAATTCTCTGGAGGCTCAGAGAACACCAAACAAGACAAATACCAAAGAAAAAAAAAGATCAAAACCATACCTAGGCATTTTACTTTGCATCTCTTCATTACTAGTGAAGCCTGGAATTCAGGCAATTTGTATTTTTTCTCTAAATTGTCTGTTCATATTCTTTGACTGCCTTTCTTATGATTTACAGAAATTTTTATATATTATGCATAGTAACTCTTTGTTATGCACATGGCAGGTCTTTTCTTTCATAACTTTATCTATGGTATCTTTAGCCATACTGATATATTAAAAATGTGATCAATTTTTCAATCTTTTAAAAATTGATTTCCAGTTTTTATATATTACTTAGAGATACTGCTCTTCAACTTCCCCAAATAATAAAAACATTCTTTTTTTACTTTGAATACTTTTTATATTTAATATTTAGATGTTTAATGTATATTGAATTTATTATTGTATATGGTATGAGGTAAAGATATACTTTACTTTTTCTAATTAATAACAATTTTCCAGTACCAATTAGCAAATTGTCTACTTTTCCCTCCTTTAAAATGCCACCTTTATTATAAATGATACATTTTGAAAAAATCTATCCTTCATCTACCTTTTTATGACAAATTATTTTGGAATGTTCTTTCATTTTAGTGAACTATCAATTTATTTCTGTGCTAAAATCAATTTTGTAATTACTTAGCTTTATATTATGCTAGAAAGTTCTATTTGGTGACATAAGCTATCATTTCTTGTTCTTTTTTCAATTCTATCTTAGCTGTTCTTACCCATTTGCCCTTCTAGGGTTTTTTTTGTTTCGTTTTGTTTTACAATGTGCATGTTAATTTCATTTAAAAAATGGTAATGGGGTTTTAATTGGATTTGATTAAATTTAGATGTTAATTTAAGAAAAAATCAACAGCTTTATAATTTTGAGTCTCTCCATCCAATAAAATGAGCATTTCTGCCATTATTCATATCTTTATGTCCTCTTGGGTTAAGTTTTATAATTTCCATAAGTTTTTTTCATATGGGTCTTACATAGTTTTTGTTAGGTTTATTCTTTTCTATGGCAGATAATCTATAGTTTTTGTTGCTATTGTAATTGCAATTCTTATTTTCATTACATTTTCTAATTGGTCATTATTATAGAACAGCTTCCTTGTTCTTTGATCTGGTCACCTTAGTAAATTTTACTCTTATTAGTTCTAATATTCTTTCTAATAAATTATTTTGGATTTCCTAAGTAGATTTTTATAACCATAAGTAACAATAATTTTTATTTTTATTTCTATCATTTATATCTAATATCTATTTCTTGCCTTATTATATTGACCAACGCATTGTTAAATAGTAATGATAATTGTAGACATCTGGATTTCTTTTTGAATTTAATGGAATTGCTTCTAATGTTTCACCATTATGGATAATATTTACTGTAGTTTCTGATATAAAGTAAAAAAGTTTTCCCTCCAGTCTTAGCCTGCTAACAATTTTCAAAAGATACAGGCATTCCTTTTAATATGCTTTTACAGTATCTATTAAGATAATCAATGTATCTTCTATTTTAATCTATAAATATAATGAATTACTTTAATAGATTTCCTAACATATATTAACTATTCTAGGATTTTTAGGTAAATACTAGTTGGTCATAATATTTTATTCTTCCAATATATTTTGATTTGTTATTATTTTATTTAAGATTTTAATATCTAATTTGTGAATTGTATTGATCTAGTTGTTTTGTTTTTTCTTCTTTTTTCTTTTTTTTTTCTTGAATATGTTTTGCGCTAAGCTTAAGTATCCGATGTTATGTTGGCCTTATTGATTAGATGTAAAGTTTTCTTTGTCTTTGCTCTAGAACGGTGGAATTATCTGCTCCTTGAAGAAATCACCTCTGGGAAACATTACTTTTCAGGGGTAATTTTTAAGTATCTTTTCAATTTCTTTGATGGGTTATTCAAATTTTTTAACCTCTTTCTTTATTTAGATTTTGGATGTATTAATTTCATTGTCAGAAATTATATGACATTTTCTTAATCTCTGCTGCATCTATAATTAACTCTTGCTTTCTTATTCCTAATATTAGTTATTTGTGTTTTCACTTTTTTTTAACTCAAATTACCCAAAGGTTTATCTTTCGTTTTACTTTCGGAGGAACCAGCTTTGCATTCTAACGAATTTTCATGGTAGCTTAGTTTTTGCTTCTTTTTCCTTTTAATTCATTTCTGCTTTTATTTTGTATGAACTCTCATTTTCTTTTAATTTTTCAAAATATTTATTTTTCTTCTTAGATTCTTGAAATAACACTTATTTTCAGATTTTTTTAAAAAACATCTGAGTCTACCCTCAAATATTTTTAATTTTTAAGAACTAATTCTTTTTCGTACTAGTCTGTTTTTGTTTAATAAATAATAAATAATCTTTTGAGTCTCTTGAGCATCTCAATTTAGCTTATCTTAAAATTATTATCTATTTCTCAAAAAACTCTGCTTCTTTGGTGGTTAGTTCCTCAATTGTTGGTAGAATCCCTGTTCCTCTAACAGTTTAAAGGTAGATTCTGATCACAAGGGTAATGGCTGAGAAGGAGGTAGGTATGTGATCAGATGAAATTTTATATAAAATCTATAAGTAAATTATCATCTGAATGTAGGAGATCATTTTACTGATAGCTCTAGATTATCTAGAGCCCTCATTACTTCTCTGATCTTAGGGCTGCCTCCGAGAATTTTACATGAGAGCTTCCACTTTCATCTAGAAAGCTCTATTCATGGCTTGATCCTGGTGGCAAACACCAGGTAACTCCACTGAGACTGAGACTGAGACTGAGGTGCAGCTACTCTGTAATATTTAAATAATGACTTGTTCCTGCTCAGGGCCTAATCTCTTTGTGAGCATCTGCTACTTCTGATCTTGGGCTTTTACGGGAGTTCTGTTAAAAAAAAAAAAAAACAAAAAAAAAACCTCAGCTTTAAAAAGTGTCTTCTTTTCATCTCTCTGGGCTTTCACTTTCCTCTGTTTTGGGTGTTATATGCCAATTTTATCTCATATACTTTTCAAAAATTGCTCACTGTTCTGAGCCTGCTAATGGTATCCTTTCTTGCTTCTGAGCCTTTTTGTGAATTATTCTTACTTTTTATATTTCATGTGTCATTTCATTGAGATGTGGGGTAGGATATTTAGTCAGCCATGTTGAGACTCTTTCCATCTTTTTCTATGCTTTCAAACAGATCAAATAATAGAGGAATAATCTGTATCTCAAAGGCTTACTAGAACTTGCCAGTAAACCACCCGGGCCTGGGCCACCTTTTCATTATGATTTTAACTGTTTCATGTGCTGCTTCCTGAGTTCATAAAAGTCCACCTGTCTTTTGGCCTTGGGATTCATCTTTGGATATTACCTCTCAAGAGGACCTACTTTAATTTCATGCACGTTACCCCTGGGGAACAGTTTTGTTTTATTCCCCATTTTAGTAAACCC
>NW_011888793.1:2580263-2582516 GCF_000151845.1 Pteropus vampyrus | reverse complement strand
AAGTTCTGTTTTTTTACCAAACCATGAAGAACCACAACCTATCCAAAATGAATCATAGGAAATCTACAGCTCTCAACATTTATTTTAAAATAACACATGTAATCATGTTATAGAGTCATAAATAGCATATATAAATCTAAAAATCCAGGCATTAAAAAAAATGTCATCTTCTGTCCTTAATTCCAAGGAAATGTTGAGAGCTATTTATTTTTGAAAATCAGCATTATTTGGGTAGCAACCTTTGAAGGTTTGCCCTTACTGGTGAAAGACAGTGATTCATGTTGCCCTGACTAAGGCAAACACAAGGCAGGCTTGCTGATTTTCTAAGAGGTAGAGTCAGGGACACTTGTTAGCAAACACTTTTCCTTGTCAGAAGCTAATTAGCTTTGATGCATGGTTTTAATCAAATGCCTTCTAAAGAAATTGCAATATCTTTCCTACAATTTTCCTTTGCAAGAATCTATTTCTAAGGACACGTTTGATCTTAGGTTATAGTCTCCCATTTGTGTGAAGGCTGCTGTCCTTTTGTAAATTGCCCTTCTATTGATTTCCACAACCACGTTTGCCCTTCTGTGAGAGCAGGTCCACACAAACGTGCTGCAAAATTTCCCAGCTCTGCAGCACGTATGAGCACACAGAACTCTCTTTACTTTTCAGTCTTAGAATCAGTGAATTTATTAGGATGGTGCTGACATAAGAAAAAATGAAATGAAACATCTGAGTCTAACAGCTGCACAATATTTGGACTCATGTAAACTGGTCTGACATCACACATTCTGCATGTGAGTTCCATGAGTATTCTCCATATGGTGCTAATACAATAACATGCCTACAAAGTCCCTGTGGTTTATGGCGTGATGAGCTCCAGAGCTGAGGAATTGAAGCCAGGAAGCCTACGCCATTTGCTGAATGGAGCTGGCTGGCTTTGGATAATGTCTCATTCTCACTGAGTCACTCAGGTTCAGCAGGGACAGGAACCCATGGTGGGCATGGTATTGGCAGTAAGCTTTGTGTTGGAGATTTGGTCCCTTCCCCTCTGAAGGAGTAGGAGAGAGGTCTCACAATATTATTTGCCTTATCCATAGAAAAATAAATGTGGGAATGTAAAGTTGTTGCAGAAGCCAGCTTACTCCAGGAAAAGACAGGTAGAAAGAGAGAAAGAGGACATAATGGCTCAATACAAAATCTTGGCAAGACACAGCAATCATTTGCTGGGAGGCTGGAGTCACGCCAAGGGCACCTAGTGGCCTCGATCAGATCAGAAACACCACACTTACCCACAGCAAAAGCCACACATGTTCTCTTTTTTTCTGCTAAAGACAAAGGCTAAGCCATTTAACAAATGGTTCTCTATTGCTCTGAAAAGCTTTACATGTGGCCTAGAAAAATTCTGTTCTTATTTAATTTTTAAAAGGACTCAAAGTCACTTGTCTATCTGTTGGCCAATTAACCACACAGAGGAAGATTTTGGAAAATATTTAATAGTAGTTTGGCTTTCCCTGTTTGCTCGGCATAATGCTGATTGCTTACCACGTCATCAGTTGCTAGGATCAGAGAATACACACTATAAGTGTAGCATGATAAACAAATTTATCTGATAGATTTTCAAGATCAGTAACTTATTGAATGCAACAACTATGTGCATGCAAGAATTAGTAAGTGAATATATCGAGTTGAGGCCCTTGTATTTTAAAGCTATACCTATTGGCCGTATGTGAAAGTGCATTCTAGCTCTGATGAACACTATAAATACACAAGCAGAAAAAGATCTACCAGAGCTGAATATCAAGAGTCGCAAATGTGAAGACAGAGGATCTTTGGGTACAAGTGAGAATTTCCATGGTCTGAGGAAGGGATGGAAAAAAAGAGTCAGGATCGGAGAAATCTTGAATCAAGAAAGGAATGAACATCCTCAGAGTGCTATAAAGAATTTCAAAATACAAAAATATCAGTATTATGTAGCTACATTTTTCCTCCAATGAAACATATCTTTAATTTTCTTAAAATACATCAGAAGCATAACAGAATTACATTAATAGAAAATCACTTTATAAACAATTTTCTTAAAATTTATTCACTCTGCAAATTTGGAAACACCTGTGATCTTAATTGACACTTAAGCAAAATATAAGCAAAAGAAAGTTAAGCTTAATAATGGAATCATTGTATAGTGCATTGTGAAACCAATTTAAACATTTTATATTTTGACCATCTACATCCTTGGTCTCCTCTGTGACAATGAGCAATGTAGAG
>NW_011888793.1:2570637-2580213 GCF_000151845.1 Pteropus vampyrus | reverse complement strand
GCTTTACATGTGGCCTAGAAAAATTCTGTTCTTATTTAATTTTTAAAAGGACTCAAAGTCACTTGTCTATCTGTTGGCCAATTAACCACACAGAGGAAGATTTTGGAAAATATTTAATAGTAGTTTGGCTTTCCCTGTTTGCTCGGCATAATGCTGATTGCTTACCACGTCATCAGTTGCTAGGATCAGAGAATACACACTATAAGTGTAGCATGATAAACAAATTTATCTGATAGATTTTCAAGATCAGTAACTTATTGAATGCAACAACTATGTGCATGCAAGAATTAGTAAGTGAATATATCGAGTTGAGGCCCTTGTATTTTAAAGCTATACCTATTGGCCGTATGTGAAAGTGCATTCTAGCTCTGATGAACGCTATAAATACACAAGCAGAAAAAGATCTACCAGAGCTGAATATCAAGAGTCGCAAATGTGAAGACAGAGGATCTTTGGGTACAAGTGAGAATTTCCATGGTCTGAGGAAGGGATGGAAAAAAAGAGTCAGGATCGGAGAAATCTTGAATCAAGAAAGGAATGAACATCCTCAGAGTGCTATAAAGAATTTCAAAATACAAAAATATCAGTATTATGTAGCTACATTTTTCCTCCAATGAAACATATCTTTAATTTTCTTAAAATACATCAGAAGCATAACAGAATTACATTAATAGAAAATCACTTTATAAACAATTTTCTTAAAATTTATTCACTCTGCAAATTTGGAAACACCTGTGATCTTAATTGACACTTAAGCAAAATATAAGCAAAAGAAAGTTAAGCTTAATAATGGAATCATTGTATAGTGCATTGTGAAACCAATTTAAACATTTTATATTTTGACCATCTACATCCTTGGTCTCCTCTGTGACAATGAGCAATGTAGAGTTGATTGTCAAAGAAAAGCAAATAGGTTTATGAGGAATTCTGGTCTAATCTCCTGGGGTCCAAAGGGATGGCTTAGATCAACCTCACTGCTGCTGAGATCAGAGAGTCTATTTTGGAGTTCTGTCCAGGTTCTAGAGCTTTCTCTAATGGATCCAACTGGAATTAAACAAACTATACAGCGCTAATGAACTGTGTGGCCACATCTGCCTCTGCCAAGCATGCTACAGCCCTGCTGCATGCTGTTAGGTTACCACACACTAATTATCTTTCAGGTTTTCTGCACATTCTTTTCCAAACAAGGCAGCCCTGCCAACTTGTCAACAGGGCATTACTCTCTAAAAATAAAGTTACTTTCTTTTTGCCTGAGAATGCCCACAATGACTTTCTCAGAGACCTAGGAATAGAAGCAAGATTGTACCTTTCACTGCCTCTTTAATTTAAAGGAGAAAAAAAATCTCCGTAAGCTAATACATAGCTTCATTGGTGATTATAGTACTGCAAGCTTCTCTGATTTAAACCAGAGAACAAGAAATGTCACCTTCTCAGCTGGTAGGGAAGAAAAAAACATGCAGGTGGATGGTGTGAAATTTAAGTAGACTTGAGAAAGAACTAATCAGCGTTTGGAATTCTCCACTGGAGAAGTGTTTTGACAATTCTCTGGTAATTTCCTGTTTTGGTTTGCCTACTTCATGTTAATGCATGAGGCAGTGTACTACAGCTGAAAAAGCATGGGTTTTGAGGTCAAGTGTCCCAGTCTTGTCACTTTTGGCTAGACTAGTCACTTACTTCTCTGAGCTTCAGGTTCTATATCTGATAATTGAGGTAACCCTACCTACTCCATGAGTTGCTGTGAGAAGTAAAATGATAATGAATATAGAAGTGATTTATATCGCCGCCTGCTACTTGTTAGCAATTTGTGCAAATTACTTCATCTCCATTTCTTCATCTGTAAAATGGGGATAATAGTACTACCCATCTATCTGAGTTGCGGTGAGGATTACATAAATTAATATATGTGAAATGCTTAGAATAGTACTTGGCTATTCTAAGTATATATGCTACTATATACTTAGCTCTAAATGTTTTCTGTTTCTAATTATCAGATGATATACCTATGTTATCTATTTCTTTCAGGTGTACTTCACTTTATGCTAATTTAAATACAGCAGAACGTGTCTTTATAATTCAACCATTACCGAGTATTTTGTGCAATGCACTAAGGTTTTGCATACAAATATAAATTAGGGGGATGGCTATTTATTTTGCAATAGGGAATAGCATGGCAGTGCTTCAATTCAATGACTCACTTTGATAGCACCATTATTGTTTTTAACACAATGTAAGATACAGAAATATGTAATATGTCCTTCAAGGAGTGTTTTAAATATATTTTTATTATTCTAATGTTAATGCGTGGTCATTGTAGAAAATTTTAGAAAACACTGATAAGCGATAACAAAAACAACAAAAGCAGCAATAACATAAAACTGAAATCACCTGTATTACCACCACCAAGAGACAGAGCTATGTATCACAGTTTGCTTAAAATTTTTTTGGTTTCATGTGTGTAAGTGTACACAAAACTGGAATCATACTACTTTTTAAAATTTAATAGTCGTAAACATCTTTCCATGTTACTATTTGTCTTTCCCTTATTATTATTTAAAATTTTTAAATTTAGAAATAGTTTCTGAATTAAAGAAGAGTTGCAAAAACTAGTACAGAGTTACTTAGAAACTATGCAAATATCCTGGTTCTACTTAAACATGTGCCTACTCTTTAGCATACATTGGTGGATTTGCCTACAGCAATGATTACTGTGGCGTTTTGATGGTGATTTTCTATTTTCCTTATACTTTCTCATTTATTAATTAGTATTCTCTGAGGAAGAGCTGTCCCTTCTCTTTCATTTTTTTATTTAATCATTTATTTATAACCATGTGGACTCATGGACATTTATTTTTATTTCGTTGTGAAAATTATTTCAGCTTTGATTATTGGGAGCGCTTTTAGATTCCTGTGCATTTTTATATTCCCTTAAAAAAGGAGAAGGGAGGCTTCTTTACATTCAAACACCACAAAATGTTCCAGGTTCGTATTTATTTTTTCTGCCTCGCCCCTGAAATAAAACAGTTCTCCAAGGATCCCCGATTCCTCTTATTGGAGAATGATATTTAGAAACCAATACTATTAGGAGTTAGGGGTTCTCCTTGACACTGTTTCTAAACTCTCTCAGCAGATAGAGCTGGGGTACATGTACATATATATATATATATATATATATATATATATATATATATGTGTGTGTGTTTGTATACTCTGTCTCATACATATACACATATCTATAGTTCTGTATCAATTTATCTGTATATATTTAAATTTTTTTAAATTTAACATTTAAAACATGGGTCCATATTGATACCTCTGAACACAACTGAGCACCAGAGGAGTCATTCTAGGCTTCTGTTTTTTTCTGTGTAACTTCTTTCTCCAATAGTGAGAAACCTGCTCTCGTTTTCTACAATATACTTAGTTTTTTGTTTAACTCATGTATACAAGATAAATAGTGTCAGCATTCCTAATTCATCTCGCTGTGAGACACAATGGAACTGCAGTATTTGTGGTGGGTACTTTTTAGCCTTATCTTAAATCGAAACACTGTTTTCCAAAGTTATGTAGGTCAGCTCCTTTCTTCCCATCCCATTGAGTGTGCTTATGTGATTAATCTGCATTAAGTTAAATGCATGTGTCGCAATCTGCTTTCCAACTTTTCTTTCATATCCTGATAAATTTTTTTTTATATGTAGTAAAATTCACTTTTTGTGATATACAGTTTTGGAAAATGCATAGAGTAGTATTGCAAAGCATAGTTCTATACGCAATAATTCCATCACCCCAAATTTCCCCGTGGCTTCTTCATAGACAACCTCCCCCCTCAATCCTTGCTCTCTCAACTACTCATGTGTTTTCCTCCCTATGATTTTGCCCTTCCCAGAGTGTCATGTAAATAGAATCAAATAATTCTGTGTCTGGCTTCTTTCACTTTGCAAAATGCAGTTAAGATACGTATATGTTGTTTTGTGAATCAATAGTTCATTCTATTTTATTGCTGGTAGCTTTCTATATATGAATGTACTACAGCTTATGGTACATCTAGGTTGTTTCTAATTTTTAAAGCAGCTATGAATATTTACTCATAGATTTTTGTGCGACCATGTTTTCTTTCTTTTGGGATCCATTCCTAGGAGTAGGATTGCTTAGTCACATGGTAGGTATGTGTTTACTTTTATAAGAAACGGCCAAACTGTTTCCCAAAGTGGTTGTACCATTTTGCACTTTCATTATTTTGCATTGCCATCAGAAATGTGTGAGAGTTCCAGTTGCTCCGCATCTTCACCAGAACTTGATATTGCCAAGTTTTTACATTTAAAAAATTCAAGTAAACATATTGCAGTATCTAATTGTGATTTTAATTTATATTTCCCTCATAATTAATGATGTTAAACATTTTTCTTATGCTTATTCTGCATTTCTGCATTATGTTCTTTGGTCAAGTATCTGTTCAGATCTTTTGCCCATTTTACAAAATTGGGTTGTCTTCTGATTGTAGAGTCTTATAAGTTCTTTGTATAGTCTGGATTCAAGTCCTTTGCCAGATGTAATAGTAAAATATTTCTCCCTGTTTGTCACTTTGTATCCTTTCAATGAAAAAGCAAAAGTTTTTACAGAGCAAAAATTTTTATTTTAATACAGTTCAATCTGTCAGTTTTTTCTTTCATGGATCATAATTTTGTTGTCAAGTCTAAAAACTCTGCCTAATTCAAGATTAGGTGGTGGCCCTATATATAGTTTGAGCTGGATATTTTGTTGAGGGGGGGGGGGCTGTCTTGTGCATTATAGAAAGTTTAGCATTATCCTTGGCCTCTATCCACTTGTTGCCTATAGCTCTTCCCACTCTCCCCAACCCCATCCTCTACTCATGACAATCAAAAATCTTGCAGACATTGCCAAATGTCCACTGAGGTTATAAAGATGAATTCCTTCAGGATCACTAGCTTTACCCAAGGCGGTGCACATCGTTTTCTACTGTGTTTTCTTTGAGAAATTTTATGATTTTATGTTTTATATTTTAGATCTATGATCCATTATAAGTCAGTTTTTATATGACGTATGAGATACAAGCTAAGGTTCTTTTTTTTGCATATTCACTTTTGGTTGTTCTAGCACCATTTGTTTGAAGAGACTATCTTCTCTCTATTGAATTATATTTACGTCACTATAAAAAATCAGTTGACTGTATTTCTGTAGGCTTATTTCTGGTCTCTCTCTTCAGCTCTATGTGTCTATTCTTTCCCCATTATCACACTGCTTGATTACCGTAGTATTATAGTAACACCTGAAATCAGGTAGTGGAAGTCTTCCAATTTTGTTATTCTTTTTCAGAATTTTTGGCAATTGTAATTCCTTTGCCTTTCCATATTAATTTTTAAAACAGTATGTCAATATCTATATACAAGCCTGCTGGAACTTTAATTGGAATTGCATTGAATCTATGTCATGAATTGGTGAGACTTAACATAATAATACCGAATCTTCTAATCCATATATGTGGTCTATTTCTCCATTTATTTGGATCTTCTAAGATTTTTTTTCTTTAGTGATTTGTTCTTTGTAGCATATGGATCACACATAATTTTTTAATTGTTTTTTTTTTTTGGTTTTTTTTTGTTGTTGTTTTTTTGGTGCTATTGTAAATGGCACTGTTATTTTAATTTTGAATTTCAATTGTTCAGTGCTAGGGAAATACCATTGATTTGTGTGCACTGACTTTGTGTCCCGAGACTTTATTAAACTCATTTATTAGTTCTAAGAGCTTTTGTGTAGAGTCTTTAAAAATATCTACATGGACATTTATGATACCTGTGAATATCAATGATGTGCCTTTTATTTCCATGCCTTGGCATACTGTGATGGCTAGGTAATGTTATATAGGAGTAGTGAAAGAAGATATCTTTTCATTCTCCTCTAACTTAGGGGCAAATTATTCAGTCTTTTACCATTAAGTATAATTTAAGTTAAGGGTTCTTTGTAGATGTCTTTTATTATAAAAAGAAATTTCTATTCCTAGTTTTCTAAAACTTTTAATCATGAATTTCATCAGGTAGAATGTCATCAAATGCCTTTTTTTTTTTTTTTTGCATCTATTTTTTCCTTTAGACTCTTAATGTGGTACCTTATATTGATTTTCAAATGTTGAACCAGCCAATTCCTGGATCAATGCCACATGGTCATGATGTATTATCTCTTTTATATACTCTAAATTAAATTTTGTAAATATTCTGGTAAGCATTTTTTGATCTATTTTCACAAAGGATATGGCTCTGTAGTTCTCTCATGATGTTCTCTTCTACGGTTGGTAGTAATTAATGCGTGTCATAAAATGAGTTGAGAAGTGTTTCCTCCTTTTCTATTTTCTAAAAAAAGTTGCATTGAATTGATATTATTCTTTTCTTAAATTTTTGGTAAAATTCAACAGTGAAATCATTTGGGCCTAGAGATTTCTTTTTGGAAAGTTTTTAAAATAATAATTATATTTATTTTATAGAGATAGAACTATCAGCTTATCTATTTCTTCTTGAGTGAGCATTAGTAATTTGTGTCTTTCAAGGAATCTGTTTCAGGTAAGTTGTCAAATTTCTGGGCATAGAGTTGTTCATAATATACTCTTATAATCTTGTTAATATTTGTGGGGTCTGTAACAATATCTTCTCTTTTATTACTGACATTGGCAATTTATATCTTTTCTCTGGTGGAGTGTTCAGTTATTGATAGTGTTGTTTAGGGCTTCTATTTCCATAATAATTATCTGGGTGCTTCTTTTATTCATTACTAAGAAATAATTGTATATTTCTCCTTTCAGTTCCTTCTCTTTGTGCCTCATATCTATTAAAGCTCTGCTTTATCCCTGATAATATCCCTTGTTCTAAAGTTTAGTTTGATAACATGGCTACTTCAGCTTTTTTTGGATTAGTATTTGCATGTCACATTATTCTCTATTCTTTTACTTTTTTTTTTTTTTAAATGCCTACAGCACCTGGTAGTCCAAGGTGGTCTCCCATCCAAGTACTAACCAGGCCTGACCCTGCTTAGCTTCTGAAATCAGGTGAGATTGTCTATTCTTTTACATTTAAACAAACTGCCTCTATAATTAAGGTAAATTCACTTGTTCCATCTGCCCAGATTTGTGTTAATTGAGAATTTTTTATTATTCCATTTTATCTCCCCTATGAATTATTATTCATTCCTCTTTACAAAATATTTTTAGTGGTTTCCGTAGGGTTTACAACATATATCTTTAATTAATGAGTCTGCTTTAAAATGTATGTCTTCATGTGTTGTATAAGGACCTAGAAGCAGAATATTCTCAATTGCTCCCTTTCATTCTTTGTGCTATTGTTTTCATCCTTTTCACTGTTACATATGCTATGAATATACAACACTCTGCCACTATTATTGTTATCAAAGATAAAAAGTTTTCTTTAGAGTAATCAAAAATATGAAAAGAAATCAATTTGATTTTACCTTTATTTATTTACTTATTTCATTTTCAAGATCTCCATTTATCTATGTAAATCCAAGTTTCAGTCTGATATTTTTTTTCTGCATGAAGAAATTTCTTTAACATTTCTTATGGGTAATAAAGTCTTTTCATTTGTATAAGTCTCAAAAAGTCTTTATTTTTTCTTTATGAAAGATTTTTTTTTCTGGGTATAAGATTCTGAGTTGGCAGTTTTTTCTTCTTTCAACACTTAAAGATATCACTTTAGTCTTCTGGTTTGCATTATTTCTGAGAAGTCTGTTACAACTCTTTTCTTTGTTCCTCTGTATGTAATATTTCTTTTTTTTTCTTCTGACCGTCTTTAATCTTTTCTCTTTGTCACCAATTTTCAGTACTTTGAATATTATGATATGCTTAGAAGTATGTTTGTGTGTGTGTTGTTATTATCCTACTTCGTGTTCATTGAGCTGCTTGGATCTGTGATTTAGTGTCTAACATTAAGTTAAAATAACTCTAGGTCATTATTTCTTTAGATATTTCTTGTGTCTCTTTCTCTTCCTTTACTTCTAGGATTCAAATTATGCATGTGTTAGAATGTTTATTAATGTCCTGCAGCTCTTGAATTTTGCATTTCAGTTTCGGTAATTTATATTGACCTACCTTCAAATTCACTAATTCTTACCTCATCCGCCTGAGTCTATTGATGAAACTATCTAAGGCATTCTTTATTTCTATTATCATGATTTTCACTTCCAGCATTTTGATCTGATTTTTCTAATAGTTTCTTTCTCTCTGCTGAAATTAACCATCTTATCTTGCATGTCCACCTTTTTCATAGGGGCCATTAATATATTAATCATAATTATTTAAAATTGTCATATAATTCTAACATCTGTATCTTATCTGTATCTGGTTCTGATGATTACTTTTCTCTCTGGAGTGTATTTTTTTTCTTTGCCTTTTCATATGCCTTCTAATTTTCTGTTGAAAGCTTGTCACCTTGTATAGGTTAGTAAAGGCTGGAATACATAGTTTGTAAGCTTTAATATTGGAGGTTCCTTTCCTTCTGTTAGATCTTTAATGTAGTGCTTGAATTTATCTAGGTCTGGAGTGCTAAGCTTATCCTCAATGCATCATAGGCTTCAAATTCCTACAGAGATAACTTGTGTTTAGGGTAGAAGTAAATTTACCAGAGCAATGTCTGATTCTGAATTTTAAGTGTTCTCTTTGCCTTGTAACTCAGAAAGAGGATTTTTTGCTTGCTCTTATTTCTCTTTCATCCTTCTCTCAGTAGAAGTCTACTGTTATTTGTTATTTGAAGCTTGTTAGCTTTTATTCAGGGACGGATGGCATGGGAGTCTATTCTCTGTCTTCTGCCTAAGCCTCGGTCTTAGGCATGCTCCATATGGGATATGGCCTTTTGGTTCTATTGTCCCTACCTTAGCTGTATTTGTGGGCCCAGTATGTAATCCTAGCCCTCCCTTATTTTTTCTTTTTGATTCCTTTCACCCATTTGCAATGAGTTTTCACCAATCCCCTCAGAGAAGCAATGCTTGGTGCAATTTCCCTGTACAGATTAAGGCTTTTGTTTCCCTACTGGAGATAGGCTGGATGGATCCAGCTGGTGTGTCTTGCCCCTCCCATGAAACTGTTCTACCACTCTCTTAGGTCTTCAACATGGTAGACCCAACTTAGGGCTCTTTCCAATCTTTTCTGTGAGCATCTATTGGGGTTGTAGAGAAAGAACCTAAAAGAAGTGTAAACTCCCCTAAATTCTGTCAGCCTGTTTTCAGTCTCTACCAACCACTCAACTATTTTAGTGGTATCTAGTGGAATCTACTCCAAATGAGTACTTTGCATTCCCTTTCTTTTTGCACACATTATCCCTTCTTAGGTTTGGGGTCTGCTTTTGCTCTGCAACTTCAGTTCTCTAATTGATAAGGAAAAATGCATGAATTTGAAGTCAATCTAGTTATTTTCATTGTAAGGGTGAGAGTGGTACTGCTTCTAGCTCTTTACATTCTTCCCTTTTCATTTTAATGGCAAAACTGTATTGCATTAAATGAATATGTAATCTACTTTTTAACACAAGTCTCGAGCCTTTATTGTACTTATAGGCATTTTTTTTT